>NW_027139612.1:3415000-3736000 GCF_035084215.1 Heptranchias perlo | reverse complement strand
CTACCCAGCTGGACGACGGAGGAGAGGCGCGGTAGGAGGATGGTGTGGTTAACCGTGTCAAGGGCCGCAGACAGGTCGAGAACGATGAGGAGGGATAGTTTACTACGGTTGGAGTCAAATAGGAAGTCATTTGTGACTTTGATAAGGGCCGTTTCAGTTCTGTTTCAGCACCGTTTCAGAAACAGAAAAATGGACTGGTACAAACCCAGACCGGCAAATTGGTCGGGTCTGATATGCAGATTGGAGGATCTGGTGTGTAGTTTTGGGAAAACTTTATTCAATAGTTAAAATAAAAGAACACTTTTTAAAGATAACGAAGTGATCGGTACCTGTGCTTTATCTGTACAATTTCTGATCTCCTTTCAGACCTGTATCTGTGTTTCACTTTATATTTCCTGCCCTTTGTACAGTGTGTGTCTTTCCCAGTGAGGAGTGGTAGTCTGTAATAAATGTCCCAGTGCTGTGTTGACACAAAATGGTGGCCCTGAATACACACAAAATTCACATCTGCACATGTGTGACAATCAGTGCATTTACTTTAAAAGAAAATGTCTCTCTCAGTTTGTATCTCCTTCTCTGTACTTTACGGCCCATGTGTGTCACAATGTCAGCTCCTGTACATGTACAGCACACAGTGGGTGAAAAGGAACCAATCACTCCGGCCCTGAACCGGAAACAAAATGCTCGCCAGCAAGGCAGCCATCTTACTGAGGGAGCAAGGCCAAATAAATGCAAACACAGTCCTGGTATTCATTTCCAGAGGAGTAGAATTGAGAAGCAGAGATTTTATGTTAAACGTGTACAGGACCTTGGTAAGACCAGACTTAGAATACTGCAATAAAGTCAGTCAATGCTGCAAACACACAGCATGTCAGGCAGCATCTGTGGAGAGACAAACAGAGTTAATGTTTCAGGTCTGTGAACAGTTCTGGCCTCCATATTATGAAAGCAATACAGATGCACTGGAGAAGGTGCAAAAAAGATTCACTAGAATGAACTGAGAGGTTATAAATATCAGGAAAGACTGAACAGGCTGGGAATTTTTATTCTAGAGAAGAGCAGGTTGAGGGGTGACCTAATAGAGGTCTCCACAATTATGAAGGGGTTTGATATGTTAGAGGGAGGGTAGACGTTTCCACTTGTGGGGAGTCCAAAACTTGGGGTCATCAATATAAAATAGTCACAAATAAACCCAATAAGGAATTCAGGAGAAACTTTTTAACCAAGAGAGTGGTTAGAGTTATGGAACTTGCTCCTACCTGGAGTAGTTGAGGCGAATAGTAGAGATGCATTTAAGGGGAAGTTGGATAAGTACACGAGGGAGAAAGGAATAGATGGATATCCTGATAGTGTGAGATGAAGTTAGGAGGAGGCTCGTGTGGAGCATAATCACCGGCATGGACCAGTTGGGCCGAATGTCCTGTTTCTGTTTAAAATTTAAGTCTCCTCTTTTCAATTCCCATGAAATTAATCCTGTTTTTTCAAGTCTTTCCAAGTAAGTTTCCTTTTCCTGGCCTCATTCGAGTGAATCTACATTGTGCTCTCCCTGTGGCTTTAATGTTGTTTCTATAATGGGACACCGAAACTGCTCTGGAACTATGAGGTTTAACCAAAGAGAATAACGAATAAATCTTCATCATAATCATCAGTCCCAGAGAGCAGAAAAACGGGTTATAATCAAAGAGTAAAAATACAAATAACTAATAAATCTTCATCCTAGTCGACAGTCCCAGAGAGCAGTAAAACGGGTTATAATCAAAGAGTAAAAATACAAATAACGAATAAATCTTCATCCTAGTCACCAGTCCCACAGAGCAGTGAAACGGAATATAATCAAAGAGTAAAACGACAAATAACTAATAAATCTCCATTCTCGTCAGTGTTGCTGGTCTCCTATTAGATAGAGAATTTCCGAACGGTTCACTCACGATTGTACAAACTGATTGCAATGTGATGTCTGCACATTAACCAAGTTATGTTGGTCTAAAAAAACGGTATCCACGACCATTTTCCAATGTTAATTTATCTCAACATGTCCGTCTATGATATAAATCTCTTTCTGGTACAAGAATATGATCCCAGAAATTACTTTTGCTCAAAGAGTGGACAAATAATGAACACATTCCAATGAAGGTTAATAAAACTTGCATTCCCAGACCGCCTTTAATTTTACACACATTCCCAAGCGGATTCACGGAGGAGTGAGGGGAAGACAGGTACAAAAGGAATCAGATACCGGGGATGAGGGGGCGGACACCGGGGTTGAGGGGGTGGACGTATGAGGAGAGGTTGAGTAGATTGGGACTCTACTCATTGGAGTTCAGAAGAATGAGAGGCCATCTTATTGAAACATATACGATTGTGAAGGGGCTTGATCGGGTGGATGCAGTAGGATGTTCCCAAGGATGGGTGATACTAGAACTAGGGGGCATAATCTTAGAATAAGAGGCTGCTCTTTCAAAACTGAGATGAGGAGAAACTTCTTCACTCAGAGGGTGGTGGGTCTGTGGAATTTGCTGCCCCAGGAAGCTGTGGAAGCTACATCATGAAATCAATTTAAAACAGAAATAGACAGTTTCCGAGAAGTAAAGGGAATTAGGGGTTACGGGGAGCGGGCAGGAAATTGGACATGAATTTAGATTTGAGGTTAGGATCAGATCAGCCATGAACTTATTGAATGGCGGAGCAGGCTCGAGGGGCCGATTGGCCTACTCCTGCTCCTATTTCTTATGTTCTTATGTTCTTATGAAAACCTTGGTCAAAGAGTGGGTTTCAGGAGGGTGTAAAAGGAGGAGAGGTAAATGGAGAGTCGGAGGGGATAGGATTGCTTTTAGAGAGAAGAATTTCGATGTCTGAAGAACAAAAACGGACCTACGACCAAAGAAGGAAATAATAGAAGGGTTGACAAAAGCTTGGAGCAAGAAATGGGTTTCATGGAAGGTCTGAAAGAAGGAAAGAACTTGCCTTTATTTCGCGCCTTTCAAGGCCTCAGCACGTCCCAAAACAGGCAATGAAGAACATTGTGAAGTGTATTCACTGTGGTAATGTCGGAAACGTGGCAGCCAATTTGCACACAGCAAGATCCCACACAATGCAATGAGATATATGGCCAGAAAATCGGCTTTAGTATTGTTGTTTGAGGGCTAAATATTGGCCAGGATACCGGAAAGAACTCTCCTGCTCTTTTTCGAATATTGCGGTGGCAACTTTTATATTTACCTGAGAGTGAAGATGAGCCCTCGGTTTAACGTATCCTATTGTTGGCACCTCCGACAGTACAGCACTCCCACAGTACTGTCCCTTCAACAGTACTGCGCTCCCACATCCCTGACCATCGAACAGAGTGCCAGTCCATCAGTACTGACCCTCCGACAGTGCAGAACGTCCTCAGTATTGCGCCTCTGACGGTCCTGCGCTCCCACAGTATTGAACCTCCGTCATTAATGCACTCCCTTAGTACTAACCATAGAATCATAGAATCATCGAAGTTTACAACATGGAATCAGGCCCTTCGGCCCAACATGTCCATGTTGCCCATTTTATACCACTAAGCTAGTCCCAATTGCCTGCACTTGGCCCATATCCCTCCATACCCATCTTACTCATGTAACTGTCCAAATGCTTTTTAAAAGACAAAATTGTACCCGCCTCTACTACTGCCTCTGGCAGCTCGTTCCAGACACTCACCACACTTTGAGTGAAAAATTGCCCCTCTGGACCCTTTTGTATCTCTCCCCTCTCACAAATCTATGCCCCCTCGTGATAGACTCCCCTACCTTTGGGAAAAGATTTTGACTATCTACCTTATCTATGCCCCTCATTATTTTATAGACTTCTATAAGATCACCCCTAAACCTCCTACTCTTCATGGACACTATTGCACTCCATCAGTACTGACCCTCCGACAGTGCACCACTCCCTCAGTACTAAACCTCCGACAGTGCGCCACTCCCTCAGTACTAACACTCCGACAGTAGTGCGCTCCCTCAGTACTGACGCACCGACAGTGCAACACTCCCTCAGTACTGACGCCCTGACAGTATTGCGCTCCATCGGTAGCTACCCTTCGACAGTGCAGCCCTCCCTCAGTACTGACCCTCTGACAGTACTACGCTTCCTGAGTACTGACCATGTGACTGTACTGCTCTCCCTCAGTGCTGATTCTCCGAACGTTTTGCATTCCCTCAGGACTGACCCTCCAACAGTGCAGTGCTCCTTCAGGACTGTACTGCAGTGTCAGCCTGGATTATGTGTTCAAGCCTCTGGAATTGGGCTTCAATGCACAGCCTTCTAACTCACAGGTGAGACTGCGAACACTGAGCCACGTCTGAGACTTGAAAGGAGAAGAGTTAGATGGAGGGGCTTAGGAAGGCAATTCAGGAGCGTGGATATGGCTGAGGTCACTGGTGTCAAAAGTAGGCCAAATGGACTGCGGATGCACAAGCGGCCAGCGTTGGAGGAGCAGAGTGTTTGGGAGGGGCTGTCGGACTGGAGGGGGTTACAGAGATAGGGAGGGATGAGACCCTGATGGATTTAAGTGTAAGAAAAAATAAAAAGAATCGACAGGCTTCGGAGACTGGAATCAAATGTCGGTTAGTAAGGGATTCCGTGATTGGTGAGCGGCTCATCAATCAAATGTCAGGGGTGGGGATGGAATCCGTGGCTAGGATGTGGAAATTTTTGGGCCAAAGTTGATGACTTCCCAATTTTTAACTGGAGGAACTGGTGGCTCATCTAAAACAGGATATGGGTCTGACAACACAAAGACATTGGAAGTGTCAAGAGAGGCGGTGGTTTTGTCAGCGTCCATCTGAAAGCTGGTCCGTGTCTGTGGACTATTTCACCAAAGGGCAGCATGTAGATGAGGAAGAGGAGGGAGCCAAGGATTGAACCTTTAGAAACATCAGAGATTACGGTGATAGGGTGGGAAGAGAAGCTTCTCCTGGCTCTGATCAGATAGGTGAATGGAACCAAGTGAGGGTAGTCCCAGCAAAAGAGGCCAGTTTCCGATGAATGAGATGGTGACGGGTGGGTTCTCTGTAGGTCTGGAAATGGGGAGTGTTTTAAACCCAAGGATGAGAATTTTAAATGTAATGAATATGTAACTGGGAGCCAGTGAGGGTCAGTGAGTCCGAGCAGTGCCTGGTGCTGGTTGGACACGGACAAGAGTTTTGGACGAGCTCACGTTTATAGAAGGTGGGGGTTGGGGGGCCGGTCAGGAGTCCATTGGAGGAATGGAATCTGGAGGGGACAGAGACATTGATGAGGGTTTCAATGGCAATGGGCTGAGGAAGGAATGGAGGCGGGTGAGGGAATTACGGGGCCTTTGTGATGGAGGTGAAAAAGGGTCATGACTTCAGCTCGGTTTTACACCCGGCCAATTTTACTGGAGCCGTTAACCAATGTAGAACAAACGGGAAAACATCTGCAGTAAAATAGCGGAGAGAGGAATGTCAATGGGACACGTTCAGTGTCCGTCCCCTAATATCACCCACAGGCATTTCTAGGCTTCAATCCTCAACCTGCCCTTTAACTGTCCTCGTATCAGAGACTCAAAATTCATATTTTAACTGGGAAACTGCAGGAACAGAGTGAAACGGGTCTGCTCGTGTCCCTGGATTCAGTGCACACTGCGGAGAAATCGGTCTAAATTACAAATGAAACACCAGGAGTGAACATGGTCAATGTAGTTATATAAAAGCTGTAAATGAAGCCGTTTATTATTGTTGGATCAGTCCTGTATGAGATCAGATTTAAACTTTATTCCTGAGAGAGGTCTGATTAAGTAATATCGTGGACTTTGAGATGTTTGTGTTTTATTCACCACATTATTTACATCGGAGTCAAAGCTGCTGATATAATGTGTTTGTTAAACTGACTGTAACTAATAGCAATGGTCAGGAGTATAACCGTGTCATTGGAGACTTATCCCCTGTATAAATCAGGGCTTGTTGGAATGGATCAGCTCAGAGTGCCTGCTGGAGCTGTGGTTTCCAGGCCAACAGAAGTCAGTGCTTCTCACAGAAATGGAAGATCCAGTAATCCATCAGATAATACGGATTTATTATCCAGTTCTTGCAGCATTTGGAGTTCCGGGTAAGCCGTTATCTCATCTGTTAAAGGTGTAAATCGGTGTTAACTCTGCTGCTGTACTTGGCAAATTGTTTTTTGTCCCTACATATTTTACACAGTGACTTGTTCTGTTCCATTGGTTGAATGATGGAATGTGTTAAGTCTCTGCTCTTTCGGTATTGAGGCGCTGCATTATATCTGTCATGAATTTGTCCATCCAACCCTGGCATTGTTACTGCATTATTCTCTGTACTGAATATATTGGGCTAAGAGTTGGTATCAGACCATCAGGAGATGATAACAATTTCTTGTTGTGGAACTAACCTGTCCTGGAATATGTTTTCATCAATGTGTTTTCAGTGATTGATAATGAGACAGCTCACGGTCTCAGTGTTACAAGGAGGCAGCGGAATATCCTCCCTCTCCAATAACATGCTTCAGTTTAACTGGGATTTCAATGTATTTATTGGTGATCACTGTTATGAAATATTATTTCATTATGTGTGTATCTGACGCCGCTTCAGATGTCTGGTTACTGAACTGAGTTTTCTGCTGAATCTTTCACATCTCCTTCTCTGTTTCACTGTGGATGAATTCACTGACAGTCTATTGCTGGACTTCACTGTAAAATGAAATGTATAATGTTTTGTGGTTTCAATTTGCACTGTCCCTGTTGGAATCAGCAGCCCTTCTATTTACCTGTAGTTTATAAGTATGATGTTGGCGTTTTGTAAATTGAACAGTCCCGCCATCTATCCCTGTACCCTATAATTCTTGGAGAAGGAATCTCAATTATTGTGAGATCTGCCTGGGAGAGGGATTCGATTCTGTTTATTCCATGATTTGTAGATGAAGTGAATAGTGTAAGTGAACAGGTGGAGAATCGGATGATCTGTAGAAACATTAAACTATTGCACAGAGGCTTCATTGTTCAACAAACTGACACTGAGAATAGGATCGGTGGAACACGGGGCTGGTGAACAGAATGCAGGCACAGGATGATAGGATTTAATCGGATATGAAAATTGACTTGAGATAGGGAGTAGAGTGAGTGATAGAGAGGGCGACTGAGAGGGAAAGCGAGAGGTTATGGTGTGAATAATTCATCAGAATGAGCTGCTGAAACTTCCAGTACAATTAAACAGAGAAAACATGACTTGAATGTGTCATTATGATGTGGTCAGATTGGGTGAGTTTTTATTGTGGGACTCGCTCCTCATGTTTCTATCCCTGTCAGGTCCTCAGTCTGTTTTTGTGAATGTTCTTTGTTTTCCAACTTTACACTAAACATAATAAAATTTGCTGAAAAAAATATAATCAGAAATGTCTTGATCGTAATGAATTGTTCGGATACAGTACGTTAAAGTTAGGTGAATTCAATAAACAACGAGGTTGATTTAATTAATACTTTTAAATTTAATTTCAAGTGAATTACAAAGTAAATTTATTGCACACATTTTATAACTACACAGGTTACCTGATATCAATAACCACAGAAATGAACTATTGAATGTATTAGTTGGATTGTTTTAGTGGGACCGATAGATTTGATTTCCTCTCACACTCTGCTGCAGTCTCTCCCTGTGAATCCCAGCCTCTCCTCTCACTGCATTGAATCCTCTATCTCCTCATCCCTTGCTTCAATTTGTCCACTTTCCCAAATCTTCTGCTCCTGACTCCCGTCCAGCTCCTCCATGTCATTTTCCTTGTCACCCTCCCAATCTCACTCACTCGCTCGGACTCTAGCTGCCTTTCCCATTTAGTGCCAGCCACTGTCGGCTCACTTGACCCAGAAAAATAAACCAGCTGTACCTCCCCCTGTCCCCTCACCTTCCCGACCCTTCCCCCTTTTTCCCGTCAGTCTGGAGCCCAAATCCGGCTTTAATGCGCTGGATTCCCGGTGTGTAAAACCCCTTTTCCCTTCCCAACCGGCACTGCGCCCTCACTCAGCCCTTCCAGTGTATCCGGTGCTCACTTTATTCACTTTCTGTATCCATCTCCCAATTCATTATTGATCATTGTGTTTAAAAACATCTCTCAGCCCGAAAGCGCTGCCCCGGTCAATCAATCACTTTCCACCCTTCCATGCAGCAACAAAGCTGGAAATTTCTCCCCAGATCCTCTCAAACTGCTGCTTTGACTCCAGGTCTGATCAGTAATTTCTCTGATTCATTTTCTCTCTCTTATAGTTAACTTGGTGGCGATTGTGATCCTGTCCCGAGGAAAGTGCGGTCTCTCCAAATGTATCAGTGTCTACCTGGTGGGAATGGCAGTGGCCGATCTCATGGTCGTCATCATTAGTGTGATATTGATGTGGATCAGTGCGATTTATTTCAGAGATTCATTCCTGCTCATTACTCCCGTGTGTAGTTTTATTACCTCCTTGAATGCTGCAGTCACTGTGGTTTCTGTTTGGTTCACAGTCGCTTTCACTTTTGATCGATTTGTGGCCATTTGTTGTGAGAAGCTGAAAACTAAATATTGCACCGAGAGAACGGCGGCTGTGGTTCTGGGAACAGTGAGTGTGCTGGGCTGTTCAGTGAGTGTCCCCTGGTACTTTATGAATGAACCTCGATTTATAATTGATGATGTTCCCTGGTTTTGTGTTGTTAAACAGAGCTTCCGTACTTCCCCAGCATGGGCCGCATTTGACATGTTTCACCTCATTTTAACCCCTTGTGTCCCGTTCTGTCTGATTTTGCTGCTCAATGTTCTGACAGTCAGGCGTATTTTAATGTCCAGTCGAATCCGCAGGGGACTCCGGGGCCGCAGCAATGGAGAGAATCAGAGTGATCCAGAGATGGAGAACCGAAAGAAATCCATCATTTTACTCTTCAGTATATCGGGCAGTTTTATACTGTTGTGGATGGCACGGGTTGTATTTTACATTTATATACGAATTGCAGACAATTGGTATTATTACTCCTACACTGACCCAGGTTATATCACAGAACACACAGCAAAGATGCTGCAGCTTCTCAATTCCTGCACAAACACGTGTATTTATGTCCTGACCCAGACTAAATTCAGAGACGAGCTGAAGAACGCGGTGAAATACCCACTCAATCTAATTGTTGAATTATTGAAATCATAGAAAGAGCTGAAGGGTTTCAAGCACTAGAACTAAATCCCATTTCATTCTCCATCCCCTACACTTCCCGGGGGATGGAAAGTACATTTTATATTAGCAGCACAGAGCCCTGAAATGATCTTAAATCTGATTCTAAGGTTATATTTTATTCATAATCTGACCTATTGAGGTGGAGTTTGCTCTTTAGATGACACGTGCATTTTCATTGTTACTCAAAATTGCGGCACTAAAGGGCTCAGCTGGACTTTAATTAACTGAGTGCAAGGCAAAATGCCCAAAGCTGGAAATCAAAGTCATTTCTGTGGCCATGTTCAGAATGTGTGTACTCCACATTAATGGTGAGAGAGAGGAATGGAGAGAGGAAGAGAGAAAGAGTGAGACAGAGAGAGAGAGAGAGAGCATGAGAGACAGAGAAAGAGGGACAGAGAGGGAGGGGTAGGGGAGGTGGAGAGCGGGAGAGAGAGAGAGTGAAAGAAAGAGAGAAGGAGCTAGAATGAGGGAGAGAAAGGGAGAGGCAATTAGAGAGGAACAGAGACAGGGAGAGACAGGGAGAGAGAGAAAGAGTGAAAGAGGGAGAGAGGGTGCTCTAAAGAGGGAAAGAGAGGGATAGGCAATTCGAAAGAGGCAGAGAGAGGAAGAGAGAGAAAGAGAGACAGAGGCGGAGAGAGGGAGAGTGCGAGAGAGAGAGACAGAGAATGTGACAGAGAGAAACACAAAGAGAGAGGCAGGGAGAGAGATACAGAGAGAAAGAGAGAGGGAGAGACATGGAGGGCAGAGAGAGAGAGACAGAGAGAGGGTGGGACAGAGACAGACAGAGAGAGAGAGACGGAGGGAGAGAGTACACAAGGACAAAAGAAATGTATCAATTACAAAAGTGCAGAAACAAAGAGTGGCAGAGACAGAGTTACTCGGAGATGGAGAGAAACAAGGAGTCGGTTATTTAGATTGGAGATAAAAATAAAGAGAGAAAAAAACATATATTATAATGAGAGAGAGACAACACAGATATGGATTGAACGAGAGTGAGACACTGACAAATAATTATAAAGTGATAAGAGCGGAGAGGTAAATAGACAGAAGAAATCAATTCAAAATAATTAGAGACTGAGAGCGAGGCAGAGCAGGAGAGTGTCAGACATAAAAATACAGTAAGAGAAAGAGAGAAAGAGGAACAGAAAGCAAGGAAAATAATAGAAAACAGGATAGATGGAAGAAATACAAAAATTAAAACGGAGACTGAGAGAGATGGAATGAAATACAGAAACAGATGGAAAGAAGAGATCGAGAAGTCAAATAGAAACGGAGAGAAAGAAGTAGACAGAAGCACAACTGAAGAGAGTGAGAAACAAACAGAATAGAACAAAGACGGATGAAATGGGAAAAGTCGATCCACAGAGATAAACAAAGAGAGACGTGATGCCTGGAGGCCCCACAATAAAGTCACTCAGCCTTGTGTACCTGACCCTGACCATTACTTACTGCAGGAGTTTCCCAGCTGCTCTGTGTAGTAAACATTCATCTGATAAACGAAAGCCTGAGATTCATTCAGCTTCAGCATGTCTGAAGGAAAAGGACGATTAAAAGGTGGAAGGGCTGTTAAAAGGATTGTTAATGACACATTGTAAAAGATGCCACAGCAGAGGATAGATCACCATAGCAACAAGAACGATTCCAGGAGGGCTATAGGTGGTTTGAACTCCTGCCGACTTAACTTGGTTACGTTGTGGACATTGAGAGTCAATCAATCTTGGGTTATATTTGTCTGAACCAATTGTTGATAACCCGCCGTCCCAGAGGTGTGATTGTTTGTTTAAAGGGTCTTTAAAATCTGGGCAGATGTTGAGTGTGGAGAGACACAGATCCACCACGACTGCTCCAACCTCCCCTTTCACTTCCTGGCAGCACCACCTCACCTGGAATCTCCATGACTGCTCGCTAACTCCCAGCTTGATGCCTCGATGCTGGTTTACAGATTGCCTGTGAAGCAGATGACTTGGATACAAGAGAAACTCACGCTACACTACAACATTATCCTTGAAAATACCTGGAATCTTCCCGGCAAGCTTGAGCCAAACATAAGGATATAACTGTTGTTATGGGATCTGTCTGAGATACATATTTAATTTCCAAACAGTTATGTATTTTGGGAATTCAGAGTGTGTTGTTTTATTGTTGTTAAAGCAATTCTAAATCTGGCTAAACCAAAGATGTTGATTAAATTGTAATCTCAATTTTTCTAGTAAATTAACAATAAATGATTGTTTTGTTCATAAAGCCATGGTTTGTGCCTGAAACTTTATCTTTAGGATAAAGAACCCATTATTTAAATGTAACATTAAACATCGAGGAGACAAAAAGGAATTGCCCCAACTTACAGTGTAAAATCACTTTGCACCTTTTTGCTCCTCCATCTGGACCATGTGTAACTTTCCCAGTGAGCTGCTGGATTCTGTAATAAATCACTTTGTATTCTTACCCCTTCTGCTGTGTTACTAAACTGGACAGGGTCCCGCAGCACTCTCCTGATCTGTTACTGTTACAAATACTGTTATTGTTTCAGATTAAAGAAAAATATGAAGAATGGAGAAATGGATTAAACCCCAGATCAGAACTACATTCAGATTGAGTCCAATTTTACTCTGATTTATTTAACAGAAGCTAGAATTACATTCTCTACACAAAATGGCTCATTGGACCTTTCCTCCGAATGTCTGGTCTCTCCTTCTCTGTACGAATTAAGTCCAAATGACCAAATGTTAATCCATTTTTTTGCAGAAGTTCATATTTTGGTCTTTATTTCCCTCACAGCGCCAATGTCTTTGTGTTAAACACCAGCTAGTGCCAGTCTCACACAGTGTGCATCTTTAACTAAAGTGCAACAATGATTTAATAGGAACAGCAAATGAACCCTCTCAGTGTCTCTCACCATAACAAGCTTGCCCCTCAGTGAGATGGATGCCTTATTAGCGGCCATTATGTTTCAGGATCAGGACGGCCATTTTGTTTATGCTTCGTTGCGGCCAGTTTGTTCCTGATCACCATATTGCCCCCATTAAGTTGGCCGCCTTGCGCCTCAGTTAAATGGCAGCCTTGCCCCTCAGTAAGATGTCCAGCTTGTCTCTCAGTAAGATGGCTACCTTACTGGTGTCCATTTTGTTTCGGATTCATGGCATTGAAGTTGTTGTTCATAGATTCATGGTTTCATGGTAACTATGGCACAAGAGGAGGCCATTCGGCCCACTGTGTGTGTGCCGACTCTTCGAAAGGGCTGCCGAATTAGTCCCATTTCCCCCTCTGCTCTTTCCCCACATCCTTTATGAAGGCTTTGTAATCGTAGTTGTATAATGGAAATACGTGTATATGTATAGATGCAAATTGATGTTGTAGTTGTTGCTGTAATATATAAATACATGTTCTTGTTGTCGATAAAGATTGTCTCTCAATCTTTTACTCTTTAGATTCTTCTCCTTTATAAACTGGGATTTGTTTCTGTGTAAATGAGTGTTGCTGAGAGATTGTCCTTGTAACTGAGTGAGGGATCTTACTGTGTATTAGGTTTTTAATAAAACTGTTTTGCTTTCGCTGTTTTAAACGTCATGAATTTGTTTGAACTCTTTGGCTAATTGGAAAAATCCACAAACTGTAAGTTGATCACAAACTACAGGCTTTTTGTCCACTGCTAATTAAAACAAGAGAAAAGAGCAAAGGGAAAGTTCGTTCAATTTTGGAAACTGCAACATAAAGGGTGAAGTAGCAAAAAATGCCCAGGGTTTGTGTCCCCTGCTCCCGGAACAGAAGAGAAAATGAGCACAGGGGCAATTTGGACCCTGCAGCAAACACTAACCAGGACAGGCAGACAGACCAACACCTTTCAGGGGAGGGACGGGGGATGGTGAGTGAGGGAGTGAGGGAATGAGTGGTAAATCAGGAGAGAACACGCAGCAAACTTGTATTAGAGAGCGAGAGAAGCAACTTGTGCTCTTCAGTCTGCACTGAGTGTCTTTCTGTCTCTCTCTCTCTCCCAACTTTTCTCTCTTTTCTTTAGATTCTCTGCTTTGTAACTGGGGATTTTGTTTGTCAGTGGTGTTTGCTGAGAGATTGCCTGCCTGTGTAATGGGATGAATGAATGACTGAGTGTGAATGTGTTTGAGTGAGTGAGTGTGAGGGAGCTCTGGGCTCTTGCTGTGCCTTTTTAATCGCTTGCTTTGTTCTTAATCAATTCCTTTTCACAATCTCTCTCTCCAAAGGAATTTGTTTGTGGATATGCTGTAACATAAAGATGTGGAATGAGAATGTTTTGGAGGAGGAGTATTCCTTGTACAAGAAGCTTTCTCTCCACAGGGGACTGACCGAGGCCTTCACCAGAGGCTGCACGCAATGGGGCTCATGTGAGTTTTGTCTGGGTCACTATGGGATCAATGGGTCACGGTGGGATCACTGGGAACACTGTGGGATCACGGGCTGCTGGTGGATCACTGGGACACTGCAGGCTCACTGGGACATTGTGGGGTCATTGGGTTACTGTGGGATCACTGGGACACTGCAGGTTCACTGGGACATTGTGGGATCATTGGGTTACTGTGGGATCACTGGGACACTGCAGGCTCACTGGGACATTGTGGGGTCATTGGGTTACTGTGGGATCACTGGGACACTGCAGGCTCACTGGGTCATTGTGGGGTCATTGGGTTACTGTGGGATCACTGGGACACTGCAGGTTCATTGGAACATTGTGGGATCACTGGGGACACTGTGGAACCAGTGGGACACTGTGTGATCATTGGGTTACTGTGAGATCACTGGGACACTGCAGGTTCACTGGGACATTGTGGGATCACTGGGGACACTGTGGAACCAGTGGGACACTGTGAGATCATTGGGTTACTGTGGGATCACTGGGACACTGCAGGTTCACTGGGACATTGTGGGATCACTGGGGACACTGTGGAACCAGTGGGACACTGTGGGATCATTGGGTTACTGTGAGATCACTGGGACACTGGCGGCCATTTTGTTTAAGATGGCCGCCTTGCTGGCCGCCATTGAGTTTCAGCTTCATTGTATCAAAGGAGAAATGTCTTTATCCATTCTATGTAATATATAAATATTATAACACACGTTATTTTATATACACAAGTTGTTGAATACAAAGAAAGTCTCTCAAACTTTTACACAAATGCAGTTTGGATACTGGGACCTCTGGGTGCACCGTGAAATCAATGGGTGCGCTTTGGGAACACTGGGTGCACTGTGGGATCATTGAGATCATTTTGAGAGCACTGGGACACTCTGGGATTCCTGGGGCACTTTGGATCACTGGATCACTTTGGATCACTGGGTGCACTGTAGGATCAGTGGGTCCCTCTGCGATCACTGTGGGATCACTGGGTGCACTGTGGATCACTGGGACACTGTGCATGACTGGGGAACTATCACTGGGTGCAATGTGGAATCACTCGGTGCACTGTGGATCACTGGGACTCTGTGGATCAATGGAGCACTATCGCTCGGTGCACTGTGGGATATTAATTGACACGGTTGGGCCGAAAGGCACTGTTTACCTGCTGTAAATTCGGTGTAGGAAATAAATGATTGTCGTTGTTGTTGTTGTTGTTAAGCGGGGAATCCCAGAGACACCTCTTTACCCAGGTGGGCCGGATGGCTTCTTTCTGTGCCGTGCTATATTCTATGCAATGTGTGTATATATATATATATATATATATATATATATGTCGAAAGATAAATATATTTTACATATAAGAATACGTTGCTGCAAAATAGAAATAGCAGTTTGGCCGAATGGCCTCTGTGCTATACTGTGCTGTACTGTACATTCAATGTAAAATATATATAACTATATAATTATATTACATATTATATTATACTGCATTGTCAAGAATTTGTTGTTGTTGTCAAATGAGGAATTCAAAGGAAAATCTTTACCCAGATGGGCCGAATGGTCTGTTTCTGTGACGTGCTGCATTCTATGTAATATTTATTTAAAGATATATTATATTGTATTATACATACATGAAGTAGTTGTTGTAAACGAGAAATAACAGTCGGGCCGAATGGCCTCTGTACTGTGCTGTACTCAGCATTCGATTTTAAATATATATAAATATATTGTTAGATTATAGATTGTATTATATTTTCTACTCCAGAAGTTGTTGTCAAATAAGAAATTCAGGGGAACTTCATTATCCAGATGGGCTGAATGGCCTGTTTCTGTGTTGTGCTGTATTCTATGTAATATATATATAAAGATATGTACGGGGTTAAATTCGATAACCCCCGAATCCGGGCGCGGGGGTCGATTAACCCCCGAGTGATTAACCTGCACCCGGTCGTTGAGATGCAGACAGTCCGTGAGATTGGTGCTGTCTGGTGATTGACCTGATTCCTGCGAGCAGTCAGGCCTGGCTGCGCTGTTGAGCGGCTTCTCACCAGCAGGAGGAGGGGGGCTATATTGTGTGAGTGCTCAGCACCTCTGAAAGGCAGCTTGCACCTCTTAAAGGCAGCCTGCACCTCTTAAAGGCAGGTTGCCCCTCTGAAAAGCAGCCTTCACCTCACAAAGTCAAACATTTGATTCAGATACAAACCTCCGGGGTCATTTCTTCTCGCACAGTTTTGATTGAGAGCTTCTTTTGAATTAAACAGAACATTGCTTAAAATGACTGGCTCCCAATCACTGTTTTGAAGGCATTTATTAGCCTGTCTTTTTCAGACTGGTGAGTCTGTTTGGAATCTCTGAGAATGTTAATCAAGTCGACAGTTTCCATAGTTTGTGAGAAAAAGACAACAAAGAACCAGGATGTTCGAAAGTTCGGTCACAGTTTCGTATAGTATTTGTGAATTATTTATTATTTTATTTTCCAATAAGGATCTGGTTGAGCTTTACAGTAAAACTGTTGTCTTACTGCTACTATTCTGTTTATTCTCTCACTGTTTCATCAATTTGTTTGACAGTTAAAGTCTAAAACAAGGCCTAGTCTAGTGTGAATCTGTCACCCTCTGAAGAGCAGGCACTATTAGGCACTGGATAGAACGAGTGGGCTGAGATAATCTGAAGGGGTTTCACTGTTCATTACCTGGAGCCCTTCAAATGTTACATTGATATCAGGACAAGCGGAAACCCTGAGACATTGGGAGTGAAGCCTCACCTAACAGAGGAGCTGCTTTTTCAAGCTTAGAAATACAGCTGATTTTAAATCAGCAAAATTTCACTTAATTGAAGTAGACAAAAAGGCAAGTATCTCTGAACTATCACCACTATCCAAATAAACACGGACATTTTACTGATCGGGCAATAATGATCTTGTTCAAACTGTAGAAAATAAAACTCAGTTGTAATCTTTTTGAAATAACGATCTGATATAAAGCATTCTCCAACCAAACAAAAGCACCAAGCATCCCCAGGACATTGAGAGATTATGTGAGTGGGCAAAACTGTGGTCAATGGCGTTCAATCTGGGGAAATGTGAGGTCATCCACTTCGGATCTAAGAAAGATAGATCAGAGAGTTTTCTAAATGGTGAGGAGCTCGGAACTGTGGAGGAGCAGAGAGATTTAGGGGTCCAAGTATAGAAATCATTAAAAGCTAGTGGACAGTTACAAAAATAATTGAAAAGGCTAATAGAATTTCGGCCTTTATTTCAGGAGGGCTGGAATATAAAGGGGAGGAAGTTATGTTCCAGCTGTACAGAGCTCTGGTTCGAACCCATCTGGAGGACTGCATTCAGTTCTGGGCACTGAACCTCAGGAAGGTTATGTTGCCCTTGGAGGGGGTGCAAAGCAGATTCACCGGAATTATATCCGGGCTAAAATGGTTAAATTAGGAGCACAGGTTGCATAGACTCGGCTTGTATTCCCCTGAATATAGGAGATTAAGGGGTGATCCAATTGAGGTGTTTAAGATGATTAAAGGAGTTGATACGGTCGATAGAGAGAAACTACTTCCTCTGGTGTGGAATCCAGAAAAAGGGGGCATAACCTTGAAATTAGAGCCAGGCCGTTCAGGGGTAATGTCAGGAAGCATTTCTTCACACAAAGCGTAGTGGAAATCTGGAACTCTCTCCCACAAAATTCTGTTGAGTCGGGGGGTCAATACGAAATTTCAAAACGGTGATTGATAGATTTTTGTTCGGCAATGGTATTAAGGATTATGGAACCAAGGCGGCTGGATGGAGTTAAGATACAGATCAGCCATGCTCTAATTGAATGGCGGAACAGGCTCGAGGAGCTGAATGGTCTACTCCTGTTCCTAACTAACAGGCTCGTGGGGCTGAATGGCCTCCTCTTGTTGCTGTGTAACAGGCTCCAGCGGCTGTTTAGCCTCCTCCAGTTCCTGTACAACAGTTTTGATGGGCTGAATAGCCTCCTTCTGTTCCTACTTATCTGGCTCGAGGGGCTGAAAGTCGTCCAGTTCCTGTATAACAGGCTCGAAGGGCTGAATCGCCTCCTCGTGTTCCTTTGTAACTGGCTCGAAGGGCTGAACGGCACGTCCTGTTCCTATGTAACAGGCTTGAGGGGCTGTATGGCCTTGTCCTGTTCCAGCGTAATGGGCTCGAGGTGCTGAATGTACTTCTGTTCCCATATAACAGGCTCGAAGGGCTGAATGGCCACTCTCGTTCCCGTGTAAGAGGCTCGAAGTGCTGATTGGCCTCCTCCAGTTTTTGTATCACAGGTTCGAGGGGCTGAATGGACTTCATTTACTGTATAACAGTCTTGTGGGTCTGATTGGCCGACTCTTCCTGAGTAACAGTTTCGAGGGTTGGAATGGGCTCTTCCTGTTGCTCTCTGACAGGCTTGAATGGTAGATTATACTCCTGTTCGTGTGTATCAGGCTGGAGGAGCTAAATGGCCTCGCCTTGTCCCATTGTCATAGGTTTGAGGGACTGCATGGCCTCCAGTTCCTGCGTAACAGGCTCCAAGGGCTGAAAAGCCTCATTCTGTTCTTATCAACAGGCTCGAGGGGTTGATTGGCATCCTGTTACTCTATAACAGGCTCGAAGGGCTGAATGCGCTCCAGCTGTTCCTGTCGAACAGCCTTGAGGTGCTTGCCGCCATTTCATCCAAGATGGCTGCCATACTCATCGTCATTTTGTCCAAGATGGCCGCCGTACTTGCCGCCACTTTGTCCAAGATGGCCGCCGTACTTGCCGCCATTTTGTCCAGGTTGGCCGCACTACTTGCCGCCATTTTGTCCAAGATGGTCAACGTATTTTCCGCCATGCTGGCCGTGTGTGAATACACATATACATGTCATATATATGTATATGATACATATGTGATAAATACAAGTTGTTGTTGTTGTGGTCGTGGTCTAAATATAAAGACTGCCACGCAGGGATCACTCTGGGGTGACTGGATGCAATCTGGGAACACTGGGTGCATTCTGGTACAACTCTTGTGTTGACTCGGTGCACTCTGGGATCCCTGGGCACACTCTGGGATCAATCTAGGGTGACTGGGTGAATTCTGGGATCACTCCGATGTGACTGGACACACTCTGGGATCCTGCGAGCACTCTGGGATCAGTTTGGGGTGACTGGATGCACTTTGGGACCTCTGGGTGTACTCTGGGATCACTCTGTGGTGACGAGGCGCACTCTGGGGTCACTGTGTGTTCACCGGGACATTCGGGGGTCACTGTCGACAATCCGCGTGGTAATTTACGCCATTTTTTCGAAGATGGCTGCGTTCCTGCCGCTATTTGGTCCAAAATGCCGCCATGCTGGCCGTGTGTAAAATACACATAATACAACTTATTCTTGTTGTACCAGTAGTTGTGGTGGTTATCTCAATATAAAGCCTGCTCCTCTGGGATGAATCTGCGGTGACTGGGTGCACTGTGGGATCCCTGGTTGCAATCTGGGATCACACTGGGGTGACTGAGTGCACTCTGGGACATTCTGTGGTCACTGTGGTATTACCAGGGACATTCTGTGCAGTACTTTCCGCCATTTTATACAAAATGGCTGCCGCACTCGCGACATTTGTCCAAGATGTCTAAGATGGCCGCCGTACTTGCCGCCATTTTGTCCAAGATGCCACGTTGCTGGTCGTGTGCAAATACACATACATATAAAAATATATATATATATGTATTATGAATACAAATATTTGTTGTTGTCCTAGTAGTTGTCGTGGTGGTCTCAATATAAAGACTGCCACTCTGGGATCACTCTGGGGTGTCTCTTGCCTCCCTCAGAGGGGACTGATCGTCTGCCCCAGATGGGACCGACCGAGGCCTCCTCCACAGGCTGCAACCAAACAGGGCCCACGTGAGTTCAGTCTGTTTATTGCCCTGGGGTTTAATTTCCTCTCTGGGCCCTGGGTTTGGGGCCTCGGTTTAACATGTTCCTATTCGATTGTGACCTATGTCCAGAAGTGAATGATGCCTAATATTGCTCCCTGAACTGTCTGAAATCACCCAGTT
The DNA here is from genome assembly GCF_035084215.1 of Heptranchias perlo. NCBI lineage: Eukaryota > Metazoa > Chordata > Chondrichthyes > Hexanchiformes > Hexanchidae > Heptranchias > Heptranchias perlo. Next base: position 3,716,396 of record NW_027139612.1, on the reverse strand, counting down.
CAGATTGAATGAGTTCATCTCACCGACCATTAATTAGGATCCCCACAAGCTGCTGAGTGAATGGATTAACACTTTCTTACCAAATCGTCAAAGAAGAAGTCGTCTCACAGCAAATCATGCACAATAGTGATTTATTGACTTGGAATTCATAATTATCCTTATTTAAAGATTGAGTACACCAATAATAATTACATAGAAACAGTTGTGGGCAGGGACATCTAGCAATGTTAATAATAAATAATGAATAGGCAGATAATTAACACAATGAATAACCGATTGTAAAAGCAGCTGAGAGTACAACAGTAATTCAGCATGAGCTGGATCACTGATTATCACATTATAGTTTAGATCAGTGGCTGCAGATTGGTGAGACGAATTTCGGACTCACGATTTAAATATCTCACAATTTAACCCCATTCGATCGCCAGTCCAGGGAATAGATTGGAGAATAAATTCACCCCGGGCGTTCGAGCAAAACGGGCGAAAGCGAATTGGCAGCTTGTTTTCCACGCCGCCTGATTTTATTTTCCATTGACTGTTGCTTTTCCCGATGAGATGTTAAACCAGGGCCCACTCTGTCTGTTTCAGTGGACGGAACAGATCCAGCAGCAATAACACAAGAAGAAATGCGGAGTCCCTTCGTGGACAGATGAACATTGATCCAACATTGATCCAATGTCCCACTGCAGCCCAGACTGAGCCGCACCCTGGATCCTTCCTGTCTGCACATTGACCCAGTGTCCCAATGCAGCCCCGACCGAGCCCCACCCTGGGCACTTCCTGCCTGTACATTGACCCAGTGTCCCACTGCAGCACAGACTGAGCCCCACCCTGGGCCCTTCCTGTCTGCACATTGACCCAGCGTCCCACTGCAGTCCAGACTGAGCCCCACCCTGGGCCCTTCCTGTCTGTGCATTGACTCAGTGCCCCACTGCAGCCAAGAATGAGCCCCACCCTGGGCCCTTCCTGCTTGTACATTGACCCAGGGTCCCACTGCAGCCCAGACTGAGCCCCATCCTGGACCCTTCCTGTCTGTACATTGACCCAGTGTCCCACTGCAGCCCAGACTGAGCCCCACCCTGGTCCCTTCCTGTCTGTACATTGACCCAGTGTCCCACTGCAGCCCAGACTAAACCCCATCCTGGCCCTTCCTGTCTGTACATTAACCCAGTGTCCCACTGCAGCCCAGACTGAGCCCCACCCTCGGCCCTTCCTGTCTGTACATTGACACAGTGTCCCACTGCAGCCCAGACTGAGCCCCACCCTGGGACCTTCCTGTCTGTACATTGACCCAGTGTCCCACTGCAGCCCAGACTGAGCCCCACCCTGGTCCCTTCCTGTCTGCACATTGACCCAGTGTCCCACTGCAGCCCAGACTCAGACCCACCCTGGTCCCTTCTTGTATGTACATTGAACCAGTGTCCCACTGCAGCCCAGACTGAGCCCCACCATGGTCCCTTCCTGTATGTACATTGAACAATTGTCCCACTGCAGCCCAGACTAAACCCCATCCTGGGCCCTTCCTGTCTGTACATTAACCCAGTGTCCCACTGCAGCCCAGACTGAGCCCCACCCTGGGCCCTTCCTGTCTGTACATTGACCCAGTGTCCCACTGCAGCCCAGACTGAGCCCCACGCTGGGACCTTCCTGTCTGTACATTGACCCAGTGTCCCACTGCAGCCCAGACTGAGCCCCACCCTGGTCCCTTCCTGTCTGCACATTGACCCAGTGTCCCACTGCAGCTCAGACTGAGCTCCACCCTGGCCCCTTCCTGTCTGTACATTGACCCAGTGTCCCACTGCAGTCCAGACTGAGCCCCACCCTGGGCCCTTCCTGTCTGTGCATTGACTCAGTGCCCCACTGCAGCCAAGAATGAGCCCCACCCTGGGCCATTCCTGCTTGTACATTGACCCAGTGTCCCACTGCAGCCCAGACTGAGCCCCATCCTGGACCCTTCCTGTCTGTACATTGACCCAGTGTCCCACTGCAGCCCAGACTCAGAGCCACCCTGGTCCCTTCCTGTCTGTACATTGACCCAGTGTCCCACTGCAGCACAGACTAAACCCCATCCTGGGCCCTTCCTGTCTGTACATTGACCCAGTGTCCCACTGCAGCCCCGACTGAGCCCCACCCTGGTCCCTTCCTGTCTGTACATTGACCCAGTGTCCCACTGCAGCCCAGACTGAGCCCCACCCTGGGCCCTTCCTGTCTGTACATTGACCCAGTGTCCCACTGCAGCCCAGACTGAGCCCCACCCTGGGACCTTCCTGTCTGTACATTGACCCAGTTTCCCACTGCAGCCCAGACTGAGCCCCACCCTGGTCCCTTCCTGTCTGCACATTGACCCAGTGTCCCACTGCAGCCCAGACTGAGCTCCACCCTGGCCCCTTCCTGTCTGCACATTGACCCAGTGTCCCACTGCAGCCCAGACTGAGCTCCACCCTGGGCCCTTCCTGTCTGTGCATTGACCCAGTGTCCCACTGCAGCCCAGACTGATCCCCACCCTCGGCCCTTCCTGTCTGTACATTGACCCAGTGTCCCACTGCAGCCCAGACTGAGCCCCACCCTTGGCCCTTCCTGTCTGTACATTGACCCAGTGTCCCACTGCAGCCCAGACTGAGCCCCCACCCTGGGCCCTTCCTGTCTGCACATTGACCCAGTGTCCCACTGCAGCCCAGACTGAGCCCCACTCTGGGCCCTTCCTGTCTGTACATTGACACAGTGACCCACTGCAGCCCAGACTGAGCCCCACTCTGGGCCCTTCCTGTCTGTACATTGACCCAGTGTCCCACTGCAGCCCAGACTGAGCCCCACCCTGGGCCCTTCCTGTCTGTACATTGACCCAGTGTCCCACTGCAGCCCAGACTGAGCCCCACCCGGGGCCCCTCCTGTCTGTACATTGACCCAGTGTCCCACTGCAGCCCAGACTGAGCCCCACCCTGTGCCCTTCCTGTCTGTACATTGACCCAGTGTCCCACTGCAGCCCAGACTGAGCCCCACCCTGGGCCCTTCCTGTCTGTACATTGACCCAGTGCCCCACTGCAGCCCAGACTGAGCCCCACCCTGTGCCCTTCCTGTCTGTACATTGACCCAGTTCCCCATTGGGGACCATCCAGCCCCGGATATCCGGCAGAATCAGCGCTGGGGGACCGGGTGACTGAGTCTCGTGACCCTGTCGCTGGGCCTCTGACGTCACAATGGGAGACGACGCTCGCTCAGCTCGAGCTGGAAACCGTTAAAGGGCCGTTCGGATTTGAACCTGGAGCGCGGCCGATTAAAGGGGAGTGACAGAGAATCGGCCAAAAATATTCATATCATGAGACCGGCAATGGTTATAAATTGAAATGTTCATATCATGAGACCAGGAATGGTTATAAATTGAAATGTTCATATAATGAGACCAGGAATGGTTATAAATTGAAATGTTCATATAATGAGACCAGGAATGGTTATAAATTGAAATGTTCAAATAATTAGACCAGTAATGGTTATAAATTGACATGTTCATATAATGAGACCAGGAATGGTTATAAATTGAAATGTTCATGTAATGAGACCAGGAATGGTTATAAATTGAAGTGTTCATATAATGAGACAAGGAATGGTTATAAATTGAAGTGTTCATATAATGAGACCAGGAATGGTTATAAATTGAAATGTTCATATAATGAGACAAGGAATGGTTATAAATTGAAGTGTTCATATAATGAGACAAGGAATGGTTATAAATTGAAGTGTTCATATAATGAGACAAGGAATGGTTATAAATTGAAGTGTTCATATAATGAGACCAGGAATGGTTATAAATTGAAATGTTCATATAATGAGACCAGGAATGGTAATCAATTGAAATGTTCATATAATGAGACCGGGAATGGTTATAAATTGAAATGTTCAAATAATTAGACCAGTCATGGTTATAAATTGACATGTTCAGAGAATGAGACCAGGAATGGTTATCAATTGTAATGTTCATATAATGAGACCAGGAATGGTAATGAATTGAAGTGTTCATATAATGAGACCGGGAATGGTTATAAATTGAAATGTTCATATAATGAGACCGGGAATGGTTATAAATTGAAATGTTCATATAATGAGACCGGGCATGGTTATAAATTGAAGTGTTCATATAATGAGACCAGGAATGGTTATAAATTGAAATGTTCATATAATGAGATCAGGAATGGTTATAAATTGAAATGTTCATATAATGAGACCAGGAATGGTTATAAATTGAAATGTTCATATAATGAGACCAGGAATGGTTATGAATTGAAATGTTCATATAATGAGACCAGGAATGGTTATAAATTGAAATGTTCATAAAATGAGACCAGGAATGGTTCTAAATTGAAATGTTCATATAATGAGACCAGGAATGGTTATAAATTGAAATGTTCATATAATGAGACCAGGAATGGTTATAAATTGAAATGTTCATATAATGAGACCAGGAATGGTTATCAATTGAAATGTTCATATAATGAGACCAGGAATGGTTATAAATTGAAATGTTCATATAATGAGACCAGGAATGGTTATAAATTGAAATGTTCATATAATGAGACCAGGAATGGTTATAAATTGAAATGTTCATATAATGAGACCAGGAATGGTAATCAATTGAAATGTTCATATAATGAGACCAGGAATGGTTATAAATTGAAATGTTCATATCATGAGACCGGGAATGGTTATAAATTGAAATGTTCATATAATGAGACCGGGAATGGTTATAAATTGAAATGTTCATATAATGAGACCAGGAATGGTTATAAATTGAAGTATTCATATGATGAGACCAGGAATGGTTATAAATTGAAATGTTCATGTAATGAGACCAGGAATGGTTCGAGATTGAAATGTTCATATAATGAGACCGGGAATGGTTATAAATTGAAATGTTCATATAATGAGACCAGGAATGGTTATAAATTGAAATGTTCCACACTTCGTCCGGGTCTGGATTCCCGCAGTGACTCCAGGTGTCTCCTTCCGTTTGAACTGAACTGATTCTCCCTCAACCTGAAACAGATTAAAGATTAAACAGGAAATAAACAGATTGAACAACAGTGTAAATAACAGGGAGACTGGGGTTAATATTTCAATAATAATTACAGACAAATATTACCCATAAAAGGGCCTGAATCCCAGTGATATTTCATTTATTACATTAAACATTAACACAAACACTCACCCGATCCGCTCCAGACTCCTGCGGGTCAGTATGAGGGAGCGGAGAGCGGGGACAGATCGGTCTGTGAAGGAGTTTAATCCCAGGGACAGACCCGTCAGTGACCGGTTTGTCCTGAGAGCGGAGACAAGATCTTCGGTGCAAGAATCTGTGAGACCGACATCATCCAGACTGAGGATCAGAGAGAGAGAAATCACAGGAATCAGGGTAAATCCCCAGTGTTTATTAATAACACTATTACTGATACTAATAATAATGTACAGTGTTTATTAATAACACGATTACTGATACTAATAATAATGTACAGTGTTTATTTATAACACTATTATTGATACTAATAATAATGTACAGTGTTTAATAATAAAACTGTTACTGATACTAATAATGTACACTGTTTTTAATAACACTTATTGATACTAATAATAATGTACAGTGTTCATTGAGAACACTATTACTGATATCAATTATAATGTATATTAATAACACTATTATTGATCATATTAATAATGTCGATTATTAGTAGCACTATTAGTGATACTGATATGTATGTACAGAGGTCATTAATAACACTATTTCTGATACTAATAATAATGTACACTGTTTAATAACACTATTACTGATACTAATAATTATATAAACTGTTTATTAATAACACTATGACTGATATTAATATTAATGTACGGTGTTTATTAATAACACTATAACTGATACTAATAATAATGTCGATTATTAGTGGCATTATTACTGATCCTAATAATAATGTACAGTGTTTATTAATAACACTGTTATGGATACTATCAATAACGTAGTTTATTAGTAGCACTATTACTGATACTGATAATAATGAACAGAATTTATTAATAACACCATTATTGATACTAATAATAATATGCAATGCTTATTAATAACACTCTTACTGATACTAATAATAAAGTACACTGTTTAATAACACTATTACTGATGCTAATAACAATATACACTGTTTATTAATAACACTATTACTGATATTAATTATAATGTACAGTGTTAGTCATCCAGTTATTACAAACACAATCTCAAACAGTCTGATACTTACTGCAGTTTCTGTATTTTACAGTTTGGGTTCTTCAGAGCCGCAAACAATAGTTTCACTCCTGAATCTCCCAGTTCATTAATACCCAGGTTCGGATCCGTCAGTGACCGCTTTGTACTGAGAGCGGAGGAGAGATCCTTGGTGCAAGAATCTCTCAGACCGATATCCCATTTGCTGGGGATCAGAGACAGCGAAATAACAGGAATCAATGTAAATCCCCAATGTTTATTAAGAACACTATTGCTGATACTAATAATAATGTACAGTGTTTATTAATAACACTATTACTGACACTTTTATCCCCATCACCCTGAAAACTAATCCTCTTCAAGTACATGTCCAATTACCTTTTGCAAGTTCCTTTAAGCAAGTGCGTTCCAGATCTTCAAAAATATCTCTGTGAAAGGATTTCTCCTCATTTCCCCTCGAGTTCGTTTGAAATTATTTTAAATCGATGACCTCTGGTCACTGACCAAGTTGCCAAAGGAAACAGTTTCTCCCTATTTGCTCTGTCAACACCCCTCATAATTTTGAACACCTCTATTCGATCTCGCCGTAACCTTCTCTGGTCTAAAGAGAACAATCCCAGCTTCTCCAATCTCTCCACACAACTGAAGTCCCTCACCCATGGTATAATTCTGGTAAATCTCCTGTGCACCCTTTTCAAGGCCTTGACATCTTTCCTAAAGTGTGATACCCAGAATTGAAAACAATACTCCAGCTGGGGCCTAACCAGTGATTTGTAAAGGTTTAGCTTGGCTTCCTTGTTTTTGTATTCAATGTCCCTACTTATTAAACCAATTATCCCAGGCGCTTTCTTCACCGCATTACCAACTTGCCCTGTCACCTTCAAAGATTTGTGAATATGCGCCCCCAGGTCCCTCTGTTCTTCCACCTCCCTCAAAATACCATTTAGATTATCCTGTCTCTCCATGTTGTTCCACCCAAAGTGCATCACTTCACACTTATCCGTGTAAAATTGCATCTGCCTTGTGTGTGCCCATTTCAACAATCTGTCTATGTCCTCCTGAAGTCTGCTTCTGATGTGTAGCACGCTCGAGGGGTTGAATGACCTCGTCTTATTTAAAATCATTTCCTGGAGTGGCTGAATTGCCTCCTCCTGTTCCTACATAACAGGCTCCAGAGGCAGAATGTTTCTGTGCAACAGGTTCGAGGGGAGGAATGGCCTCCAACTGTTACCATGTAACAGGCAGGTGGGGCTGAATGGCCTCCTCCTGTTCCTAAGTAAAACTTTCCAGGGGCTGACTGGTCTCCTCCTGTTCCTGTAAACCAGACTCGAGAGGCCGAATGATCTCCTTATGTTCCTATGTAACAGGCTCGAGGGGCTGAATGACCTCCTCCTGTTCCTAAGTAACGGGCTTCACGGGCTGAATGGCCTCCTCCTGCTCCTGTGCAACAGACTCCAGGGGCTGAATGGCCTCCTCCTGTTCCTGAATAACAGTCTCCAGGGGATGAATGGCCTCCTCCTGTTCCTGAATAACAGACTCCAGGGGATGAATGACCTCCTCCTGTTCCTGAATAACAGACTCCAGGGGCTGAATGGCCTCCTCCTGTTCCTGTTTCACAGACTCCAGGGGGTGAATGGCCTCCTCCTGTTCCTGTGTAACAGACTCCAGGGGCTGAATGGCCTACTCCTGTTCCTATGTAACAGACTCCAGGGACTGAATGGCCTCCACCTGTTCCTATGTAACAGACTCGAGGGGCTGAATTGCCTCCTCCTGTTCCTGTTTCACAGACTCCAGGGGCTAAATGGCCTCCTCCTGTTCCTGTGTAACAGACACCAGGGGCGGAATGGCCTCCTCCTGTTCCTGTTTCACAGACTCCAGGGGCTGAATGGCCTCCTCCTTTTCCTATGCAACAGACTCCAGGGGCTGAATGGCCTCCTCCTGTTCCTGTTTCACAGACTCCAGGGGCTGAATGGCCTCCTCCTGTTCCTGTGTAACAGACTCCAGGGGCTGAATGGCCTCCTCCTGTTCCTGTGTAACAGACTCCAGGGGCTGAATGGCCTCCTCCTGTTCCGATGTAACAGACTCCTGGGGCTGAATGGCCTCCCCCTGTTCCTGTGTCACAGACTCCAGGGGCTGAATGGCCTCCTTCTGTTCCTGTGTAACAGACTCCAGGGGATGAATGGCCTCCTCCTGTTCCTAAGTAACAGACTCCAGGGGCTGAATGGCCTCCTCCTGTTCCCATGTAACCGACTCCATGTGCTGAATGGCCTCCTCCTGTTCCTGTGTCACAGACTCCAGGGGCTGAATGGCCTCCTCCTGTTCCTGTGTCACAGACTCCAGGGGATGAATGGCCTCCTCCTGTTCCTGTGTCACAGACTCCAGGGACTGAATGGCCTCCTCCTGTTCCTATGTAACAGACTCCAGGGGATGAATGGTCTCCTCCTGTTCCTGTGTCACAGACTCCAGGGGCTGAATGGCCTCCTCCTGTTCCTATGTAACAGACTCCAGGGGATGAATGGCCTTCTCCTGTTCCTGTGTCACAGACTCCAGGGGCTGAATGGCCTCCTCCTGTTCCTGTGTAACAGACTCCAGGGGATGAATGGCCTCCTCCTGTTCCTATGTAACAGACTCCAGGGGATGAATGGCCTCATCCTGTTCCTCTGTAACAGACTCCAGGGGCTGAATGGCCTCCTCCTGTTCCTATGTAACAGACTCCTGGAGCTGAATGGCCTCCTCCTGTTCCTGTGTAACAGACTCCTGGGGATGAATGGTGTGCTTCTGTTCTTGAGTTAAAGGTTCAAGAGACTGAATGGTCCCCTGCTGTTACAGTGTAACAGGCTCGACGCACTGAATGGCCTTTTTCTGTTCCCATGTTACAGGACCGATGGTCTTAATGGCCTCCTCCTGTTTCTACAAAACATATTACAGTCGCTGAATGGCCTTCTCCTCTTCCTGGATAACAGGCTCGAGGGGCTGAAAGGCCTCTTCCTGTTCTGTGTCAGCGGCTCGAGGGGCTGAATGGCCTGCTCCTACTCCTCTGTAACAGACTCGAGGGGCTGAATGGCCTCCTCCTGTTCCCTTGTAACAGACTCGATGGACTGAATGGCCTCCTCCTGTTCCTGTGTAACAGGCTCGAGGGGTTGAACGGCCTCCTCCTGTTCCTGTGCAACAGGTTTGAGGGGCTGAATGGCTACTCCTGTTCCTGTATAATGGGCTTGAGGGGCTGAATGGTCTCCTGCTGTTACTGCATAACAGGTTCGAGAGGCTGAACGGCCTCCTCCTGGTCCTATGTAAACAACCTCCTTGTTTTTATACTCGATGCCTCTATAATTTTAAACCGGTTTCTCAACCAGTCCTGCAACCTTCAAACATTTGTTTACATACACCCCCAAGTCTATCTGTTCCTGCATCCCCTTTAGAATTGTACTATTTAGTTCACATTGCCTCTCCTCATTTCAAGATGTATCACTTCTCTGCGTTAAATTTCATGTTCCATGTGTCCGCCCATTTCACCAGCCTGTCTATGTCCTCTTGAAGTCTATTACTATCCTCCTCACTCCTAACTATACTTGCAAGCTTTGTGTGATCTGCAAATTTTGAAATTATCCCCATTATAATTTCTCCCGTCTCAGCCTTTAAGGGACCAACGTTTACCTTCGCTAATCTCTTACTTTTTCCATACTTGTAGAAGCTCTTACAATCTGTTTTTATATTTCTTGCAAGTTTACTTGCATATTCAATTTTCTCCCTTTTATCAATTTCTTGGTCATCCTTTGCTGATTTCTAAAACTCTCCCAATCCTCGGGCTAACTATTCTTTTTGGCAACATTGTATGTCTCTTCTTTAAACTGAACTTCTCAATTAGCCAAGGTTGAATATTTTTTCCCATCTAGTTGTTATTCCTCAAGGGAATGTATATTCATTGGGAATTATGAATTATTTCTTGAAATGTTGGCCACTGATTATCTACTGTCATATCTTTTAATCTAATTTCCCAATCTACCTTAGCCAACTTGCCCCTCGTTACAAAGTAATTGGGTTTGATTAAATTTGAGACCCTCGTTTCGGATATAACTACATCACTCTCAAACTCAATATGAAATCCTATCATATTATGATCACTGTGTCCCAGAGGATCCTTAACTCTAAGATTACTAATTAACACTGACATTACACAATATTAGATCTAAAATAACCTGTTCCCTAGTCGGTTCCTCCAAATATTGTTCTAAAGAACTATCTCGAATGTATTCCATGAAATCGTCCTCCAAACTACTTTTGAAAATTTGATTTGCCCATTCGATATGAAGATTTAATTCCCTCACGATTACTGCATTGCCTTTGTTACATTCCCCTCGAATTTCCTGATTTATACTCTGTCAAATCCTACAACGACTGTTAGGAGCACTATAAACTAATCCCACAGCTCGGGTATGATGCAGAGTAAATCTCTCTCTACACCATCCCATCAAGGCAGGTACAGTACGTGTGAGATACAGAATAAAGCTACTTCTGCACTGTCCCATCAAACACTCCCAGGGCAGGTACAGTGCGTGTGAGATACAGAATAAAGTTCCCTCTGCACTGTCCCATCAAACACTCCCAGGGCAGGTGCAACATGGGTTACATGCAGAGAAACGCTCCCAATACAACTGTCCCGTCAAACACTCCAAGGGCAGATACAGCACGGGTTAGATACAGATTAAAGCTCCCTCTACATTGTCCCATCAAACACACCCAGGGCAGATACAGCATGGGTTAGATGCAGAGTAAAGCTCCCTCCACATTGTCCCATCAAACACTTCCTGGGCAGGTGCATAAGAACGTAAGTAATAGGGGCAGGAGTAGGCCATACGGTCCCTCGAGCCTGTTCCCCATTCAATAAGATCAGGGCTGAACTTCTGCCTCCGCTCCACTTTCCCGCCCGATCCCCATATCCCTTGATTCCCTCAGTGGCCAAAAATCTATCAATCTCAGCCTTGAATATGTTCGACGACTGAGCATTTCAATTAACCAGTAAACACTATCATTTCACGATATTAGATCTAAAATAACCAGTTCCCTTTTCGGTTCCTCGACAAATTGTTCGAGAAAACTGTCTCGAATGTATTCCATGAACTCGTCCTCCAAACTACTTTTGCCGATTTGGTTTGCCCAGTCTATATGAAGATTAAAGTCCCCCACGATTATTGCATTACCCTTATTGCATGCTCCTCTAATTTCCTGATTTATACTCTGTCCAACACGATAACAACTGTTAAGGGCACGATAAACTATTCCTACAACATAGGTTAGATGCAGAGTAAAGCTCCCTCGACACTGTCCTGTCAAACACTCCCAGGGCAGTCACAGCACGGGTTAGATACAGAGTAAAGCTTCCTCCACACTGTCTTGTCAAACACTCCCAGACCAGTTACAGCACAGGTTAGATACAGAGTAAAGGTCCCTCTACACTGTCCTGTCAAACACACCGAGGGCAGTTACAGCACCGGTTCGATACAAACTAAAGCTCGTACATGAAACACAGAAAGTTGGCATGCAAGCAATTAGGAAGGCAAATGCAATGTTGGCCTTTATTGCAAGACGGTTGGAGTATAAGACTAAAGAAGTATTTCTGCAATTATACAGGGCTTTGGTGAGAACTCACCTGGAGTACTGCGTACAGTTTTGGTCCCCTTATCCAAGGAAGGATATACTTGCCTAGGAGGCAGTGCACCGAAGGTTAACTCGATCAATTCCTGGGATGAGAGGGTTGTCCATTCTAAACAGAGAGCGATAGATTTCTGGATATTAAAGGCAACAAGGGATTTGGGAATAATGCAGCAAAATGGCGTTGAGGTAGAAGATCAGTGGAATTCAGTTGAATGATGGAGCAGGCTCGGGGTGCCGGATGGCCGACTCCTGCTCCTATGTCTTATGTTCTCATGTCCTATGAGGAGTGATTGAGTAGAATGGGCCTATACTCTCTGGAGTTTAGAAGAATGAGAGGTGATCTCATTGAAACATACAAGATTCTGAGGGGGCTTGACAGGGTAAATGCTGAGAGGCTGTTTCCCCATGGCTGGATGATCGAGAACGAGGGGGCATAGTCTCAGGATAAGGGGTCGCCAATTTAGGGCTGAGATGAGGAGGAATTTCTTCACTAAGAGGGTCGTGAATATTTGGAATTCTCGACCCCATTGGGCTGTGGATGCTGAGTCATTGACTATATTCAAGGCTGAGATCGATAGATTTTTGCACTCGAGGGGAATCAAGGGATATGGGGATTGGGCGGGAAAGTGGAGTTGAGATTGAAGATCATATTAAATGGCGGAGCAGGCTTGAGGGCCTACTGCTGCTGCAATTTCTTATGTACTTATGAGCAGAAGTCGGCCATTAACCCCTCGAGACTTTGACATCGGAACAGGAGGGGGTAATTCAACCCTCGGACTTGTTACACAGGAAAAGAAGGCCATTCAGCCCTGAGAGCCTGTTACACAGGTACAGGAGGATGCCATTAGCCCATTGAGGCTGTTACGCAGGAACAGAAAGCCAATAAGCCACTCAAGACTGTTACATTTTAACAGGAGGCCATTCAGCCCCTCGTGGCTGTTGCACAGGTACAGGAGGAGGCCATTCAGCCCCTCGTGGCTGTTACACAGGAAAAGGAGGAGGCCATTTAGCCCCAAGGGCCTGTTAGACAGGAACAGGAGGAGGTCATTTAGCCCCTCGTGCCTGTTATAGAGGAACCGAAGGCCATTCAGCCCCTCGAGCCTATTACACTGGAAATGGACGAGGCCATTCAGCCCCTTGAGCCTGTTATGTAGGAACTGGAGGAGGCAATTCAGCCCCTCAAGTCCGTTATACAGGAACTGAAGGCCATTCAGCCCTTCAAGCATATTACACTGGAAAAGGACGAGGCCATTCAGCCCCTTGAGCCTGTTATGTAGGATCAGGAGGAGGCCATTGAGCCCCTCAAGGCTGTTACACAGGAACTGGAGGAGGCCATTTAGCCCCTCAACGCTAATACTTAGGAACAGTTGGAGACCATTCAGCCACTAGTGCGTGTTACACTGCAACAAGAGGAGGCCATTCAACCCCTCAAGGCAGTTATACAGGAAAAGGAGGAGACCATTCTGCCCCTGGGGCATGTTACACAGGAGCAGGACGAGAAAATTCAGCGCCTCGAACCTGTTATGTAGGATCAGGAGGAGGCCATTCAGCCCCTCGTGCCTGTTATGTAGGAACAGGAGGAGGCCATTCAGCCCCTCAAGCCTGTTACATAGGAACAGGAGGAGGCCATTCAACCCCTCTAGGCTGGCACATAGGAACAGGAGGAGGCCGTTCATCCCCACAAGCCTGTTACACAGGAACTGGTGGAGGCCATTCAGTCCCTAGGGCCTGTTACATAGGAACAGGAGGAGGCCATTCAGCCCCTCAAGCCTGTCACGTTGGTACAGGAGGAGGCCATTCAGCCCCGTAGGCCTGTTACACAGGAAGAGGAGGAGGCCGATCAGCCCCTTAAGGCTGTTACACAGGAACAGGAGGAGAACATTCAGCCTCTAGGGCCTGTTACAAAGGAACAGGAGGAGGCCGTTCAGCCCCTAGGGTCTGTAACACTGGAACAGGAGGAGGCCATTCAGCCCCTCAAAGCTGTTTCACAAGAACAGGATGAGGCCAATCAGCCCCTCAAGCCTGTAAGATCGGAACAGGAGGAGGCCATACAGCCCGTCAAGCCTGTTGTACTGGAACTGAAGGCCATTCAGCCCGTAGAGCCTATTACACTGGAAAAGGACGAGGCCCATTTGCCTCTCGAGCCTTTAAGTAGAAACAGGAGGAGGCCATTCAGCCCCTCAAGGCTGTTACGCAGGAAGAGTAGGCCAATCAGCCCTTGAAACCTTTTACATTGGAACAGGAGGAGGCCATTCACCACCTCAAGCTTGTTACATAGGAACAGGAGGAGGCCATTCAGCCCCTCGAGCCTGTTACACAGGAACAGGAGGAGGCCATTCAGCCCCTCGAGTCTGTTACATAGGAACAGGAGGAGGCCATTCAGCCCCTCGAGTCTGTTACATAGGAACAGGAGGAGGCCATTCAGCCCCTCGAGCCTGTTACACAGGAACTGGAGGAAGCCATTCAGCCGCATAAGCCTGTCACGTAGGAACAGGTGGAGTCCATTCAGCCCCTCGGGCCTGTTACACAGCAGCAGGACTAGGCCATTCAGCCCCTGAAGCCTGTAACACAGGAGCAGGATGAGGGCAATCAGCCGCTCAAACCTGTTACACAGGAACAGGAGGAGGCCATTCAGCCCCTCGAGTCCGTTATACAGAAACTGAAGGCCATTCAGCCCTTCAAGCATATTACACTGGAAAAGGACGAGGCCATTCAGCCCCTTGAGCTTGTTATGCAGGATCAGGAGGAGGCCATTGAGCCCCTCAAGGCTGTTACACAGGAACTGGAGGAGGCCATTCAGCCCCTCAACGCTAATACTTAGGAACAGTTGGAGACCATTTAGCCCCAAGTGCGTGTTACACTGCAACAAGAGGAGGCCATTCAATCCCTCAAGGCAGTTACACAGGAACAGGACTAGGCCATTCAGCCCCTCAAGGCAGTTACACAGGAGCAGGACGAGGCCATTCAGCCCCTCGAGCCAGTAACACACGAGCAGGATGAGGGCAATCAGCCCCTCAAACCTGTTTAATAGGAACAGGAGGCGGCCATTCAGCCCCTCGCGTCTGTTATACAGGAACTGAAGGCCTTTCGGACCCTATTACACCGGCAAAGAATGAGGCCATTCAGACCCTTGATCCTGCTATGTAGGATTAGGAGCAGGGCTTTCAGCCCCTCAAGCCTGTTACACAGGAACAGGAGGAGGTCATTCAGTCCCTCGAGCCAGTCACATAGGAACTTGAGGAGGCCTTTCAGCCCCTAGGGCCTGTTACACAGAAGCAGGATGATGCCAATCAGCCCCTGAAGCCTGATAGATCGGAACAGGGAGAGGCCATTCAGCCCCTTGAGCCTGTTATTCAGGAAATGAAAGCCATTCAGCCGCTCGAGCCTATCATGTATGATCAGGAGGAGGCCATTGAGCCCCTCAAGGCTTTATCACAGGTTCCGGAGGAGACCATTCTGCCTCTCCAGGCTGTTACACAGGAACATGAGGAAAATCAGTCCCTCAAGCCTATTGCATAGGAACAGGAGGAGGCCATTCAACCGCTCAAGGCTGTTACACAGGAGGAGGAGGGGGCCATTCAAACCTCTCAAAACTGTTGCATAGGAATAGGAAGAGACAATTCAGCCCCTCAAGCCCGTTACATAGGAAGAGGTGGAGGCCATTCAGCCCCTGGGGTCTGTTATGTAGGATCAGGAGGAGGTCACTGAGCCCCTCAATGCTTTTACACAGGAACAGGAGGAGGCCATTCAGCCCCTCGAGTCTGTTACACAGGGACAGGAGGAGGCCATTCAGCCCCTCGAGCCTGTTACACTGGAAGAGGAGGAGGCCACTCAACCCCACAAAACTTTTACATAGGAATAGGAGGAGGCCATTCAACCCCTCAAGGCTGTTAAACAGGAACAGGTGAAGAGCATTCAACCCATAGGGTCTGTTACACATGAACAGGAGGAGGCATTTCAGCCCATCAAGGCTGTTTCACAGGAACAGGAGAAGGCCATCCAGCCCCTCAAGACTTCTTCATAGGAACAGGAGGAGGCCATTCAGCCCCTCGAGCCTGTTATACAGGAAATTAAGGCCATTCTGCCCCTCGAGCATATTGCACTTCAAAAGGACAAGACCATTCAGCCGCACGAGCCTGTCATGTAGGATCAGGAGGAGGACATTGAGCCCCTCAAGGCTTTAGCACAGGTACTGGAGGAGGCCATTCTCCCTCTCAAGGCTGTTACACAGGAACAGGAGGTCAATCAGTCCCTCAAGCCTGTTACATAGGAAAAGGGGGAGGTCATTCGACCCCTTAAGGCTGTTACAAATGAACAGGAGGAGGCCATTCATCCCCTCACGGCTGTTTCACAGGAACAGGAGGAGGCCATTCATCCCTTTCAGGCTGTTAAACAGGAACTGGAGGAGGCCATTCAGCCCATCAAGGCTTTTTCATAGGAGAAGCGGGAGACCCTTCAGCCCCTCGAGCCTGTTACACAGGAACTGGAGGAGGCCATTTAACCCATCGACCCTGTCGCATAGGAGCAGGAGGAGGCCATTCAGCCCCTCGAACCTGTCGCATAGGAACAGGAGGAGGCCATTTAGCCCCTCAAGCCTGTTACATCGGAACAGGAGAAGGCCATTCAGCCCCTCGAGCCTATTACACTGGAGAACTGCGAGGCCCATTCAACCTCTCGATCCTGTTATGTAGGATCAGGAGGAGGCGAATTAGCCCCTCGAGCCTGTCGCATAAGAACGGGGAGAGGCCATTCAGCACCTTGGGCCTGTTACACTGTAGCAGGCTGAGCCCAATCAGCCACTCAGCTTGTTCGCTCGCAACAGGAGGCCATTCAGCCCCTCGAGCCTGTTATACCGGAACCGAAGGCCATTCAGCCCCTCGAGCCAAATGCACTGGAAAGTCGAGTCCATTCAGCCCCTCGAGCCGGTTAAGCAGGAACATGAGAAGACCTTTCAGCACCTCAACACTTTTACACAGGAACAGGAGGAGGCCACAATGACTCAGTGATCTCAGTGAACTCTCAATGCTCCACAGAGAACTCGCAGCGACCCAATGATCCCACAATGTCCCAGTGATCGCACAATAACCCAGTGATCGCACAGTTTCCCAGTGATCCCACAGTATCCCACAGTGACCCAGTGATACCATTGAGCCCCAGTGATTCCATGGTGTCCCAGTGATCCCGCTGTGTCCCACAGTGATTCCTCAAAAACACAGTCATCCCACGGTGACCCAATGATCTGACTGTGAACCTACAGTGATCCCAGTGATCCCACAGTGTCCCACAATGATCCCACAATGACCCAGTGACACCACAGTGACCCAATGATCCCACAGTGACCCAGTGACACCACAGTGACCCAATGATCCCACAGTGACCCAGTGATCACAGTGACCAAGTGATCCCTCAATACCCCACAGAGATCGCACAGTGACCACATTGTGCTCCCAGTGATCCCACAGTAACCCAGACACAACTCACGTGAGCCCCATTGGGTGCAGCCTGTGGTGAAGGCCTCGGTCAGTCCCCTCTGGAGACAAAGCTTCTTCTCCAAGGATTCCTCCTCCTCCCAAAATTTATCTTTCGACATCTTCATGTTACGGCATTTGCACAAAAATAATGCACTAGAGAGAGAGAAATAAGGAATGGATTAAAAACAAAGCAAGAGATGAAAAAAGCACAGCGAGAGCCCAGAGTTCCCTCACACTCACACTCACTCACATTCATTCCGTTCCACAGGCAATCTCTCAGCAAACACCATTGATAAAATCCCCAGTTACAAATCTGAGACTCTAAAGAGAAGAGAGGAATGTTGGGAGAGAGAGAGACACACACACTCGGGACAGACTGAAGAGCGCATGTTGTTTCACTCTTTCTCCAATGCAAGTTTCCAGGTTTTCTCTCCTGCTTTCCCACTCACTCATTCCCCCTAAAAGGTGCCGGTCTGACTGTCTGTCCTGGTCAATGTTTGCTGCAGGGTCCAAACTACCCCGAGTTCGTTTTCTCTTCTGTTCCTGGAACAGGGAACAACAAGGTGAACGAACTTTCCCTTTGCTCTTTTCTCTTGTTTTAATTAGCAGTGGATAAAAAGCCTGTAGTTTGTGGTCAACTCACAGTTTGTGACTTTTTCCAATTAGCCAAAGTGTTCAAATGAATTCATATCATTTAAAACAGCTGAAGCAAAGAACTTAAAAAAAACCAAATAGACAGCAAGATCCCTCACTCAGTTACAGGGACAATCTCTCAGCAACATTCATTTACAGAGAAACAAAGCCCAGTTTATAAAGTAGATAAATGTAAAGATTGAGAGACAATCTTTATAGACATAATAACTTGTATTTATATATTACAGCAACTACAACAACAACTTGGATATATAAATATATATATTTACACATTACCACTACTACATGGCCCAGATAAGGGTTGTGGGGAGAGAGCTGAGAGGGAAATGAGATCACCCATTCAAAGAGTTAGCGCAGGCACAGTGGGCCGAATGGCCTTCTCCTGCGTTGAACCCACTATGATACCATGAACAACAACTTCAAAGTCTGGGACAGGAAACAAGATAGCCGCCTCTACGGCAGACATCATACTGAGGGGCAAGCTGGATATCATACTTGGTGCCAAGGTGGCCATCTTATTGGGGTCAAGGTAACCATGTTAAACAAAATGGCTGCCCTGAAGCTTAAACAAAATGGCTGCCCTGAACCTAAAAGTAAATGGCCTCCAGTAAGGCAGCCATCTTAATGATGGGTAGGGCGGCCATCTTAGTGAGGGACAAGGAGGGCATCGTCAGCAAAATGGCGGCCATGAAGTTCATTCAAAATGGCTGCATTGTACCGGAAGTAAAATGGGCAGCAGTCAGGGTGAGGGGCAAGGTCGAGCTTGTTGTGTTGAGAGAGACGGAGGGGGTTCATTTGCTGTTGCTGTTATATCACTGTTGCACTATAGTTAAAGATACAAACTGTGTGAAACTCGCATTGGCTGGTGTTTAACACAAAGACAGCGGTGCAGTGAGGGAATTAAACACCAAAAAGTGAATTTCAGCAAAAATTGGATTAGCATTTGGTTATTTGGACGTAATGTTTACGGAGAAGGAGAGACCAGACATTTGGAGGGAAGGTCCAATTAGCCATTCTGTGTCGAAAATGTAATTCGAGCTTCTATTGAATAAATCAGAGTAAAATTGGACTCAATCTGAATGTAGTTCTGATCTGGGATTTGGTTAATTTCTCCTTTGTTCATATTTTTCTTTAATCTGAAACAATAACAGTATTTGTAACAGTAACAGATCAGGAGAGTGCTGCGGGACCCTGTCCAGTTTAGTAACACAGCAGAAGGGGTAAGAGTACATTGTGATTTATTACAGAATCCAGCAGCTCACTGGGAAAGTTACACATGGTACAGATGGAGGAGCAAAAAGGTGCAAAGTGATTTTACACTTTAATTTGGGGCAATGACATTTTATCTCCACGAAATTTAATTTTACATTTAACTTAATGAGCTCTTTTTCTTAAAGAAACTTCAGGCACATACCATGGCTTCATAAAGAAAACAATCATTTATTATTATTAACACACTGGAAAAATTGGCATTAAAATTTAAACAGCACCTTGGGTTTATATCTGATTTAGAATTGCTTTAGCACCAATAAAACAACACATTCTGAATTCCTAAAATGCATAACCGTTTGGAAATCAAATGTCTATCTTAGAATAAGCCCATAATGAAAGTTATATCCTCATGGTTGGCTCAAGCCTGCCAGGAAGATTCCAGGTATTTTGATGGATACAGGTGTAATGTAGCGAGGCTTTCTCTTGTATCCAGGTCATCCGCTTCACAGGCAATCTGTAAACCTGCATCATGGCATCAAGCTGGGAGGCAGCGAGTAGTCAGGAAAATTCCAGGTGAGGTGGTGCTGCCAGGAAGCGAAAGGTGAGTTTGGAACAGTTATGGTGGATCTGTGTCTCTCTCCACTCAACTTCTGCCCAGCTTTTAAAACAGATTTTTAACACAGAATCACATCTCTGGGACGGTGACTTATCAACAATAGGTTCATAAAAATACAACCCACGATTGATTGACACTTCACTTGTTTTCTCCCAGTGTCCACAACGTAACCGAGTTAAGTCGGCAGATGTTCAAACCAGCTCTCGCCCTCCTGGAATCGTTCTTATTGCTATGGTGATCTATCCTCTGCTGTGTGATCTTTTACAATACGTCATTAACAATCCTTTTTACACACCTTCCACCTTTTAAGAGTCCTTTTCCGAATGACAAGCTGAAGCCGATTTATTCTCAGGCTTTCGTTTATCAGATGATTTTATACTACACAGAGCAGCTGGGAAACTCCTCCAGTAAGTAATGGTCAGGGCCAGGTATACAAGACTGAGTGACTTTATTGTGCAGCCTCCAAGCATCACCTTTACAAATGTCAAAATTAAATCCACAAGAGTGTTACCCCAGAACAAACATGAACTGTCTGGCCTGCTTCATCTACTGCTGTTCTGCTGGTCAGCACTCTCACACACTCCAGGCTGATTACACAGTTTGTTTGGTTATTCAATGCTTTCTGTGTTCTATTCTCACTCCTGTCTCTACCCTCCGATCTCTTTATGTGTTTGTCCGTCTTTCAATGTATCTGTTCTCTGTTTATGTCGTTTGTCTCTGTTTATTTTCTGCCTGTTTTTCTATCTTATTATTTCCACTTCCACTTCCATCACTTTGTAACTTTTTGTCAGTCTCTCTCTGTCCTTCCATCCATGTCTGCTTGCTCTCTCTCATTGTATAGATGATTTCTTTCACTCTTTATTTTTCTCTCCTTTCTTACAAACTGTCTTTATATCTCTCCTTTTCCGAGTAGCTCTGTCTTTCTCCCTCTTTGTGTGTGTCTCTCTCTCTGTGTCTCACTCTCTCTCTTTCACACACACACCCTCGCTTTTATGTGAATCTGTCTGAAATTTTTCTGCGCTTTTTTAATCATGATATTTCTTTTGTCCCTGTATTCTCTCCCCATCTGTCTAAATCTCTCGCTTTCCCCCCCTTCTCTCTGTTTCTCTCTCCCGCTGTTTGTGTGTGTCTCTCTCCCTCCCCTGTCTCGCTCTCCCTCTCTTCCTCTCCCCCATCTCTGTCTCTTTCTCCCTCTTTCTCAAGCTCTCTGTCATTTTTTTTCTCTCCCTCTCTCTCCCTCGCTCTCTCCTTTTCCATTTATGAGGACTGCATCCATTCTGATCAGGCCCACAGCAGCTAGTTTTATTACCAACTTTTCAAAATTTGCCCGGTGGCCAATTGGTTGAAGTCCAGCTGAGCTCTTTAGAGCCGCCATTTCGAGCAACAATTCATGTGTCGTCTGCAGAGTAAATCCTGCCTCAACAGGAAAGATTGTCAATAAAATATATCAGAATCTGATTTATGATCATTTCGTGATTCTGTGCTGCTAATATAAAATGTACTTTCCATTCCCCGGGAAGTGTAGGGGATGGAGTATGAAATGGGATTTAGTTCTAGTGCTTGAAACCCTTCAGCTCGTTCTATGATTTCACTAATTTAATAATTAGATTGAGTGGGTATTTCGCAACGTTCTTCAGCTCCTCTCTGAATTTCGTCTGGGTCAGGACGTAAATACACGTGTTTGTGCAGGAACTGAGAAGCTGCAGCATCTTTGATGTGTGTTCTGTGATATAACCAGGGTCAGTGTAGGAGTAATAATACCGAATGTCTGCAATTCGCACATAAATGTAAAAGACAACCCATGTCAGCCACAACAGTATAAAACTGCCCGATATACTGAAGAGTAAAATGATGGATTTCTTTCGGTTCTTCATCTCTGGATCACTCTGATTCTCTCCATTGCTGCGGACGCGGAGCCCCCTGCGGACTCGACTGGACACCAAAAATAAGCCTGACAGTCAGAACATTCAGCAGCAAAATGAGACAGAACGGGACACAAGGGGTTAAAATGAGGTGAAACATGTCAAATGCTGCCCATGCGGGGGAAGTACGGAAGATCAATTTAGTCCCACAAAAGAAGGAAACATTATCAATTATTAATTGGTTTTCAAGTGTAAAGTACCAGGGGACATTCACCAAACAGCCCAGCACACTCACTGTTCCCAGAACCACAGCCGCCGTTCTTTCGGTGCAATATTTAGTTTTCAGCTTCTCACAACAAATGGCCACAAATCGATCAAAGGTGAAAGCGACTGTGAACCAGACAGAAACATTCGCAGCTGCAAATCCCAAGAATATAATAAAACTGCACACGGGAGTAATGTTCAGGAATGAAATTGGGAGATACATCAAAGGAATCTCTCTCAGTATCGGATCAGCGATAACGACCATGAGATCGGCCACTGCCATTCCCACCAGGTATCGACTGATACATTTGGAGAGACCGCACTTTCCTCGGGACAGGATCACAATCGCCACCAAGTTAACTGTAAGAGAGAGAAAAGGAAGCAGAGAAATTACTGATCAGTCCTGGAGCCAAAGCAGCAGTTTGAGAGGATCTGAGGTGAAATTTCCAGCTTTGTTGCTGCATCGAAGGATGGAAAGTGATTGATTGACCTGGGCAGCGCTTTCGGGCAGAGAGATGTTTTTAAACACAATGATCAATAATGAATCGGGGGATGGATACAGAAAGTGAATAAAATGAGCACCGGATCCACTGGAAGGGCTGAGTGAGGGCACAGTGCCGGTGGGGAAGGGAGAATGGGTTTTACACAATGGGAATACAGCGGATTAAAGCAGGAGTTAGGTTCCAGACTGACGGGAAAGAGAGGGAAGGGTCGGAACGTGAGGGGACAGGAGGAGGTGCAGCTGGTTTGTTGCTCTGGGTTAAGAGAGCCGACAGGGGCTGGCACTAAACGGGAAAGGCAGCTGGAGACCGAGCCAGTGAGTGAGATTGGGAGGGAGATAAGGAAGAGGACATGTAGGAGCTGGAGGGGAGTCAGGAGCAGATGGTTTGGGAAAGTGGACAAACTGAAGGAACGGATGAGGAGACAGAGGATTCAATGCAATGGGAGGAGAGGTTGGGATTCACAGGGAGAGACTGCAGCAGAGTGTTAGAGGAAATCTAATCTATAGGTCCCACTAACACAATCCAACTAATACATTCAACAGTTCATTTCTGCGGTTATAGGTGTCAGGGAACCAGAGTTGTGTTTAAAATATGTTCAATAAATTTACTTTGTGCATTCAATTAAAATTAAATTGATATGTATTAATTAAATCAACCTCGTTGTTCATTGAATTCACCCCAACTTTAACGTACAGTATCCGAATAATTCATTACGATCAAGAAATTATTGATTCTCTTCTTGAAGTAACTTTTAATCATGTTTAGTTATCCGTTGGAAAACAAGGAACATTCACAAAATCAGACTGAGGGCCTGACAGGGATATAAACACAAGGAGCGAGTCCCACAATAAAAACTCACCCAATCTGACCATATCATAAGTCACATTTTCTATATTTAATTGTACTGGAAGTTTCAGCAGTTCATTCTGATTAATTATTCACACCACAGCCTCTCGCTTTCCCTCTCAGTCGCCCTCTCCATCACTCAATCTACTCTCTTTCTCAAGTCCATTTTTATATGCGATTAAATCCCATCAGCTTGTGCCTGCATTCTGTTCACCAGCCCCGTGTTCCACCGATCCTATTCTCAGTGTCAGTTTGTTAAATAGTGAAGCCTCTGTGGAATAGTTTAATGTTTCTACAGATCATCCGATTCTCCACTTGTTCACCTACACTGTTCACTTCATCTACAAATCATGTAATAAACAGAATCAATTTCCTCTCCCAGATAGCTCTCACAATAATTAAGATTCCTTCTGCTGTAATTATAAAGTAAAGTGATAGATGGCGGGATTGTTCAATTAACAAAACGCCAAAATCACACTTATATTCTACGGATACATAGAAGGGCTCCTGATTCCAACAGGGACAGTGCGAACTGATACAAGATCGCATCAAATCATTTCATTTTACAATGAAGTCCAGTGACAGTCAGTGAATTCATCCACAGTGAAGCAGAGAAGGAGATGTGAAAGAGTCAGCAGAAAACTCAGTTCAGTAACCAGACATCTGAAGCGGCGTCAGATACACACATAATGAAATAATATTTCATAACAGTGATCACCAATAAATACATTGAAACCCCAGTTAAACTGAAGCATGTTATTGGGGAGGGAGGACACTGCACTGCCTCCTTGTAACACTGAGACCGTGAGCTGTCTCATTATCAATCACTGAAAACACATTGATGAAAACATGTACCAGAACAGGTTCGTTGCACACGATGGAAATATTAACAGCTCCTGATGGTCTGCTAACAGCTCTCAGTCCTGACAGCGTCTGATTCCAATACATTCATTACAGGGAATAATCCAGTAATAATGCCAGGTTTGTATATACAAAGGTCACTACAGATACAATATAACTCCTACAAGTCCAAGTGTTTCGAAGTTAAGGACATAGCATTGTTCAACAATATATTAATACAGAGAATAATCCAGTAACAATGCCAGTGTTGGATAGACAAAGTTCATTACGGATATAATGCAGCTCCTATGAGACCGAAAGAGCAGAGACTTAACACTTTCCATCATTCAACCAATAGAACAGAACAGGTCACTGTGTAAAATATGTGGGTAGAAAATGTAATTTGCCAATTACAGCATTAGACTTAACACTGATTTAAACCATTAACAGCTGGGATAATGGCTTACCTGGAACTCCAACGGCTGCAAGAACAGGATAAGACATGCGTTGTATCTGAATTATTACTGGATATCCCATTTCTGTGAGAAGCACTGACTTCTGTTGGCCTGGAAACCACAGCTCCAGCAGACACTCTGAGCTGATCCATTCCAACAAGCCCTGATTTATACAGGGGATAAGTCTCCACTGACACGGTTATACCCCTGATCATTGCTATTAGTTACAGTCAGTTTAACAAACACATTACATCAGCAGCTTTGACTCCGATGTAAATAATGTGGTGAATAAAACAAAAAGATCTCAAAGTCCAGCTGATTATCTTGATCACACCTCTCTCAGGATTAAAGGTTAAATCTGTTCTCATACCGGACTCATCCAACAATAACGAGCGGCTCCATTTACAGTTTTTATATAAATGTATTGACCATGATCACTCCTGGTGATTCATTTATAAATGTTCCAGATTCTCCGCAGTGCAGCCTGAATCCAGGGACACAAACAGACCCGTTTCACTCTGTTCCTGCAGTTTCCCAGTTAAAATATGAATTGTGAGTCTCTGACACGAGGACAGTTCAAGGGCAGGTTGGGGATTGCAGCCTGGAAATGACTGTGGGTGATATTAGGGGACGGACACTGAACGTGTCCCATTGACATTCCTCTCTCCGCTATTTTAATGAAGATGTTTACCCGTTTATTCTACATTGGTTAACAGCTCCAGTAAAATTGGTCCCGTGTAACACCGAGCTGAGCTCTTGGCCCGATTTGACCTCCTTCACAAATGCCCCGTTATTCCCTCACCCGCCTCCATTCCTTCCTCAGCCCATTGACCACTGAAACCATCATCAATGCCTCTGTCCCCTCCAGACTCCATTGCTCCAATGCGCTTCTGGCCGGACACCCAACCTCTACCTTCCATCAACGTGAACTCGTCCAAAATTGTGTTGTCCACGACTACCAGCACCAGGTCTTGCTCGGCCTCACTGACCCTCACTGGCTCCAAGTTCCATGTCCCTTAAATTTAAAATTCTCATTCTTGGATTTAAATCCCTCCATGGCCCACCCCTTCCCGTCTCCATACCTTCAGACAGCCCACCATCACCTCCTCATTCATCGGACACTGGCCTCTGTTGGTGGGAGTACCCTCACTTGGTTCCACTCACCAATCTGATCAGAGCCAGGTGAAGCGTCTCTTCCCACCCTATCACCGTTATCTCTGATGTCTCCGAATGTTCAATCCTTGGCTCCCTCCTCTTCCTCATCTACATTCTGCCCTTTGGTGACACAATCCACCCCTGTTTTTTTTTGATTGGTGAGTCGTTCACCAATCACCCAATCCCTTACTGAACTGCATTGGATTCCAGTCTCAAAACCCAGTATTTTATTTCTTCCTTTCTTACACTTAAAATCCATTTGGCCTCACCACTCCCTGACACTGCAGTGCAGTACTGAGGGAGGGCAGTGTTGTTGAAGTGTCAGTATTGAGGCAGCACAGTACTGTCGGAGGGTAACTACTGAGGGATCGCAGTACTGTCGGAGGGTCAATACTGAGGGAGCGCAGTGCTGTCGGAGGGTCAGTATTGAGGCAGCACAGCAATGAAGGAGGCGCCGACTTTTGTCGGACACATTAAAGCGAGGGCTAATCTGCCCTCTCAGGTGGGTGTAAAAGATCCTCTGGCAATATTCAAAATAGTCCAGGGGAGTTCTCCCCGGTGTCCTGGCCAATAACTTTCCCTCAACCAACATTACTAAAACTGATTTTCTGGTCATTTATCTCAGTGAAATGTGTGGGATCTTGCTGTGTGCAAATTGGCAGTCGCGTTTCCTACATTACCACAGTGACTACACTTCACAATGTAATTCATTGACTGTTTTGTGAAGTCCTGAGGTCTTGAAAGGCGCTATATAAAGGCAACTTCTTTCCTTCTTTCAGACCTTTCATGAAACCCATCTCTTGCTCCAAGCTTTTGTCATCCCTCCTAATATCTCCATCTTTTGGGCCTTCTTTCGGGCACTATCGGGTCCTGCTCTCCTCTGCCAAAACTGCTCAATATTCCAGGATCATCCTGGAATGTAAAGATAACCGCCGGCTTCTCTTCACCACTACAAACCATCTTCTTAAACCCCTGCCCCCTCCACCCTCACCTTCAACGTAAAGTGTGAGAAGCTCATGGAATTCTTTGTCACTAAGGTTGAGACCATCCGTTCAGCTGCCTCCCTTACCCTAACCCACCAAGCCAAACTTCTCCAATGGCTCCCCCTGCCCTATCCCTGAACTCGCATCTTTGTCTTGTTTCTCTCCTGTTTCCCCTCATACCCTCTCCTAGCTCATCTTGACCATGAGACCCACCTCTTGCTCACTCGATCTATTCCCACTAAACTGCTGACCACCCAACTTCCCTTCTTGGGCCCCATGTTTGCTGATATTATGAACGGTTCCCTCTCTTCAGCTACTGTCACCCTTCACTTCAAATCCGCCATCATCACCCCCCTCCTCAAAAAACCCAAACTGTACCTACTGTCCTTGCAAATTAACGCCCCATCTCCAACCTCCCCATTCTCTCCAAATTCCTTGAACGTATTCTCACCTCTCAAATCCGTGCCCATCTTTCTCTCAACTCCATATTTGAATCCCTCCCATCAGGTTTCCGCCCCTACCATAGTACTGAAACGAACCTCATAAAAGTCACAAATGACATCCTATGACGGTGATGATGGTAAAATATCCCTCCGCATCCTTCTCGACCTGTCTGCAGCTTTTGACACGGTTGACCACACCATCCTCCTCCAACGCCTCTCCTGCATCGTCCAGCTGGGTGGGACGGCGCTCGCCTGGTTTCATTCTTATCTATCCTGTCGTAGCCAAAGAATCACCTGCAATGATTTCTTTTCCCGCTTTCGCACTGTTCCCTCAGAAGTTCCCCAAGGATCTATCCTTGACCCCCTCCTATTCCTCATCTACATGCTGCCCCGCGGCGACATCAACCGAAAACACAACGTCAGATTCCACACATGCACTGACGACACCCAGCTTAACCTCACAACCACCTCCCTCGACCCTTCCACTGTCTCTCATTTGTCACATTGCTTGTCCGACATCCAGTACTGGATGAGCAAAAATTTCCTCCAACTAAATATTGGGAAGGCTGAAGCCATTGTCTTTGGTCCCCGCTGCAAACTCCATTCACGAACCACCGACTCCATCACTCTCCCTGGCAACTGTCTGAGGATGAACCAGACTGCTCACAACCTTGGCGACCTGAGGTGAGTTTATGACCACATTTCTGCTCCATCACCAAGCCCGCCTGCTTCCACCTCCATAACATCGCCCGTCTCCGCTCCTGCCTCAGCTCATCAGCTCCTTAAACACTCATCCATGATCGTGTTACCTCTAGCTTTGACGATTCCAATGCTCCCCTGGCCGGTCTCCCATCTTCCACCCTTCATATACGTGACCTAATCCAAAACGGTGCTGCCCGTATCCTAACTCACAACAAGTCCCGTTCACCCAGCAGCCCGTGCTCGCTGGCCTACATTGGCTCCCGCTTGGCGAACGCCTCGATTTTAAAATTCAAATCATTTTTTCAAATCCCTCCATGGCCTCGCCCCTCCCTATCTCTGTAACCTCCTCCAGCCCTACAGCCCTCCGAGATCTCGGCGCTTCTCAATTTTTAGCCTCTTTTGCATCCCCGATTTCAATCACTCCACCATTGGCGTGCGTGCCTTTAGCTGCCTTGGCCCCAAGCTCTGGAATTCCCTCCCTAAACTTCTCCACCTCTCTACTCTGTCTCCTCCTTTAAGACGCTCCTTAGAATCTACCTCTTGGAAAAAGCTTTTGGTCACCTGTCCTAATATCTCCTTATGTGGCTCGGTGTCAAATATTGTTTGATAATCGCTCCTATGAAGCACCTTGGGACGTTTTACTCCGTTAAACGCGCGATATAAATGCAAGTTGTTGTTGTTGTTGATCATGGTTGATCTGTATCTTAACTCTATCTCCCTGCCTTGGTTCCAGAACCTTTAATACCTTTGCCTAACAAAAATCTATCAGTCTCTGTGCTGAAATTATCAATTAGCCCCCAGACTCAGCAGATTTTTAGGGCGGAGAGGGTTCCAGATTCCCACTACCCTTTGTGTGAAGAAGTGCTTCCTGACATCACCCCTGACCGCTTTAGCTCTAATTTTCAGGTCATGGCCCCGTGTTCTGGATCTCCATCTACCCCAATCAAATCCTTTAATCATCTTAAACACCTCAATTAGATCACCCCTTAATCTTCTATACTCAATTGAATACAACACCAGTCTATGCAATCTGTCCTTATAATTTATACCTTTTAGTCCCGGTATCATTCTGGTGAATCTGTGCTGCACCCCCTCCAAGACCAATATATCCTTCCTGAGGTGCGGTGCCCAGAACTGATCACAATACTCCAGATGGTGTTTAACCAGAGCTCTGTACAGTTGTAACATAACTTCTACCTCTTTACATTCCAGCCACTGAGATAAAGGCCAAAATTCCGTTCGGCTTTTAAATTATTTTTTTGTACCTGTCCACTCGCTTTCAGTGATTTCTGTACTTGGACCTAAATCTCCCTGCTCATCCACAGTTCCGAGCTTCTCACCATTTAAAACATTCTCTGATCTATCTTTCTTAGGTCCAAAGGGGATGACCTCACACTTTCCCACATTGAACTCTATTTGTCATAGTTTTGCCCACTCACTTAATCGATCTACGTCCCTTTGCAACTTTCTGCTCCCATCTACATTATTTACTGTGCCACCTAACTTCGTGTCATCGCAAACTTAGATATACAGCTATTCCTTCATCCAAGTCATTTATAAATATAGTGAAAAGCCGTGGCCCCAGTGCAGATCACTGGGGGTCACCACTAGTCACATCGTGCCAATTTGAGAACATATCCATTTTTCCTATTCTCTGTGTCCTACCGACTAATCAATTCCCCAATTCAATCCAATTGGTTGCCTGTCATTCCATGTGCTCTCATTTTTGTTAACAATCCCTTATGTGGCACCTTGTCGAATGTTGTCAGCATGATCTGTAAAAATTCCGACCAAACTCCCGTCTGCTGGGGGAGTGAGGCCTCCACATTGAGCAGCCTCCCACCTCGCTTTGACTCTGAAAACACTCCAAGACAGGCAAACCCAGCAATTGATTTGTGGGCTCCTTCAAATATGTGGCCCCATGAACGGGCACTCCAAGATCATGCGGGGAGCTATAACCATTTATGTGAGGCTGAATCTGATAAATCTACAGCAGTGACTATTTTACATAATGTGATCTGCAAGTTTGGTTTAGTGAGAGCGCATTTCGTTCAACGAGAAAGGGTGAGAGTGATGTCATTGGAAATTGCGTCACTAACAGAGCCGTAGCTTTTTAACATGAGATGAGAGTGATGTCATCGAGTGGCCCGGCGTATGTGGACGTCACGTGTTGAACGGAAACCGGAAGTCCCCACACTGTCACTAATCATTCCCATCAAACTAAAGAACAAAAGAACGTGAGGAATAGGAGCTGGAGTAGTCCATATGGCCCCTCGAGCCTGCTCCGCCATTCAACAAAATTATGACTGATCTTCAATCTCAACTCCACTTTCCCACCCGATCCCCTTATCGCGTGAATCCCCTAGAGTCCAAAAATCTATCGATCTCAGTCTTGAATATACTCAACGACTCAGCATCCACAGCCCTCTGGGGTAGAGAATTCCAAGGATTCACAACTCTCTGAGTGAAGAAATTCCTCCTCATCACAGTTCAAAATGGCCAGCCCCTTATCCGGAGACTATGCCCACTAGTTCGAGACTCTCCAGCCAGGGGAAACAGCCTCTCAGCATCTACCCTGACAAGCACCCTCAGAATCTTATATGTTTCAATGAGGTCAACTTTCACTTTCAAAAGTCCAGCGAGTAAAGGCCGAATCTACTCAATCTCTCCTCATAGGACAACCCTCTCATCACAGGAATCAATCCAGTGAACCTTTGTTGCACCCCCTCTAAGGTAAATATATCATTCCTTAGATAAGTGGACCAAAACTGTACACACTACTCAAAGTGTGGTCTCACAAAGCCCTGTACAATTACAGCAAGAGATCCTTACTCTTGTATTCTCACAACCTTG
The DNA here is from genome assembly GCF_035084215.1 of Heptranchias perlo. Classification (NCBI taxonomy): domain Eukaryota; kingdom Metazoa; phylum Chordata; class Chondrichthyes; order Hexanchiformes; family Hexanchidae; genus Heptranchias; species Heptranchias perlo. The sequence continues at coordinate 3,685,647 of NW_027139612.1, read as the reverse complement.
CAATATAGGCCAACATGCAATTTGCCTTTCTAATTGCCTGCTGTACCTGCATGTTAACTTTCTGTGTTTCATGCACAAGGACACCCAAATCCTTTTGAACAACAACGTTGAATAGTTTCTCACCATTCGAAAGATATTCTGTTTTTCTATTCATCCTACCAAAGTGAATAACCTCACATTTCCCCACATTATACTCCATCTGCCACATTCTTGCCCATTCATCTAACCTGTCTATATCTCTTTGCAGTCTCTTTGCATCCTCCTCACAGCTTACTTTTCCCCCTAGCTTTGTATCGTCAGCAAATTAGGATACATTACACTCGGTCTCTTCATCTAAGTCATTGATATAGATTGTAATTAGCTGAGGTCCAAGCACCGATCCTTGCAGCACCCCACTAGTTACAGCCTGCCTGAAAATGACCGTTCATCCCTACTTTCTGCTTTCTGTCCGTTAACACATCCTCTATCCATGCAAATGTACTATCACCAATCACATAAGCCCTTATCTTGTGTAACAACTTTTAGTGCGGCACCTTATCGAATGCCTTGTGAAAACCCAAATACACTACTTCCACTGGATCCCCTTCATTTTACCCTCAAAAATTTCTGATGGATTTGTCAAACACGGTTTCGTTTTCATAAAACGATTTGACTTTGCCTAATCATATTATGGTTTTCCATGTGTCTAAGTGAGGAAAGCGTCATCCGTGTCGTAGGAGGAGAGCAGAAGAACGTGATCCGGGTCGAAGGAGGAGAGGAGGGGAAAGTAATCCCGGTCTAAGGGGGAGAGTAGGAGACCGTGATCCAGAACGTGATCAGATGTAAGTTACTGGGCCATCACATCTAAAAGAAACAAACTGTTTACCTTCACATTAATGGATGGTGACGAATAATCTATTTGCCTTCCTTGTTTGGGGCAGTTTCCAGCCAATACCATTGCTCTGCAATCCTCACAAATCCCAATTGTCAACTGTTTGCCATCATCCAGCACAAGAGCATCCCCCACTAGAGGTGCATACAGGAACAAGGGGGAGAGGAGGAGCAAGTGATCCAGGATGCAAGGTGTTCAGGAAATACAGAGAGCGAAACAAAGGAGAGGGGCGGCAGTATTGATTAAGGAGAATGTTGCAATGCTGGAGACAGAGGACTTCCTGGAGAGTCAAGGACATAATCTATTTGGTTAGAGTTAAGAAATAAAAGAGGTGCCATTAAACTACTTGCTGTATTCTATAGGCCACCAACTAGTGGGAAGGGTATAGAGGAGCAAATCTGAAAGGCAAATTACAGAGAGGTGCAAAAGCCCTAGAGTAGTGACTTCAACTATCCCAATATAGACTGGGATAATAATAATAATATAAGGGACACAGAGGGGGACGAATTTTTGTAATGTGTTCAGGATACCTTTAGTAACCAGTACGTTCACCCCCACCCCCCAAAGAAGAAAGAGGCATTGCTGGACTTGGTTCTTGGGAATGAGGCGGGCCAAGTGGAGCATGTGTCAGTGGAGGATCATTGAGGGAGAAGCGATCATAGTATCATAAGGCTTAGAATAGCAATGGAAAAGGACACGGGCCACTCCTAAGTAAAAGTACTCAATTGGAGAAGGGCCAATTTCAATGGGATGAGAACAGATCTGGCCCAGATAAATTGGAATCAAAGATTGGCAGGCAAAGCTGTGATTGAACAGTGGGCAGGCATTATGGAGGTGTTGGTTCGGGTATTGTCTAGATACATTCCCACGAGGCAGAAAGGTAGGGCAACTGAAGCCAGAGCTCCCTGGATGACAAAAGATATAGAGAGTAAGATGAAACGGTGACAGGGCGTATGTCAGATGTCAGGTTAGTAACACAAGTGAGAACCAGGCAGAATATAGAAAGTTCAGAGGGGATGTGAAAAAGGAAATAAGAGAGGCAAAGATGGAGTTGGATAATCGACTGGCAGCCAACATAAAAGGGAATCCAAAAGTCTTCTACAGGCATGTAAAGATTAAACGGGTAGTAAGAGGAGGGGTGGGACCGGTTCGGGACCATAAAGGAGATCTACTCATGGAGGCAGAAGGGATGGCCGAGATACTAAATAAATACTTTGCACCTGTCTTTACCAAGGAAGAAGATGCTGCCACAGTCTCAGTAAAGGAAGAAATAGTTGAGATACCGGATGGGCTAAGAATTAATAAAGATGAAATACTTGAAAGGCCAGCTGTACTTAAAGTAGATAAGTCACCCGGTCCGCATGGGATGCATCCGACGTTGCTGAGGGAAGTAAGGGTGGAAATTGCTTAGGTACTGGCCATAATCTTCCAAACATCCATAGATACGGGGGTGGTGCCTAAGGGCTGGAGAATTGCAAATGATACATCCTTGTTCAATAAAGGGTGCAAGGATAAACCCACAACATAGACCAGTCAGTTTCACCTCAGAGGTTGGGGAAATTTTTAGAATCGATCGTCCGGGACAGAATTAATAGTCACTTGGACGAGTGTGGATTGATTCGGGAAAACCAGCACGGGTTTGTTAAAGGCTAATTGTGTTTAACTAACCTGATAGAGTTTTCTGATGAGGAAACAGAGAGGGTAGATGAGGGCAATGCAGTTGATGTTGTGTATATGGAATTTCAAAGGGCGGCTGATAACGTGCCGCATGGTCGGCTTATCATCAAGATTACGGCCCATGGAATAAAGGGGGCAATAGCAACATGGATACAGAATTGGCTAAGGGACAGGAAACAGAGAGTCGTGGTGAATGGTTGCTTTTTGGACTGGAGGGAGGTGCACAGTCGTGTTCCCCAGAGGTCAGTGCTGGGACCACCGCTTTTCTTGATATATATTTGTGAATTGGACTTGGTTGTACAGAGCACAATTTCGAAATTTAAAGATGAAACAAAACTTGGAAGGGTAGTAAAAAGTGAGGAGGATATAGACAGGCCGGTGGCATGGGCGGTCACGTGGCAGATGAAATGTAACGACACTGTTGCATCACTGGGACACTGCGGGATTAGTGGGGCAATGTGGCCGTTTTGTTTAAGATGGCCGCAATTTTGTTTCAGGTTCATGGCGTTAGAGGAGAAACTTCTTCACCCATTCTATGTAGTGTATAAATATATAATATATACACGTTATTTTATATACATAAGTTGTTGTTGTATATAAAGACTGTCTCACAATCTTTTACATGGGTGCAGTTTGGACACTGAGATTACTGGGTGCACTGTGGAATCACTGGGTGCACTGTGGAATCACGGGGTGCACTGTGGATCATTGGGACACTGTGGACCATTGTTGTACTACCACTGGATGTATTGTTGGATCACTGGGTCACTCTGCGATCACTGTGGGATCACTGGATGCACTGTGGATAACTGGGACACTGTGATTCACAGGGACACTCTGGGACCACTGGGTGCACTGTGCATCACTGGGTGTACCGTGCATCACTGGGTGCACTGTGCATCACTGGGGCACTATCACTGGGTGCACTGTTAGATCACTGGGTCACTCTGCGAACACTGTGGGATCACTGGATGCACTGTGGATCAATGTGACACTGTAGGATCACTGGGTAACTCTGCAATCACTGTGGGACCACTGGGTGCACTGAGGATCACTGGGACACTGCGGATCATTGGTGCACTATCACTAGGTGCACTGTTGGATCACTGGGAGACTGAAATCACTGGGTGCACTGTGGAAACACTGGGTGCACTGTAGGACCACTGGGTCACTCTGCGATCACTGTGGGATCAGAGTGTGCACCGTGGATCACTGGGACACTGTGAATGAATGCTACACTCTCACTGGGTGCACTTTGGGATCACTGGGTCTCTCTGCGGTCAATGTGGGATCACTGGGTGCACTGTGGATCACTGGGTGCACTGTGCATCAATGTGGCACTATCACTCGGTGCACTGTGGATCAATGGGACACTGTGGGAACACTGTGAGATATTTATTTACCCAGTTGGGCCGAAAGGCCCCTGTTTCTCTTCTGTACAATCGAAGTTATTCTATAGAGTATACAAATATATATAATATTGTTATTGTTGTCAAACAGGGAATCCCAGAGAGACTCCTTTACCCAGATGGGCAGAATGGCCTCTGTCTGTGCCGTGCCGTATTCTATGCAATAATTATATAAAGATATATTATATTGTGTTATACATACAAGAAGTAGTTGTTGTAAAATAGAAATAGCAGTTGGGCAGATTGGCCTCGGTACTGTGCTGTACTATACATTCGATGTTAAATATATATTAATATATCATTAGATTATATATTGCATTATATTTTCTACTGCAGAAGTTGTTGTTTTCAAATAAGAAATTCAGGGGAACTTCTTCACCCAGATGGGCTGAATTGCATGTTTCTGTGTCGTGCTGTATTCCATGTAATATATATATATATATAGTTAAGTGGACTGGGTTAAATTCGATAACCCCCGAATCCGGACACGGGGGTCGATTAACCCCCACGTGATTAACCTGCACCCGGTCGTTGAGATGCGGACAGCCCGTGAGATTGGTGCTGCCTGGTGATTCACCTGATTCCTGCGAGCAGTCAGGTGAATCACCAGGCTGCGCTGTTGAGCGGCTTCTCACCAGCAGGGGGCCACGATATTGCGTGAGTGGTAAGCACCTCTGAAAGGCAGGCTGCACCTCTTAAAGGAAGCCTGCACATCTTAAAGGCAGGCTGCACCTCACAAAGTCAAACATTTGATTCAGATACAGACCTCTGGGGTCATTTCTTCTCGTACAGTTTTGATTGGTAGCTTCTTTTGAACAAAACAGGCCATTGCTTAAAATGACAGGCTCCCACTTACTGTTTTGAAGGCATTCATCAGCCTGTCTTTTTCAAACTGATGAGTCTGTTTGGAATCTCTGAGAATGTTAATCAAGTCGACAGTTTCCATAGTTTGTGAGAAAAAGACAACAAAGAACCAGGATGTTCGAAAGTTCGGTCACAGTTTCGTATAGTATTTGTGAATTATTTATTATTTTCTTTTCCAATCAGGATTTGGTTGAGCTTTAGAGTAAAACTGTTGTCTTACTGCCACTATTCTGTTTGTTCTCATACTGTTTCATCAATATCTATGGCAGTTAATGTGTAAAATAATGTCTAGTGTAGTGTGAATCTGTCACCCTCTGAAGAGCAGGCATTATTCGGCACTGGATTGAACGACTGGGCTGAGATAATCTGAAGGGGTTTCACTATTCATTACCTGGAGCCCTTCACGTGTTACATTGATATCAGGACAAGCGGAAACACTGCGACATTGAGAGTAAAGCCTCACCTAACAGAGGAGCTGCTTTTTCAAGCTTGGAAATACAGCTGGTTTTAAATCAGCAAACTTTCACTTCATTAAAGTCGGCAAAAATGCAATACCCCTGGATTGTCGCCACTATCTGAAAAACACGGACATTTTACTGATCGGAAAATAATGATCGTGTTCAAAAAATACAAAATATAAATCAATTCTAATCTTTTTAAAATAACATTCTGTCATAAAGCATTCTCCAACCAAACAAAAGCACGAAGCATTCCCAGGACATTGACAGATTATGTGAATGGATAAAACTGTTGCAAATGGAGTTCAATGTGGGGAAATGTGAGGTCATCCACTTCGGATCTAAGAAAGATAGATCAGAGAGTTTTCTAAATGGTGAGGAGCTCAGAACTGTGGAGGAGCAGAGAGATTTAGGGGTCCAAGTACAGAAATCAGTTAACGCTAGTGGACAGTTACAAAAATAATTTAAAAGGCTAACAGAATGTCGGCCTTTATTTCAAGAGGGCTGGAAAGAGGTGGAAGTTATGTTACAGCTGTACAGAGCTCCGGTTAGAGCCCATCTGGAGGACTGCATTCAGTTCTGTGCACTGCCCCTCAGGAAGGATGTATTGCCCTTGGAAGAGCTGCAGTGCAGATTCACCAGGATTATATCCGGGCTCGAAGGGTTAAATTATGAGGACAGGTTGCATAGACAAGGCTTGTATTCCCGTGAATATAGGAGATTAAGGGGTGATCTAATTGAGGTGTTTATGATGTTTACAGGAGTTGATAGGGTAGATAGAGAGAAACTACTTCCTCTGGTTGGAGAATCCGGAACAAGGTGGCATCACATTAAAATTAGAGTTTGGCCGTTCAGGGGTGATGTCAGGAAGCACTTCTTACACAAAGGGTAGTGGAAATCTGGAACTCTCTCCCACAGAAGTCTATTGAGGCGGGTGGTCAATCTGAAATTTCAAAACGGAGATTGATCGACTTTTGTTAGGCAAGGGTATTAAGGATTAAGGAACCAAGGTAGATAGATGGAGTTAAGATACAGATCAGCCATGATCTAATTGAATGGCGGAACAGGCGCGAGGAGCTTAATTGCCACCTCTTGTTCCCATGTAACATGCTCGAGGGTCCGAATGGCCTCCTCCAGTTGCTGTACAACAGGTTCGAGGTGCTGAACAACCTCCTCCTGTTCGTACTTAAGTGGCTCGAGGGGCTGCATGGCCTCCAGTTCCTCTATAACATGCTCGAAGGGCTGAATGACCTCCTCCTTTTCCAGTGTAACAGGGTAGAAGGGCTTAATGGACTCGTCCTATTCCAGTTTAATAGGCTCGAGGTGCTGAATAGCCTTCAGTTCCCATATAACATGCTCAAGGTGATGAATGGCCTCCAGTTCCTTTATAACAGGCTCGAAGGGCTGAATGGCTTGCTCCTGTTCCTGTCAAACAGCCTTGAGCGACTGCCGCTATTTTGTCCAAGATGGCCGCCACACTTGCGGCCACTTTGTCCAAGAAGGCGACCGTACTTGCCGCCATGCTGGCCGTGTGTAAATACACATACATGTATCAAATATACCGATATATGATATATATATATAAAATAAATCACAAGTTGTTGTTGTTGTTGTTGTTGTTTGAGTAATTGTTGTGGTGGCGGTCTAAATATGAAGACTACCACTCTACGATCACTCTTGGGTGATTGGGTCCAGTCTGGGATCACTGGGTGCAATCTGGGGTGCCTGGGTGCACTCAGGGATCCCTGGCAGCACTCTGGGATCACTCTGGGGTGACTGGGTGCACTCTGGGATCACTGGGTGCACTCTGGTTTACTGGTGGGATCACTGGGTCAATCTGAGGTCACTGTGGTATCACTGGGGACACTCTGCGCAGAATTTGCCACTATTTTGACCAAGATAGCTGACATTTCATCCAAGATGGCCGCCCTCCTTGCCGCCATTTGTCCAAGATGGCCGCCGTACTTGCCGTCATTTTATCCAAGATGGATACTCAACTAATGCAAGTTGTTGTTGCAGAAGTAGTTGTTGTGGTGGTGGTCTAAATATACAGACTGCCACTTTGGGATCCATCTGGGGAGACCGATGCCTCCCCCAGAGGGGACCGACCGAGGCCTCCTCTCCCAGAGGAGACCGACCGAGGCCTCCTCTCCCAGAGGGGACGGAGAGAGGTCTTCTCAACAGGTTGCACCCAAACAGGGCCCACGAGAGTTCGGTCTGTTTATTGCCCTCGGGTTTAATTTCCTCTCTGGGCCCTGATTTTGGGGCCTCGGTTTAAAATGTTCCTGTTCGATTGTGACCGTTGTGATTTAACCTGGTTAAAGCCTGGGGTTAAAGTAGCCCGGCCTGCAATGTTATGCAAACACATTAACCCAGTGTGAGGCAAATAGGGGCCGAGAGGAGATTAACTTCGGAAACATGAACCCCTGTACGGGCTTCGAGGGTTTGTTATAATTTCAAAATGATGCTTGTGTTTCGGGGAGATTGGACAACTTTGAAGGGACAGAGCGGCCATTTGAGGTGGTTTTGATGGAGTAAATAAGGAGAAACTGTTTCCAGTGACAGGGGGTCGGTAACCAGAGGACACAGATTCAAAATAATTGTCAAAAGAGCCAGAGGTGACATGAGGAAGGATTAATTTTATGCAGCGATTTGTTATGATCTGCAATTCACACACACACACACAGTTCACTAAACCAAACAGTTACGTCTGCGATGCCGCTTGCAGGAGAAAGGATGGAATTTCCAGGATCCTTTCTTCAATATTTTAAAACACTAACACCATTTTTGAAAAAATAACGAGACCAGGCCTGAGCCGAAGGAAGAGGTGGAGTTTTATTAACACAGCACACAGACAACTTACATTTATATTGCACCTTAAAAGCAGTAAAACGTCACAGGGCGCTTCACAGGAGCGATTCATGTGACACCGAGCCTCACAAGGAGGTATTAGGACAAGTGAACAAAAGCTTGGGCAAAGAGGTAGGTTTTAAGGAGCATCTTAAAAAAGGGGAGAGAGGCGGAGAGGTTTAGGGAGGAATTCCCGAACCTTGGGCTCAGGCAGCTGAAGGTGCGGCCGCCAGTGGTGGAGCAATGGCAGTGAGGATGTGCAAGAGGCCAGAATTGGAGGAGCGCGGAGATTTTGTATTGTTACAAGGTGCTTTGTTACAGAGTCTGGCTCCTCACTTGGACGGACACACACTGTACAGAGGGACACTTCCTGTCCTGGGCACTTCCTGTCTGTACATTGACCCAGTGTCCCACTGCAGCCCAGACTGAGCCCCACCCTGGGCCCTTACTGTCTGTACATTAACCCAGTGTCCCACTGCAGCCCAGACTGAGCCCCACCCTGGGCCCTTCTTGTCTGCACATTGACCCGCTGTCACACTGCAGCCCAGACTGAGCCCCACCCGAGGCCCTTCCTGCCTGTGCATTGACCCAGTGTCCCATTGGTGACGATCCAGCCCAGTAATTGTGATATTGAAATGTTCACACTTCCACACTCAGTTTGGGTCTGGATTCCCTCAGTGACTACAGGTGTCTCTTTCCGTTTGAACTGAACAGATTCCCCCACAGCCTGGAACAGATTAAAGATTCAACGGGAAATAAACAGATTGAACAACAGTTGAATAACAGAAAGACTGGGGTTTATATTTCAATAATAATTGCAGTCAAATATGACCAATAAAAGGGACTGACTCCCATTGATATGTTATTTGTTAGATTAAACATTATCAAAAATTCTCACCATATTGCTGCAGGTCAGTAGAGGCAGCAGAGAGCGGGAAACTTCGGTCTGTGAAGGAATTTTATCCCAGGGACAGACCCGTCAGTAATCGGTTTGTACTGAGAGCGGAGGCGAGATCTTCGGTACAAGAATCTGTGAGACCGACACCATCCAGGCTGGGGATCAGAGAGAGAGAAATAACAGGAATCAGGGTTAATGTCCAGTGTTTATTAATAACACTGTTACTGATACTAATAATAATGTACAGTGTTTATTAATAACACTGTTACTGATACTAATAATAATAGACAATGTTTATTAATAACACTATTACTGATAATAATAATGTACAGTGTTTATTAATAACACTATTACTGATACTAACAATAATCGACAATGTTTATTAATAACACTATTACTGATACTAATAATAATGTATAGTGTTTATTAATAACACTATCACTGATACTAATAATAATGTTCAGTGTTTATTAATAACACTATTACTGATACTAATAATAATATACAATGTTTATTAATAACACTATTAATGATACTAATAATGTACAGTGTTTATTAATAACACTATTACTGATACTAATAATAATGTACAGTGTTTATTAATAACACTGTTACTGATACTAATAATAATGTACAGTGTTTATTAATAGCACTATTACTGATACTAATAATGTACAGTGTTTATTAATAACACTATTACTGATACTAATAATAATAGACAATGTTTATTAATAACACTATTACTGATAATAATAATGTACAGTGTTTATTAATAACACTATTACTGATACTAACAATAATAGACAATGTTTATTAATAACACTATTACTGATACTAATAATAATGTACAGAGTTTATTAATAACACTATTACTGATACTAATAATAATGTACAGTGTTTATTAGTAACACTATCACTGATACTAATAATAATGTTCAGTGTTTATTAATAACACTATTACTGATACTAATAATAATAGACAATGTTTATTAATAACACTATTAATGATACTAATAATGTACAGTGTTTATTAATAACACTATTACTGATACTAATAATAATGTACAGTGTTTATTAATAGCACTATTACTGATACTAATAATGTACAGTGTTTATTAATAACACTATTACTGATACTAATAATAATAGACAATGTTTATTAATAACACTATTACTGATACTAATAATAATGTACAGTGTTTATTAATAACACTATTACTGATACTAATAATAATGTACAGTGTTTATTAATAACACTTTTACTGATACTAATAATAATGTTCAGTGTTTATTAATAACACTATTCCTGATACTAATAATAATGTACAATGTTAGATATCCAGTTATTATAAACACAATCTCACACTGTCTGATACTTACCCCAGTTTCTGTATTTTACAGTCCGGTTTCCTCAGAGCCGCAGACTGCAGTTCTACTCATGAATCTTCCAGTTTATTATTACCCAGGTTCAGAACCGTCAGTGACCGGTTTGTACTGAGAGCGGAGACGAGATCCTTGGTACAAGAATCTATGAGATCGTTATCACATAACCTGGAGATCAGAGAGTGAGGAGAGGGACAGAGTCGAGCAGAGATAACAGGAATCAATGTAAATTCCCAGTATTTATTTGTATTATTGTTACTTATACTGACATTAATATACAGTGTTCGGCATCCAGTTATTATAAACACAATCTCACACAGTCTGATACTTACCCCAGTTCCTGTATTTTACAGTTCGGGTTCCTCAGAGCCGCAGACAGTCGTTTCACTCCTGAATCTCCCAGTTTATTTCTCCCCAGTCAAAACACAAGCAGACAGACAGTGAGAGACAAACTGAATCCAATCCCCGATCTGACACATTTTTCCCTCTGACATTATAGCAAACAGTGAAAAATCTTCAGGAAATTAATAACCAGATTTCCCTGTCACTGACAATGAATCTCAGCTCTATAATCACTACAGATACTGTCATTAATATAATTTCTATATTCAATACAGATACTCTCCGTAATATCAGCTCTGTAATCAGTACAGATGCTGTCAGTAATATAATTTCGATAATCAATACAGATACTGTCAGTTATATCAGTACAGATATTTTCATTAATATCAGCTTTTTCTGATTCACAGCGGCCATTCTGGGATTTGAACTCACGGTCTTGGGGATCCGAGTGCAGTTTAAAACAAATAACTCTGTTCACAGTTGAAGTGGCAGCAAATTGCCAAACTGGTTCGATTAGATTTCACCAGAAAGGCCGCTCCCTGTTCTGAAACAAACGAGGAATGTTTGAGTTGAAATCCATCCTGAGGTTTGACAGCAGCTTGCACACATCGGGTGGAGTTGAGAAACTCACATCACAAGGTTCAGATCAAATCACAATTCGTGCCTTGCTAAAATAAAACAAGGAGCTTCCACCTGATTGGTTGTCATGGAATTAAAAGGATATAATTTGTAAAATCGACACGGACATTGAGAGAGAGAAAATCCTTGCGGGATTTAGGTAAGTTATTGTCGCTTCTCAGCTTCATTTTGTTATTTTATTATCGTTTTCTCCCCTTCCTCTTTCATTCTAAACCCGATTTCCCGCGGTCAGATATGTTTCCCGGCGTTCGGAGCTCTGTATTCCTCGCGGGTGTATCAGTTCACTAAGTGTTCGCTCGGAAGGCGGGATTTTTTACACCGGGGATTTCAGGGCTGAACCCTCTCCTGGTCTCCACCGGTCTCCCCACAGACACAATATTATAAGAGCGGTTACGGGACAGAAAGCAGGAACATGGACACTGGGAATTTACCATCCGCCCCATTTTAGAATTTGCAGTTCAGTAAATAGATGTTGAACCTGGGTCCGTCTAACTCCGTACGGATTTTTAATGTAACACTGGCTCTTTTTACTCACTGAACCGTTTGGTGCCCGGTGCACTTTTATTTAACTGATCAAAGGCGGGACCAGCTGTTCAGACCGAACACACAATTCAGCTCAGTGAAGGGTTCACACATTCGCACTGGCCGATTATCGATCTCTGCCTGGCAGTTGGAAAATCAGCCTCTGATAACCTGAGGCCGGACTGAACGCGATCCACTCACAGGATAGGAGCAATTTCGGAGATAAAACTTGCCCACGATTAATTGCAATAATGAATTAGTGTTTAATGCGATAATGTCAGTAAAAAACGAATGCGCATTATGTGGGAAAATAGAGCAGGGACTTCTGCTTTTACCGAAATAAGTTCATGTTAATGAGGAAGTTATTTGCCAAACTGCCGAAACTGAAACAGAGAGAGGCCGCTCCCTTCAACGAGAAACAAACTTCAGGAATGTTTCAGATGGAAACCGGTTCAGGGCTGAAACGATCTTTCACACAGATAGGAGACTCCTGATCGTTAATCTTGGTAATTGGTGTAGTTACTTTTTATATCAACAGGTAGAAGGGTTAATCACTAATCTTTCTAAAAAAGTAACTACACAAATTATCAACAGGTAATAGGGTCCATCACGAAACTTTATATAAAAAGTAACTACATGAATTACCAACAGGCAGAAGGGTGCATCACTAATCTTTACATAAACGTCAACTATACAAATTACCAACAGATAGGAGGGTTCCTCACCAATCTTCACATAAAAAGTAACGACACAAAGTACCAACAGGTAAGAGGGTCCATCACGAATATTTACGTAAAAGGTAACTACGCAAATTACCAACAGGAAGGAGGGTCCATCACTAATCATTATATAAAAAAATAACAACACAAATTACCAACAGGTAGGAGGGTCCATCACTAATCATTATATAAAAAATAACTGCACAAATTACCAACAGGAAGGAGGGTCCATCACAAATCATTATATAAAAAATAACTACACAAATTACCAACAGGTAGGAGGGTCCATCACTAACCTTTATAATAAAAGTAACTATACAAATTAACACCAGGTAGGAGGGTCCATCAGTTATCTTCATCTATAGAGTTACGACACAAACTCCCAACAGGTCGGAGGGTCCATCTGTAATCTTTATACAAAAAGTAACGACACAAATTACCAACAGGTAGGAGGGTCCATCACTAATCTTTATATAAAAAGTAACTACACAAATTACCAACAGGTAGGGGAGGGTCCATCACTAATATTTATATAAAAAGTAACGACACAAATTACCAACATGTAGGAAGGTCCATCACTAATCTGCTGATATTCTACCCCTCCAGCGTTAATAAACTAACACCAAATGGGTAATGTACACTGCCTGTTTCTCCTTGACTTTCTCTTCACAGATCGAAACCCCACAATTTCCGAGACCCTTCAATTTCCGCCGATTGCCGACTGTTAAATATCAAGATGTCCACCCAGGATAGAATAGAAGAGAACAGGCAATTGATGAATATGTGGAGGGAGGCAGCTTTGTGTTAACAAACAAGAAACCTTTCAGTGATCAAGGATATCGGGTAAATTGAAACAACACAATGATTTTGATTTATTTTAACATTATTGCTGAACGATGTTCGATATCGTAATTTCTTTTTGTGAACGAGATCATGTGGTAAAATGAAATCAACAGGACGATCATGAAATATATTTTTATTCAGTGCAAAATTTAGAAATCAATTATTTATTCCCCAATGACCTCACTCAAAAAAGATGGGAAAGTGACGATGAACTAAAGTTCCTGTTGCTTTCAGTGCAGTTTGCGTAGATTAAACTCTTGACGTTCACACAGCGCCATGTTGTAAAAAATACAACAATGAGCACCCTGGAGAATTACTGATGTTTATACCCTCGTGGGTGCGGATCATGTGTCACGGGCGAGGAGTATCACAATTTTAAATGGTAAGGAAGTGTTTACTACATTTAGCAACGCAACATTTCAGTGTCGGACCGGGTCATCGGGGTGTCGCTGTGAGTCTGGGTCAGTGGGGTGTTGTTGTCGGACCAGATCAGAGGGGTGTAGGATTGGGTCACTGGGGTGTCGGTGTGGGACTGCATCTGTGGTTTGTTTCCTTCGGGAGATGGCAGGCTAAAGAATCAGCTACATTTCAACGATTTATATTTTGTTCATCATTAGAAATAGAAAATTAATTTGTACTTTACACAGTCAGTATTTTCATCATCTGTTCTCCTTAAGAAGGCTTTAAACTAAAAAGGGGGGAGGGGTCAGGTGAGGAGAAATTTAGAAATCTTAATGAGAAGAGGTACAATTCTCATCAGTGTTAATGTTAGAACAGTGATGAATCTCCTCACCTCCTACTGTGTTCATTAGTGTTAACATTATTACAGTGGTAAATCTCCTCACATCCGACAGTGTTCATTAGTGTTAATATTAGAACAGTGGTAAATCACCTCACCCCATGCAGTGCTCATTACTGTTAATATTAGCACAGTGGTAAATCTCCTCACCTCCGACGGTGCGCATAATTGTTAATATTAGAACAGTGGAAAATCTCCTCACATCCTACAGTGCTCATTGCTGTAAATAATAGAACAGTGGTAAATCTCCAAAGCTCCTGCAGTGCTCATCAGTGTTAATAACAGAACATTGGTAAATCTCCAAAGCTTCTACAGTGCTCATCAGTGTTAATATTAGAACAGTGGTAAATCTCCTCATCTCTGACGGTGCACATTACTGTGAACATTAGAACAGTGGTAAATCTCCTCACCTCCTACAGTGCTTGAACTTGTTAATATCAGAACCGTGGTAAATCTCCTCACCTCCTACAGTGCTCGAAACTGTTAATATTAAAACAGTGGTAAATGTCCTCACCTCCTACATGCTCATAAGTGTTAATATTTGTACAGTGGTAAATCTCCTCACCTCCGACAGTGCTCATTAGTGTTAACATTAGAACAGTGATAAATCTCCTCACCACCTACAGTAGTCAGGAGTGTTAATATTAGAACAGTGATAAATCTCCTCACCACCTACAGTAGTCAGGAGTGTTAATATTAGAACAGTGGTAAATCTCCTCACCTCCTACAGTGTTCATTAGTATTAATATTAGAACAGTGGTAAATCTCCTCACCACCTACAGTGCCCATTAGAGTTAATATTAAAACAGTCGTAAATCTCCTCACCACCTACAGTGCTCATCAGTGTTAAGACTTTACCGTGGGAAGTCTCCTCACCACCAACAGTGCTCATTAGTGTTATTATTAGAACAGTGGTAAATCTCCCGACTTGCTAAAGTGCACATGAGTGTTAATATTGGAACAGTGGTAAATCTCCTCACCTCCAACAGTGCTCATCAGTGTTAACATTCGTGCAGTGGTAAATCTCCTCACCTCCTACACTGCTCATTAGTGTTAATATTAGAACAGTGGTAAATCTCCTCACCTCCTACAGTGCTCATTAATGTTAATATTAGAACAGTGGTAAATCTCCTCACCTCCTACAGTGCTCATTAGTGTTAATATTAGAGCAGTGGTAAATCTCCTCACCTCCTACAGTGCTCATTAGTGTTAATATTACAACAGCGGTAAATCTCCTCAACTCCTACAGTGCTCATTAGTGTTAATATTAGAACATTGGTAAATGTCCTCAACTTCAACAGAGCTCATCAGTGTTAATATTGGAACAGTGGTAAGTCACCTCACCTCCGACAGTGCTCATTACTGTAAATATTAGAACAGCGGGACATCTCCTCACCTCCTGCAGTGCTCCTAACTGTTAATATTAGAACAGTGGGAAATCTGCTCCCCTCCAACAGTGCTCTTTGGTGTTAATATTAGAACAGTGGTAAATCTCCTCACCTCCTACAGTGCTCATTAGTGTTAATATTAGAACAGAGGTAAATCTCCTCACCTCCTACAGTGTTCATTAGTGTTAATATTGGAACAGTGGTAAATCTCCTCACCTCCAACAGTGCTCATTGGTGTTAACATTCGTGCAGTGGTAAATCTACTTACCTCCTACAATGCTCATTAATGTAAATATCAGACCAGTGGTAAATGTCCTCACCTTCCACAGAGCTCATTAGTGATAGTATTAGAGCAGTGGTAAATCTCCTCACCTCCTACAGTGCTCATTAATGTTAATATTAGAACAGTGGTAAATCTCCTCACCTCCTACAGTGCGCATTAGTGTTAATATTAGAACAGTGGTAAATCTCCTCACCTCCTACAGTGCTCATTAGTGTTAATATTAGAACAGTGGTAAATCTCCTCACCTCCTACAGTGCTCATTACTGTTAATATTCGAACAGTGTTAAATCTCCTCACCTCCAACAGTGCTCATTCGTGTTAACATTCGTGCAGTGGTAAATCTACTCACCTTCTACAGAGCTCATTAGTGTCAATATTAGAACAGTGGTAAACCTCCTCAAATCCTGCAGTGCTCCTTTTTGATAGTATTGGAACAGTGGTAAATCTCCTCACCTCCTACAGTGCTCATTAGTGTTAATATTAGAACAGTGGTAAATCTCCTCACCTCCTACAGTGCTCATTAGTGTTAATATTAGAACAGTGGGAAATCTCCTCACCTCCTACAGTGCTCATTAGTGTTAATATTAGAACAGTGGGAAATGTCCTCACCTTCTACAGAGCTCATTAGTGTTAATATTAGAACAGAAGTAAGTCACCTCACCTCTGACAGTGCTCATTACTGTTAATATTAGAACAGTGTTAAATCCTCTCACCTCCTACGGAGCTCATTCGTGTTAATATTAGAACAGCGGGAAATCTCATCAGCTCCTACAGTGCTCCTAAGTGTGAATATTAGAACAGTGGGAAATCTCCTCACCTCCTACAGTGTTCATTCGTGTTAATATTAGAACAGTGGTAAATCACCTCACCTCCTACAGTGTTCATTAGTGTTAATATTAGAACAGTGGTAAATCTCCTCACCTCCTACAGTGCTCATTAGTGTTAATATTAGTCATGATGTGCTCATTACTGTTTATATTAGAACAGTGTTAAATCCTCTCACCTCCTACGGAGCTCATTCGTGTTAATATTAGAACAGCGGGAAATCTCCTCAGCTCCTACAGTGCTCCTAAGTGTGAATATTAGAACAGTGGGAAATCTCCTCACCTCCTACAGTGTTCATTAATGTTAATATTAGAAAAGTGGTAAATCACCTCACCTCCTACAGTGTTCATTCGTGTTAATATTAGAACAGTGGTAAATCCCCTCACCACCCACAGTGCTCATTAATGTTCATATTAGAACCGTGGAAAATCTCCTCACCTCCGACATTGCTCATAAGTGTTAATATTATAGCAGTGGGATATCTCCTCACCACCGACAGTGCTCATTAGTGTCAATATAAAAACAGTGGTAAATCTCCTCACCTCCTACAGTGGTCATTAATGTTAATATTAGAATAGTGGTAAATCCCCTCACCGCCTACAGTGGTCATTAGTGTTAATATTAGAACAGTGGTAAATCTCCTCACCCCCTACGGTGCTCATTAGCGTTAATATTAGAACAATTGGTAAATCCCCTCACCTCCCACAGTGGTCATTAGTGTTAAAATTGGAACAGTATTAAATCTCCTTACCTCCTTCAATTTTCATTAGTGTAAATATTAGTGCAGTGGTAAATCTCCTCACCTCCTACAGTGCTCATTAGTGTTAATATTAGAACAGTGGTACATCTTCTCACCTCCTACAGTGCTCATTAATGTTAATATTAGAACAGTGGTAAATCTCCTCACCTCCTACAGTGTTCATTAGCGTTAATATTAGAACAATTGGTAAATCCGCTCACCTCCTACAATGCTCATTAGTGTTAATATTGGAACAGTGGTAAATCTCCTCACCTCCTGCAGTGCTCATTACTGTCAATATTGGAACAGTAGTAAATCTCCTCACCTAATGTGCTCATTAATGTTAACATCACAACAGTTGTAAACCTCGTCACCTCCTAAAGTGTTCATTAGTCAGGTGCTGACACCATGAGATATTTGGTAAATATATTCTAATTGAAGCACCAACCAGGACACATCACCATGAATACTAGGACACTGCCACTGCCCATCGTTACAAGAGGAATCACACTCAGCTGTATATCGTGTGTGTGGATATTTATCGTACAGCTAAAGTATCTGAATTTAATCACGAATCTCAACAAATCGAAAATATTGAACACAAATCTGTGAATAAAAATAATCCAATAGCCCCAGACTGTATAATATCGTGCAAAGGTTCATTTAATTCATCAATGATCACCCTGCTCCATATTTACTTCCAGAATATTCACTACCTCTGGAAAATGGCTGTTTCGGGCCTGCCCTGTGTGAGTTGATCTTACCAATGGGCCCTTCCATTGCAGAGTCTCGGCCGACGGGAAATGGGTTGTGGAGATCAGCGGGAGTCATTGGGTTTCACTGGGCAGCTGTCCGTGTCACACATGATGTGGAGAGTTGATCATAACACTCGGGAAATGCTCGATCCCAGAGCTAACAACTGTTGTACTGATGGGAGAGGAGGGACTTGGTATCATGTTTAACAAGGGGACGCTCTCCTGCTCATTTTAATATTTCTGCCTAACCCTCTTATTAATATTATATTTATTGCAGAGCATCAGAATCTGGGAACGTCTGTCACCACCATGGCTGAAGGTTCAAACAGGGGAGAAGATCCAACATCTTCAACAAGAATGAGATTGGACACAGGTAGGTTCACAAAATTGTTTACAATATCACTTGTGTCCTGAGGTGGAACGAAGGAATGGAGAACGATAGTAGTGGGAGATTCCATAGTCAGGGGAATAGAGAGACTCTTCTGCAGCCCTGAGCAGGTCCCGAATGGTAAGTTACCTCCCTGGTGTCAAAGGGATGACCATCCTGGAACATGTGGGACCATCTCTGGGAAGGAAAGGAGAGCAGAGAATAGCCATGATCGGGACCAATAAAACGGCTGGAAGTACATATATAGAGGGAATATTAAGACTGAGGTAGTAGATTAAAAAAAACAAGGTAGTGATCTACGGATTATTTTACGCTAGGCCATTTAAGGAGTGAAATATGAGGCAGGTATATTTGTGGCTGCAGGGCTGGAGCAGGAGGGAAGGGTTCACGGTCTTGGGGACTAGAGTGAGTTCAGGGAGAAGGGAAGGGACGGTCACGATCTGAACCGACCAACAATGGTTTTACAGACTGGGTGAATGGAGCAGTGGGGAGGGTTTCAGCTGATATGTCTGGAGGGTGGGAAATATCCGGACCTGAGACAAAAGAGTGGAATTAATAAAACTGTTCTAGCAGGAGCAGAAGTTTTATGAAATAGTGAAAACTTATTATCAGGTAAAAAGGAAGGTGGTTTTGAAATATTAAAAGGTAAAGGCACTTGATATTAAAAAAAACGAAGAAGCGAAAACGGAACAACATTCTAAAAGATCGGAGTTATGGTTGAGTTTGATGTCTGTGAATCTACAAATCATTCCAAACACATTTGGAAAGTCAGAATCGTAAGAGATGTGATCCATTATATGTAAGACAGGGCCTGACTTCACACAGGGCTCAGAGCGAAATGTTCTTGGTTATAACATTTTGAGGGGAGAGAAAAATAGTTCTGGACGCCAGTATCAAGAAAGGTTCTATGACAGAGCTGGAACAATAACAACTTGCATTTTGTAGAACCTTTAATGTAGTGAAATGACCCAGGGCGCTTCACAGGAGCGGTGATCAAACAAAATTTGACACCGAGACAAATAAGGAGATAATGGGATGGTTGACCAAAAGCTTGGGCAAAGAGGTTGGTTTCAAGGAAAGTCTTAAAAGAGAACAGAGAGGGAGAGAGAAGGATAGGTTTACAACGTAAGGATCTTCCAGGGAGCGAAGTTAAGATAGAATCCATATGAACGCAGTTAAGCAATAGGAAGGGAAATAGCACAATTCCCTGTGGGTTTTGCAAATCAGCAATCAGTGGAGGTGAGATAGAGGGGGAACTGGGGAAACTAGTTGTGGATGAAGTTTTCGGGAGATACAAAATAATTTATTTAGTTTCTAAAAATGATGGTGGAAGTGAAAATGTTGGTGTACTGGAGGAGGATGTGGGACCAAAGTTAGAGATATGTGCAGAGAAGGATAGCTATGGAGAACGATAGGTCTGGCCCAAAAGTTAAAATTCTAAATTGGGGAAAGGCCAATTTTGAAGGTATTAGACAGGAACTTTCAGAAGTTGCTTGGGAGAGTCTGTTGACAGGCAAAGGGACGTCTGGTAAGTGGGAGGCTTTCAAAAGTGTGTTCACCAGGGTTCAGGGTAAGCACATTCCTTATAAAGTGAAGGGCAAGGCTGGTAGAAGTTGGGAACCTTGGATGACTCGGGACATTGAGGGCCTAGTCAAAAAGAAGAAGGAGGGATGTGACATGCATAGACTGCTGGGATCAAGTGGATCCCTTGAAGAGTGTAGAGATTGCCAGAGTAGAGTTAAGAGAGAAATCAGGAGGGCAAAAAGGGGACATGAGATTGCTTTGGCAGATAAGGCAAAGGAGAATCCAAAGAGCTTCTACAAGTACATAAAGGGCAAAAAAGTAACTAGGGAGAGAGTAGGGTCTATTAAGGATCAACAAGGTCATCTATATGCGGAGCCACAAGAGATGGGTGAGATCCTAAACGAATATTTCACATCGGTATTTACGGTTGAGAAAGGCATGGATGTTAGGGAACTTGGGGAAATAAATAGTGATGTCTTGAGGAGTGTACATATTACAGAGAGGGAGGTGCTGGAAGTCTTAACGCGCATCAAGGTAGATAAATCTCCGGGACCTGATGAAATGTATCCCAGGACGTTATGGGAGGTTGGGGAGGAAATTGCGGGTCCCCTAGCAGAGATATTTGAATCATTGACAGCTACAGGTGAGGTGCCTGAAGATTGGAGGGCAGCAAATGTTTTGCCTTTGTTTAAGAAGGGCGGCAGGGAAAAGCCTGGGAACTACAGACCGGTGAGCCTGACATCTGTAGTGGGTACATTGTTGGAGGGTATTCTGAGAGACAGGATCTACAGGCATTTGGAGAGGCAGGGACTGATTAGGAACAGTCAGCATGGTTTTGTGAGAGCAAAATCATGTCTCACGAATTTGATTGAGTTTTTTGAAGGGGTAACCAAGAAGATAGATGAGGGCTGTGCATTACACGTGGTCTACATGGACTTTAGCAAAGCCTTTGACAAGGTGCCCCATGGTAGGTTGTTACATAAGGTTTAATCTCACGGGATCCAAGGTGAGGTAGCCAATTGGATACAAAATTGGCTTGACGACAGAAGACAGAGTGTGGTTGTAGAGGGTTGTTTTTCAGACTGGAGGCCTGTGACCAGCGGTGTGCCTCAGGGATCGGTGCTGGGTCCGCTGTTATTTGTTATTTATATTAATGATTTGGATGAGAATTTAGGAGGCATGGTTAGTAAGTTTGCAGATAACACCAAGATTGGTGGCATTGTAGACAGTGAAGGAGGTTATCTAGGATTGCAACGGGATCTTGATAAATTGGGCCAGTGGGCCGATAAATGGCAGATGGAGTTTAATTTAAATAAATGTGAGGTGATGCATTTTGGTAGATCGAATCGGACCAGGACCTACTCCATTAATGGTAGGGCGTTGGAGAGAGTTATAGAACAATTAGATCTAAGATACAGGTTCATAGCTCCTTGAAAGTGGAGTGATAGGTTGATAGGGTGGTGAAGAAGGCATTCGGCATGCTTGGTTTCATTGGTCAGAACACTGAATACAGGAGTTGGGATGTCTTGTTGAAATTGTACAAGACATTAGTAAGGCCGCACTTGGAGTACTGTGTACAGTTCTGGTCACCCTACTATGGAAAGGATATTATTAAACTAGAGAGAGTGCAGAAAAGATTTACTAGGATGCTACCGGGACTTGATGGTTTGACTTATAGGGAAAGGTAAGATAGACTGGGACTTTTTTCCCTGGAGAGTAGGAGGTTAAGGGGTGATCTAATAGAAGTACATAAAATAATGAGGGGCATTGATAAGGTAGACAGTCAAAATCTTTTCCCAAAGGTAGGGTAGTCTATAACGAGGGGGCATGGAATTAAGGTGAGAGGAGAGAGATACAAAAGGGTCCAGAGGGGCAATTTTTTCACTCAAAGGGTGGTGAGTGTCTGGAACGAGCTGTCAGAGGCAGTAGTAGAGGCGGGTAGAATTTTGACTTTTAAAAAGCATTTGGACAGTTACATGGGTAAGATGGGCATAGAGGGATATGGGCCAAGTGCAGGCAATTGGACTAGCTCAGTGGTATAAACTGGGCGACATGGACATGTTGGGCCGAAGGGCCTGTTTCCATGTTGTAAACTTCTATGATTCTATAATTCTATAAGGATTTGGATGTGAGAAACATCGCCGAGGTGGGAAAATCACTGGGCCCAGAGATAACACACCCGAGGCTGTAAAAGGAAGTCAGAAAGGTGATTGAAGGGACTCTGATCAGAATTTCTCAATCCTCGTTTGATATAAAAAAATCCAAGTGGACTGAAGGAGCCCAAGTAATGTCTCTGTTGAAATAGGGAGAGAGGATCGACGGGTAACTGGCGACCAATTAGTCTCCATCAGTAGAGGGCAAACTCCTCGAATCTTTAATTCCACGTCGAATTACTGAACATTTAGAGATACAGGGGATGATCAGGGGAGGCTGGAACTGATACGCTGTGGACAAGTCGTATTTGACAAATCTGATAGAGCTTTGTTGAGAGGTGACTATATAGATCGATGGGAAGTGGCACACGCAGTGTTTATGGTTTTTCAGAAGGTGTTTGACAATGTGGCTCACAGGAGGCTTCAGCCGTTTGGTATAAGAGGAAATGAAGCCGCCCGGATAGAAAGTCGATAATGTGTTTAGTTTTCTCCATTTTTGTTCACAGATCCGAACACTGCAATCACTGAGTTCCTGACAAAGTGCGACGATTACCAACTGTTCCAATTGACGAAATTCTACCGGGACAGATTAGAACAGGCGATTGAAGAAGGGGTGGACGGAGTCAGCTCGTTGTTAACGTACGGGAGGCATTTCAGTGGACAGGAACATCGGGTAAGTGGGAGGGACACAGAATGAGTTTGGATTATTTAAACATCACTGAACTAGCAGGGTATCAAATCTCAGAATCATAGAATGTTACAAAATAGAAACAGGTCAAATAATAAAGAAATGGATAAAACTAAAATTACAGTGAATCTGAAACAATGTTACGAAGAGGTGAAAATACCCAGTGGATCGGACAGTGTCTGTACAAAGGACAGGGGAACGGTTCAGGTATAACTCTTGTGTGGACTGAAAACAAAAGGGAATCATTTTTATTGGGAGTGGGAAAAGGAGAGACCAATATATTTATTATTATTCTTTACAGAAAGTCGTTGATCTCGTGGAGAAGGGAAACAGGGCGGACAGTTCCGACCTTCTCCTAAATCTGGTGATGGAGAAAGGCTCTCGGGCCCGAAGGGTGATGTGGGAATCCTTTGTGAAAATGCACCATGTGGTACCAAAGTTGGAAAAAATACTGAAAGAGATGCAGGAACTTGGTACAGTAAAATCACACACTGAATTCAATTTCAGATTGAAACACTGCAGAATTTACTATAATATTACACAGATCTGATTTCACGAAAGCTCATTGATTTAAACAGGTCCTGATCCATTTGATTATATGAACATCGGACGAGGTTTATCTGAAATACCCAGTCACCTGAAAGGTAAGTGATGAAATTGAGATTTTAAACCGTTTATTTCACTTCTGAGAATCAGAATGTTTGACTGTAATTGTTTGTTTAGAGATTGTCAGAACCTGGCAATCAGAAGTTCAAAGGGTGGAGGGAACAGAAATGAACCTCGTTTGGATTCGACATCAATACTCAACTATTCTGCGTAGATTCAAGTTACAATTGATAAGATTTTTGACACATCCTGTAAATATGCGGAGATTGCATTTTTTCACTTAATCAAGCTGCTGATTGCGATCACTTGTTAAATCCCCATACACACCTGGCAGGCTCCTGATACACTGAATCCCCATACACACCTGGCAGGATCCTGATACATTGTGAATCCCCATACACACCTGGCAGAATCCTGATATGTTGCAAATCCCCATACACACTTGGCAGGATCCTGATATACTCTAAATCCCCATACACACCTGGCAGGATCCTGATACACTGTAAATCCCCATACACACCTGGTAGGATGAAGATACACTGTCAAACCCCATACACACCTGACAGCATCCTGATACACTGTGTGTCCTAATACAAACTTGGCAGGATCCTGATACACTGTGAATCCCCACACACACCAGGCCGGACGCTGGAACACTGTGAATCCCCATACAAACCTGGCAGTATCCTGATACACTTTGAATTCCCATACACACCTGGCAGGATCCTGATACACTGTGAATCCCGATACACAACCGGCAAGATCCTTGTCTACTTTCAATCCCAATAAACAGCTGGCAGGATCCTGCAACACTGTAAATCCACGTGCACACCTGATCACCTGGCAGGATCCGAATACCCTCTGAAACCCGATACAGACCTGACAGCATCCTGATGCACTGTGTATCCCGGTACTCATCTCGCAGGTTCCTCATACACTGTGATACCCCCTATACCACCAGGCTGGATCCTGATTCACTGTGAATGCCAATACACACCTGGCAGGATCCTGATGCACCGTGAATTCCCATACACACCTGGCAGGATCTCGGTACACTTTGAATCCCGATGCACACCTGACAGCATCCTGATACACTGTGTATCCCCATACACAACTCGCACGAACCTGATACACTCCATATCCCCTGACACATCTCGCAGGATCCCAATAAACTGTGAAACCCCATACACCATCAGGTAGAATCCTGATACACTGTGAATCCCCATCAACATCAGGCAGGATCCTTAAAGACTGTGATTCCCCGTACACACCTGGCGGGATCCTTGTTCAATGCGAAACCACATAAACACTTGGCAGATCCCGATACACTGTGAATCTCCATACACACCTGGCAGCATCCTGATACGCTTTGAATCCCCATTCATACCGGGCAGGATGTTGATCCACCGTGAATATCCGAACACATCTGGCAGTGTCCCGATACACTGCGTCCCCAGACACATCTGGCAGGATCCGAATAAACTCTGAATCCCCATACACACCTGACCATATCCTGATCCACTGTTTATCCCCGTAAACATCTCGCGGAAATCTGATACACTGTGATACCCCATGCACCACCAGACAGGGTCCTGATACACTGTGAATCCCCATACACACCTGGCAGGATCCTGATACATTGTCAAACCCTATACACGCCTAGCAGGATCCTGATACACTGTGAATCCCCTCACACACCCGACAGGATGCTTATGCACCGTGAATCATCATACACAACTGACAGCACCCTGTTACACTGTTTACCCCCATACACATCTCGAAGGATCCCAACAAACTGAGAAACCCCATACACCACCAGGCAGGTTCATGATACACTGTGATCCACATGGACACCTGGCAGGATCCTGATACACTGTGAATCCCCATACACACCTGGCAGGATCCTGGTACACCGTGAATTCCCATACACACCTGGCAAGGTTCTGGTCTACCTTAAAACCCCATATACACCTCGCAGGATGCTGATGCACTCTGAATCCTCATACACACCTGGCAGGATCGTAATGCACTGTGAATCCTCATACACAAATGGCAGGATCTTGTTACACTGTGAAAACCCTTACACACCTGGCCGGATAGTGATAGCCTGTGAATCCCCATACACATCTGGCAGGATCCTGATACTCTGTGAATCCTCATAGACAAGTAGCAGGATCCCGATACACTGTGAAAAACGATACACACCTGGCAGTATACTGAAACACTGTCAATCCCCATACACACCTTGCAGGATCCTGATACACTGTGAATCCCCATACACACCTGGCAGTATCCTGATACACTGTGAATCCCTATACACACCTGGCAGGATCCTGATACACTGTGAATCCCCATACACACCTGGCAGGATCCTGATACACTGTGATTCCTCGTACACAACTGGTAGGATCCTGATACACTGTGAATTCCCTACACACCTGGCAGTATCCTGATACACTGTGGATTGCCATACACACCTGGCAGGATTCTGATTCACTGTGAATCCCCACACACACCTTGCAGGATCCTGATAAACTGTGAAGCCCCTTGCACACCTGGCAGGATCCTGATAAACTATGAATCCCCATACACACCTGGCAGGATCCTGATACACTGTGAATCCTCGTACACAACTGGCAGGATCCTGATACACTGTGAATTGCCATGTGCACTAAGCACGATCCTGATATACGGTGAATCCCCGCACACAACTCCAATATGCCCCACGGATGCTTTGGGCTCAGAATTAATGAGGAGTGCTCTTAGCCAGAAGTCACAGTTTAACTGCGCCCCCAAAAATCTGCTCTCAATCACCTGTTGGGAACGAGGTGAGAAATGCGAAAGGTTAAAAATGTTATAATTTCACAGACGTCAAAGTGTTCGATCTGATCTGAGATGATGTGCGGATTTTCACACGAAGGATCATTAATCCGTTGAGAAATGTGAGGGAAAGACAATGTTCAAGGTGATTCGGAAGTTATCGGCTCGCTTCCTAATGGCAGTAAAAGAGAGAACTTATTCCACTCAAAAAATTGTCCTTTAACTCAGAGGTGTTTTAGACCCAATCTAATTTCCCAAAACTGCATTGTATGAAGTTCAAACCAAAATGAAACAACGGAATATAATTACTGGGAAAACATTTGAAAAGAAATGTGAATGTTGTCTGCTCTAACATTACACTGAGTGATGCGGGCAGTATGTGTATTATTAATTCTAATCGGTGATATGACAGGACTGTTATAAAAGCACATTCAATGTAGGTGCAAACGGCTGAAAAAATGTTCGCAATTTCTGAAACACAATATAACAGGAGAATGATTAGAGACAGGAAAAAGCCATTTGGCCCAAATAAGCCTGTCCCTTTCAGAGAGATGACCCCAACGACCCCTCCTCTCAGTGTATCCACAAAATCACGTTCAATTATCTCTTGACCCCACTGACTCTGCCCCTTTTGTGTCCTTGCCAGGATCTCTGGCCCTTTGGATTAGACAATTATCCTGACTTCCCTTCTCTGTTATTAATTATTTTGTTGATTGTGAGCCTGTTTCCTGTTTCTGTTGAGTATATTCAAGAATCAGATCGATAGATTTTTGGACACGAAGGGAATCAATGTATATGTGGACAGGGTGGGCAAGTGGATTTAAGGTAGATCAGCCATGACCTTAATGAATGGCGGCGGAGGCTCGAGGGGCCGTATGGCCTACACCTGCTTCTATTTCTTATGTTCTTACTAATGTTGGGAATTCCATTGAAACATTTCAATCCCGAATTCGCTTGCCCAAACAAAATCCACGAAACCCTCTCACCACTCCCTCAACCTAAAGTCCGAATACCTTACATCATCATTCTGATTCTCCTCTGTACCTACAGAATGGCAGTAATCGTTACCTGTGAAAAAGTGATTATAGAAATGTATGTAATACCCCAGATAACCTGCCCGAGTCCTGAATCAACAGCAACTTAACTCCTGCCTATTCAATCTAATCTTCTCCCAATACACACAACACCCCAGATAACCTGCCCGAGTCCTGAATCAACAGCAACTTAACTCCTGCCTATTCAATCTAACCTTCTCCCAATACACACAACACCCCAGATAACCTGCACCAGTCCTGAATCAACAGCAACTTAACTCCTGCCTATTCAATCTAATCTTCTCCCAATACACACAACACCCCAGATAACCTGCACCAGTCCTGAATCAACAGCAACTTAACTCCTGCCTATTCAATCTAACCTTCTCCCAATACACACAACACCCCAGATAACCTGCACCAGTCCTGAATCAACAGCAACTTAACTCCTGCCTATTCAATCCAACCTTCTCCCAATACACACAACACCCCAGATAACCTGCACCAGTCCTGAATCAACAGCAACTTAACTCCTGCCTATTCAATCTAACCTTCTCCCAATACACACAACACCCCAGATAACCTGCACCAGTCCTGAATCAACAGCAACTTAACTCCTGCCTATTCAATCTAACCTTCTCCCAATACACACAACACCCCAGATAACCTGCACCAGTCCTGAATCAATAGCAACTTAACTCCTGCCTATTCAATCCAACCTTCTCCCAATACACACAACACCCCAGATAACCTGCACCAGTCCTGAATCAACAGCAACTTAACTCCTGCCTATTCAATCTAACCTTCTCCCAATACACACAACACCCCAGATAACCTGCACCAGTCCTGAATCAACAGCAACTTAACTCCTGCCTATTCAATCTAACCTTCTCCCAATACACACAACACCCCAGATAACCTGCACCAGTCCTGAATCAATAGCAACTTAACTCCTGCCTATTCAATCTAACCTTCTCCCAATACACACAACACCCCAGATAACCTGCACCAGTCCTGAATCAACAGCAACTTAACTCCTGCCTATTCAATCTAATCTTCTCCCAATACACACAACACCCCAGATAACCTGCACCAGTCCTGAATCAACAGGAACTTAACTCCTGCCTATTCAATCTAATCTTCTCCCAATACACACAACACCCCAGATAACCTGCACCAGTCCTGAATCAACAGCAACTTAACTCCTGCCTAATCAATCTAACCTTCTCCCAATACACACAACACCCCAGATAACCTGCACCAGTCCTGAATCAACAGCAACTTAACTCCTGTCTATTCAATCTAACCTTCTCCCAATACACACAACACCCCAGATAACCTGCACCAGTCCTGAATCAACAGCAACTTAACTCCTGCCTATTCAATCTAATCTTCTCCCAATACACACAACACCCCAGATAACCTGCACCAGTCCTGAATCAACAGGAACTTAACTCCTGCCTATTCAATCTCACCTTCTCCCAATACACACAACACCCCAGATAACCTGCACCAGTCCTGAATCAACAGCAACTTAACTCCTGCCTATTCAATCTAACCTTCTCCCAATACACACAACACCCCAGATAACCTGCACCAGTCCTGAATCAATAGCAACTTAACTCCTGCCTATTCAATCTAACCTTCTACCAATACACACAACACCCCAGATAACCTGCACCAGTCCTGAATCAACAGCAACTTAACTCCTGCCTATTCAATCTAACCTTCTCCCAATACACACAACACCCCAGATAACCTGCACCAGTCCTGAATCAATAGCAACTTAACTCCTGCCTATTCAATCTAATCTTCTCCCAATACACACAACACCCCAGATAACCTGCACCAGTCCTGAATCAACAGGAACTTAACTCCTGCCTATTCAATCTAATCTTCTCCCAATACACACAACACCCCAGATAACCTGCACCAGTCCTGAATCAACAGCAACTTAACTCCTGCCTATTCAATCTAACCTTCTCCCAATACACACAACACCCCAGATAACCTGCACCAGTCCCGAATCAACAGCAACTTAACTCCTGTCTATTCAATCTAACCTTCTCCCAATACACACAACACCCCAGATAACCTGCACCAGTCCTGAATCAATAGCAACTTAACTCCTGCCTATTCAATCTAATCTTCTCCCAATACACACAACACCCCAGATAACCTGCACCAGTCCTGAATCAACAGCAACTTAATTCCTGTCTATTCAATCTAACCTTCTCCCAATACACACAACACCCCAGATAACCTGCCCGAGTCCTGAATCAATAGCAACTTAACTCCTGTCTATTCAATCTAACCTTCTCCCAATACACACAACACCCCAGATAACCTGCACCAGTCCTAAATCAACAGCAACTTAACTCCTGCCTATTCAATCTAACCTTATCCCAATACACACAACACCCCAGATAACCTGCACCAGTCCTGAATCAACAGCATCTTAACTCCTGCCTATTCAATCTAACCTTCTCCCAATACACACAACACCCCAGATAACCTGCACCAGTCCTGAATCAATAGCAACTTAACTCCTGCCTATTCAATCTAACCTTCTCCCAATACACACAACACCCCAGATAACCTGCACCAGTCCTGAATCAACAGCAACTTAACTCCTGCCTATTCAATCTAACCTTCTCCCAATACACACAACACCCCAGATAACCTGCACCAGTCCTGAAACAACAGCATCTTAACTCCTGCCTATTCAATCTAACCTTCTCCCAATACACACAACACCCCAGATAACCTGCACCAGTCCTGAATCAACAGCATCTTACCTCCTGCCTATTCAATCTAATCTTCTCCCAATACACACAAAACCCCAGATAACCTGCACCAGTCCTGAATCAACAGCAACTTAACTCCAGCCTATTCAATCTAACCTTCTCCCAATACACACAACACCCCAGATAACCTGCACCAGTCCTGAATCAATAGCAACTTAACTCCTGTCTATTCAATCTAACCTTCTCCCAATACACACAACACCCCAGATAACCTGCACCAGTCCTGAATCAATAGCAACTTAACTCCTGCCTATTCAATCTAACCTTCTCCCAATACACACAACACCTCAGATAACCTGCACCAGTCATGAATCAATAGCAACTTAACTCCTGCCTATTCAATCTAACCTTCTCCCAATACACACAACACCCCAGATAACCTGCACCAGTCCTGAATCAACAGCAACTTAACTCCTGTCTATTCAATCTAACCTTCTCCAAATACACACAACACCCCAGATAACCTGCACCAGTCCTGAATCAACAGCAACTTAACTCCTGCCTATTCAATCTAATCTTCTCCCAATACACACAACACCCCAGATAACCTGCACCAGTCCTGAATCAACAGCAACTTAACTCCTGCCTATTCAATCTAATCTTCTCCCAATACACACAACACCCCAGATAACCTGCACCAGTCCTGAATCAACAGCAACTTAACTCCTGCCTATTCAATCTAACCTTCTCCCAATACACACAACACCCCAGATAACCTGCACCAGTCCTGAATCAATAGCAACTTAACTCCTGCCTATTCAATCTAACCTTCTCCCAATACACACAACACCCCAGATAACCTGCACCAGTCCTGAATCAATAGCAACTTAACTCCTGTCTATTCAATCTAACCTTCTCCCAATACACACAACACCCCAGATAACCTGCACCAGTCCTGAATCAATAGCAACTTAACTCCTGCCTATTCAATCTAACCTTCTCCCAATACACACAACACCCCAGATAACCTGCACCAGTCCTGAATCAATAGCAACTTAACTCCTGCCTATTCAATCTAACCTTCTCCCAATACACACAACACCCCAGATAACCTGCACCAGTCCTGAATCAACAGCAACTTAACTCCTGCCTATTCAATCTAACCTTCTCCCAATACACACAACACCCCAGATAACCTGCACCAGTCCTGAATCAACAGCAACTTAACTCCTGCCTATTCAATCTAATCTTCTCCCAATACACACAACACCCCAGATAACCTGCACCAGTCCTGAATCAACAGCAACTTAACTCCTGCCTATTCAATCTAATCTTCTCCCAATACACACAACACCCCAGATAACCTGCACCAGTCCTGAATCAACAGCAAATTAACTCCTGCCTATTCAATCTAACCTTCTCCCAATACACACAACACCCCAGATAACCTGCACCAGTCCTGAATCAATAGCAACTTAACTCCTGTCTATTCAATCTAACCTTCTCCCAATACACACAACACCCCAGATAACCTGCACCAGTCCTGAATCAACAGCAACTTAACTCCTGCCTATTCAATCTCACCTTCTCCCAATACACACAACACCCCAGATAACCTGCACCAGTCCTGAATCAATAGCAACTTAACTCCTGCCTATTCAATCTAACCTTCTCCCAATACACACAACACCCCAGATAACCTGCACCAGTCCTGAATCAACAGCAACTTAACTTCTGTCATCGTCTTATTCCTCTCCGTGGCTTCACACTTGCAATAATATTCCTCCAGTGACTACAAGTGCCCACAATACCCCAGGTAACCTGTCCAGGACCTGATACACTAACAGTGGAACTTCTGTCCATTCACAGTCTGTTTCTCTCCCAGTGCCCACAATATCCCAGATAACCTGCCCGAGGTCTGATACAATAACAGTGGGACTTCTGTCCATTCCCAGTCTGTCCCTCTCCCAGTGCCCACAATATCCCAGATAACCTGCCCGAGGTCTGATAAAATAACAGTGGAACTTATGTTCATTCACAGTCTGCCCCTCTCCCAGTGCCCACAATATCCCAGTTAACCTGCCCAGGGTCTGATACAATAACAGTGGAACTTCTGTCCATTCACAGTCTGCCCCTCTCCCAGTGCCCACAATATCCCAGTTAACCTGCCCAGGGTCTGATACAATAACAGTGGAACTTATGTCCATTCACTGACTGTCCCTTTCCTAGTACATAAAATACCACAGATAACCTGACCAAAACATGATGCTATGACAGTAGAACTTCTGTCCATTCACAGTCTGTCCCTCTCCCAGTGCCCACAATATCCCAGATAACCTGCCCGAGGTCTGATAGAATAACAGTGGAACTTCTGTTCATTCACAGTCTGCCCCTCTCCTAATGCACAGAATAACCTATTTCCCATTTCCACAGAGGGTCAGCACCACTGACGGTTTCATAAATTATTCCACTAGAACCTCAAGTTTTGTATACCAGAATCACGTTTGGATTTGTAACGAGGGCAGGGCTGATAGTATTAAGCATCAGAGGGAAAATATCAAGTTCATAGAAGTCTCCATGTTCAGTCAATATTAGTATCAAGTGAGGATTTCAAACTTTTCTCCACCATTATTCACTTTCAAACGAGGTTTTCAGTAACTGAGTTTAATTTCCTGCTCGCACCTCTATTGAAGCTGGGAATTAAATCTCGCAACATTTTACTGAATAGTAAAGTGATATTGAGAATTTGCTTTTATTTCAATACAACTAACATTGATAACCATTCTGTGTCTGTTCTAATTGAAGATGCTCAACAGAAACACAAGGAAAAAATCCGGGTCCAAACTGAAACACTGAGAGTGAACACGATCCTAATAAAGGAGAAGGTTAAGATTTTCCAGCTGGTCACTCTATACACTGAGCTAACGGTCATTTCTACTGTTCGAGATCGGACACTTGTAGAACATGAACTGCTGGCAAGAGGCCGAGACCATGAAGAGTGGAGAGAGAAACATCTCCGGAGAGAACTTGAAAAAATCCGAACTGATCAATTGTTCCAGAGCAGTTTTTCTGGGAGAAAATCCAAATCTGGGAGTTCAGCAGCAGTGAGCGGAGTCGCGGGGATTGGAAAAACAACAATGGTACAAAAGATTGTTTATGACTGGGCCACTGGGAAAATATACCCACACTTTCAATTTGTTTTCAGTTTTAAATTCCGGGATTTGAACGCTATTAACTGCAGAATAAATCTGAGGAATCTGATACTGGATCTGTATCCTTACTTTGGGAATATTCTGGGAGAGCTCTGGAAGAACCCAGAGAGGTTACTGTTTATATTCGATGGTTTAGATGAATTCAAGGACAGTATCGATTTTGCTGATAATCGGAGAAATACAGAACCTCAGTACATGTGCACAGATCCTGAAGACTGGTGTGAAGTGTCTGACATTGTGTACAGTTTAATACAGCACAAGCTGCTCCCAGGATGTTCAGTGCTAGTGACCAGCCGCCCCACTGCATTACATTTATTGGAAAAGGCTGAGATCAGTGTCTGGGCTGAAATCCTGGGATTTGTTGGTGAGGAACGGAAGGAATATTTCAACAAGTTTTTTGAAGATCAGGTGGTGGCAGCAGCTGTTTTCAAACATGTGGAGGAGAACGAGCTCCTGTACACCATGTGTTACAACCCTTCCTACTGCTGGATCCTCGGTCTGTCACTGGGTCCCTTCTTCACACAGAGAGACAGGAAACAGCAGCGAGTTCCCAGGACCATCACCCAACTATATTCCTACTATATTTACAACATTCTGAAAAACCATGGCCGAGAGATTGAATCCCCCCGGGATGTGTTACTGAAGATCGGTGAGATGGCCTTCACTGGAGTCTCCGAGAAGAAGATTGTGTTTAGAAATGGAGATTTGATCCAGTACAATCTGCAAACTTCCCAGTTCCTGTCTGGGTTCATGATGGAACTTTTGGAGAGAGATGATTCTGCCCAGAGTGTGGTTTACACATTCCCGCACCTCACCATCCAGGAGTTTGTAGCTGCACTCGCACAATTCCTGACTCCAGATCCAGGGGACATCCGGAAACTCCTCAGTGAAGCCCACAGCAAGGAAGATGGGAGATTTGAGATATTTGTCCGTTTTGTTGTTGGTCTCTCCTCCTCACAGTCAGCTCGGCTCCTGGAGGAGTTTCTGGGTCCATTTCTTCATCAAACAATCTGCGGAGTGATTGACTGGGTGAAGGAGAAGGTTGAAGGAGAGATTGGAAACATAGCGAGTGAAACTGGTAAAAGGGACCTCATGAACACATTCCACTACCTGTTTGAGTCTCAGAATCAAACACTGGCTCGGGCCACAGTGGGATCTGTGGAAACACTTACATTTAATGGATTGCGACTGACCCCGATTGACTGTGCAGTGCTGTCTCATATCATTGGACTTTGTGATGCAATAAAACACCTCGATCTGGGGAACTGCTCCATTCAGTGTGAAGGACTCCAGCGGCTGGGACCCGTGCTGCACAAATGCCAGGTGTTGAGGTAACTGTTTATTTGTCTCTAACTGTTAGGCCAATTGTAGAACAATCATGGATTGTATTGTTGCTCCGTAATGAAGGGAAACGAACAGTTCAGTTAAACCAGAGAGAAGCAGATTCAACACAAATATGACAAATGATAAGAGGATCGGTTAGTAATTCCCTGAGGACTGGAGAATCTAAAATGGATCCTTGTGAACAAGTCGTGATTTTGCAGTCTTTATCGGATCAGTAAATACAGGTCACTGAAAGAGTCTGAGAATTTAATTGCAATAAATGATATTTATTGCTGTTTTTCTCACTGCCTGAGATGCGTCCATTGAAGAGGCTCTCTCTGACTGTTACTTACCCGCAGACCGACACTAACTGTAGCAGTTTGTGTGTCGGAGCATCCCACCCTCTTACCGAGGTGTGGGGGCAAGTGACAGTCACCGGACTGTCAACGTGTATAGGAGAGGGAAGCTGAAACACCAAACTTTCATTGACAAAGAGCAAAACACAGCTTTCGGGCAGTTAACCTCCAATGGGCGAGCTGAGCTTCCCCCGCAGGACGTCGGTCCGTTATCTTAACTCATCAATGACCCAGCCTTTCACACTCTCCAATACATCCACCATCTCTTCACCCAGCTGGCAGCACTCGTGCCTCTGAGTCAGAAGGTCGTGGATTCAGGCCCCTCGCTCATTAATTCAGGCCGACACTTCAGTGGATTTGGAACTAAAATCTGCTGGTAAAAGGGTTCAAATCTACAGGGTTGTGGGATATTAGCCCAGGAGTACAGACACACACCGGCCAGCGGTGGGGCCTCACACACAGCGAGTGGCTCCTGGATTAACCAGGGGAAGTGAACCAGGAATTTCCCATAATCTGCCCCCGGTGTATGAGGCCCCGCTCGGGAAGGGAACTTCAGAAAATTCCCCATAATCTGTCTGGCCCGTTTCACCTGAAATAAATGTAGAGCCAGTTTAATGGGAATAAAGAGAGAGACTCCCCTCCCTATAAACTGTTTGTACAGGGACATTTAAAATTTGTAACTGGACAGAATAAACTCTCCTTGTTATATAAAATCACGTGGGATGGATTTTGCACCAGCAGTTCACGCCGTTTCATAACATAACTCACCCCGAAATATTATGCAGATTAGTATAATACTGCATAAAGTACAGGTAATCACCGTTTTATCATTTAATTCGGGGTAAATCGCCGCATTCCCATAAAATCTGGGATTTCAGAAACAGCAGAAATGAGTCAAGTTTCCCCAAACATGACAGGAACGGTCACTGACCTCCAGGAGGGTAATTCTGATCATCAGGGAATGAGAACAGACTGAGGGACATTTAATGGCTTCACACAGACAGCACTTTATTTATTAAATACATTTCCTGACAGTCCCTGAATACATGCGGAGTTGGGCAGAGTAAGATTAATTGTCAGTGACAGGGAAATCTGGTTATTAATTTCCCGAAGATTTTTCAGTGTTTCCTGTAATATCAGTGAAAATTTGTATCAGATCGGGGATTGGATTCAGTTTGTTTCTCACTCTCTGTCTGTTTGTGTTTAGACTGGGGAGAAATAAACTGGGAGATTCAGGAGTGAAACTATTGTCAGCGGCTCTGAGGAACCAGGACTGTAAAATGCAGGAACTGGAGTAAGTATCAGACTGTGTGAGATTGTGTTAATAATAACTGGATGTCCAACACGGTACATTAATGTCAATATAAGTAATAATAATACAAATAAAAACTGGGAATTTACTCTGATTCCTGTTATCTCTGCTCGTCTCTGTCTCTCTCTCCTCACTCTGATCTCCAGGTTATGGTACAACGGTCTCACAGATTCTTGCACCGAGGATCTCTCCTCCGCTCTCAGTGCAAACGGGTCACTGACGGTTCTGGACTTGAGTAACAATAAACTGGGAGATTCAGGGGTGAAACTACTCTCTGCGGCTCTGAGGAACCCGGACTGTAAAATACAGAAACTGTGGTAAGTATCAGACTGTATGAGATTGTGTTTATAATAACTGGATGTCGAACACTGTACATTAATGTCAGTATAAATAATAATATTACAAATAAATACTGGGAATTTACTTCGACTCCTGTTATCTCTGTTCGTCTCTCTCCTCTCTCTCTCTGATCTCCAGGTTATGGGGTAACGGACTCACAGATTCTTGCACCGAGGCTCTCGCCTCCGCTCTCAGTGCAAACCGGTCACTGACTGTTCTGAATCTGAGTAATAATAAACTGGGAGATTCAGGAGTGAATCTGCTGTCTGCGGCTCTGAGGAACTCGGACTGTAAAATACAGGAAATGCGGTAAGTATCAGACTGTGTGAGATTGTGTTTATAATAACTGGATGCTGAACACGGTATATTAATGTCAGTATAAGTAATAAGAATGCAAATAAATACTGGGAATTTACCCTGATTCCTGTAATTTCCCTCTCTCTCTGATCCCCAGTCTGTATGGTAACGATCTCACAGATTCTTGTACCGAGGATCTCGTCTCCGCTCTCAGTACAAACCGGTCACTGACGGATCTGTCCCTCGGATCAAACTCCTTCACAGACCGATCTGTCCCCCCTCTCCGCTCCCTCATACTGACCCGCAGGAGTCTGGAGTGGATCGGGTGAGTTTTGTGTTAATGTTTAATGTAATGAATAAAATATCAATATGATTCAGTCCCTTTTATGGGTAATATTTGTCTGTAATTATTATTGAAATATTAACCCCAGTCTCCCTGGAATTTACACGGTTGTTCAATCTGTTTATTTCCTATTTAATCTTTAATCTGTTTCAGGCTGAGTGGGAATCGGTTCAGTCCAAATGGAAGGAATCAGCTGAAGTCGCTGCAGGGAACGAGACCCGGACTGAGTGTGGAAATGTGAACATTTGAATTTATAACCATTCCTGGTCTCATTATATGAACATTTCAATTTATAACCATTGCTGGTCTCATTATATGAACATTTCAATATTTAACCATTCTTGGTCTCATTACATGAACATTTTTGGCCGATTCTCTGTCCCTCCCCTTTAACCGGCCGCGCTCCAGGTTCAAATCCGAACGGCCCTTTAACGGTTTCCAGCTCGAGCTGAGCGAGCGTCGTCTCCCATTGTGACGTCAGAGGCCCAGCGACAGGGTCACGAGACTCAGTCACCCGGTCCCACAGCGCTGATTCTGCCGGATATCCGGGGCTGGATGGTCCCCAATTGGGCACTGGGTAAATGTACAGACAGGAAGGGCACAGGGTGGGGCTCAGTCTGGGCTGCAGTGGGACACTGGGTCAATGTACAGACAGGAAGGGCCCAGGGTGGGGCTCAGTCTGGGCTGCAGTGGGACACTGGGTCAATGTACAGACAGGAAGGGCCCAGGGTGGGGCTCAGTCTGGGCTGCAGTGGGACACTGGGTCAATGTACAGACAGGAAGGGCCCAGGGTGGGGCTCAGTCTGGGCTGGAGTGGGACACTGGGTCAATGTACCGATAGGAAGGGCACAGGGTGGGGCTCAGTCTGGGCTGCAGTGGGACACTGGGTCAATGTACAGACAGGAAGGGCCCAGGGTGGGGCTCAGTCTGGGCTGCAGTGGGACACTGGATCAATGTACAGACAGGAAGGGCCCAGCGTGGGGCTCAGTCTGGGCTGCAGTGGGACACTGGGTCAATGTACAGACAGGAAGGGCCCAGGGTGGGGCTCAGTCTGGGCTGCAGTGGGACACTGGGTCAATGTACAGACAGGAAGGGCCCAGGGTGGGGCTCAGTCTGGGCTGCAGTGGGACACTGGGTCAATGTACAGACAGGAAGGGCCCAGGGTGGGGCTCAGTCTGGGCTGCAGTGGGACACTGGATCAATGTACAGACAGGAAGGGCCCAGCGTGGGGCTCAGTCTGGGCTGCAGTGGGACACTGGGTCAATGTACAGACAGGAAGGGCCCAGGGTGGGGCTCAGTCTGGGCTGCAGTGGGACACTGGGTCAATGTACAGACAGGAAGGGCCCAGGGTGGAGCTCAGTCTGGGCTGCAGTGGGACATTGGGTCAATGTACAGACAGGAAGGGCCCAGGGTGGGGCTCAGTCTGGGCTGCAGTGGGACACTGGGTCAATGTACAGACAGGAAGGGCCCAGGGTGGGGCTCAGTCTGGGCTGCAGTGGGACACTGGGTCAATGTACAGACAGGAAGGGCCCAGGGTGGGGCTCAGTCTGGGCTGCAGTGGGACACTGGGTCAATGTACAGACAGGAAGGGCCCAGGGTGGGGCTCAGTCTGGGCTGGAGTGGGACACTGGGTCAATGTACCGATAGGAAGGGCACAGGGTGGGGCTCAGTCTGGGCTGCAGTGGGACACTGGGTCAATGTACAGACAGGAAGGGCCCAGGGTGGGGCTCAGTCTGGGCTGCAGTGGGACACTGGATCAATGTACAGACAGGAAGGGCCCAGCGTGGGGCTCAGTCTGGGCTGCAGTGGGACACTGGGTCAATGTACAGACAGGAAGGGCCCAGGGTGGGGCTCAGTCTGGGCTGCAGTGGGACACTGGGTCAATGTACAGACAGGAAGGGCCCAGGGTGGGGCTCAGTCTGGGCTGCAGTGGGACACTGGGTCAATGTACAGACAGGAAGGGCCCAGGGTGGGGCTCAGTCTGGGCTGCAGTGGGACACTGGATCAATGTACAGACAGGAAGGGCCCAGCGTGGGGCTCAGTCTGGGCTGCAGTGGGACACTGGGTCAATGTACAGACAGGAAGGGCCCAGGGTGGGGCTCAGTCTGGGCTGCAGTGGGACACTGGGTCAATGTACAGACAGGAAGGGCCCAGGGTGGAGCTCAGTCTGGGCTGCAGTGGGACACTGGGTCAATGTACAGACAGGAAGGGCCCAGGGTGGGGCTCAGTCTGGTCTGCACTGGGACACTGGGTCAATGTACAGACAGGAAGGGCCCAAGGTGGGGATCAGTCTGGGCTGCAGTGGGACACTGGGTCAATGTACAGAAAGGACGGGCCCAGGGTGGGGCTCAGTCTGGGCTGCAGTGGGACACTGGGTCAATGTACAGACAGGACCGGCCCAGGGTGGGTCTCAGTCTGGGCTGCAGTGGGACACTGGATCAATTACAGACAGGAAGGGCTCAGGGTGGGGCTCAGTCTGGGCTGCGGTGGGACACTGGGTCAATGTGCAGACAGGAAGGGCCCAGGGTGGGGCTCAGTCTGGGCTGCAGTGGGACACCGAGTCAACATTGGATCAATGTTGATCGGAACACCAGGGACTCCCCATCTCTTCTTGTGTTATTGTTGCTGCATCTGTTCCGTCCACTGAAGGTGACAGAGGGAACCCTGGTTTAACATCTCATCGGTGAAAGCAACAGTCTGTGGCAAATAAAATCAGGCGGAGTGGACACCGAGCTTCCAATTCGCTATCGCTCGTTGTGCTCTGATGGCCGAGGTGAATTTATGCTCTCATCTCTTGCCTCAGCTGGCGATCGAATGGGGTTAAATTGTCTCGCCAATCTGCAGCCGTGTCAGACACTGATCTAACCTATAATGTGATAATCAGTGATCCAGCTGATGCTGAATTCCGGTGATCCTCTCAGCTGCTTTTACAATTGGTTATTCATTGTGTTAATTATCTGCCTATTAATTATTTATTATTAACATTGTTAGGTGGCTCTGTTTATATGTAATTATTATTGTTATACTCAATGGCTAAATAATGATAATTATGAATTCCAAGTTAATAAAACATTGTTGTGCATGATTTGCTGTCTGACTTCTCCTTTGAAGATTTGGTAAGAAAGCGTTAATCCATTCACTCAGTCGCTTGTGGCCATCCTAATTAATGGTCGGTGAGGTGAGCTGATCAATCTGAACTGCGAGATGTTGGACAGTTCAGGGTGCAATATTTTGCATCATTCAATTCTGGACATCGGTCTCAATCGAACAGGAACATGTTAAACCGAGGCCCCAAAACCAGGTCCCAGAGAGGAAATTAAACCCCAGGGCAATAAACAGGTGGGACCTGTTTGGGTGCAGCCTGTGGAGGTGGCCCCGGTCGGTCCCCTCTGGGGGAGGCCTCGGTCGGTCTTCTATGGGGGAAACCATGGTCGGTCCCCTCCTGAGGAGACATCGGTCGGTGCCCACTGCGGGAGTCCTCGATCAGTCCCCTCTTGGGGAGGTCTCGGTCGGTCCCCTCGGGAGGAGGCCTCGGTTGGCCCCCTCTGGGGAAGGATTCTGTCGGTCCCCTGTAGGGGAGGCAATAGGCACCCCAGTGGGATCCCAGAGTTGCAGTCTTTATATTTAGACTGCCACCACAACAACTACTAGTGCAAAAACAAATACTTATATACATAATATATATTATTTATGTGTATTTACACACGACCAGCAAGGTGGCAGCTTGGACAACACAACGGAAAATACGGCGGCCATCCTGCACAAAATGGCGGCAACGAAGGCGGCCTTCTTGGACAAAACGACCGCAAGTGGGGTGGCCATCTTGGGCAAAATGTAGCGAGTGCGGCAGCCATCTTGGACAAAATGGCGGAAAATACCGCGCAGAATGTCCCCAGTGATACCACAGTGACCGTACAATGATCCAGTGACACCAGAGCGGACTCAATCACCCCAGTGTGATCCCAGACTGCACCCAGAGATCCCACAGTGCACCCAGTCACCTCAGAGTGATCCCGGAGTGCACTAGGGACCCCAGAGTGCACCCAGTCACCCCAGAGTGATCCCAGAGTGGCAGGATTTATATTTAGACCACCACCACAACAACTACTACAATAACAACAACTTGTAGTTATAATATATAATATATATATATCTGCTATGTATAAATGTATTTACACACGGCCAGCAGGGTGGCATTTTGGACAAAATGGCGGCAAGTACGGCGGCCATCTTGGACAAAATGGCGGAAATTACCACGCAGATTGTTGACAGTGATATGACAGTGACCCCAGAATGTTCCAGTGAACACACAGTGACTCCAGAGCGCACCTCGTCACCACAGAGTGATCCCAGAGTGCACCCAGTCACCCCAACCTGATCCCAGACTGCTCGCAGTATCCCAGAGTGAATGTAATCACATCAGAGTGTTCCGAGAATTCACCCAGTCACCCGAGATTGATCGCAGAGT
This sequence comes from Heptranchias perlo, assembly GCF_035084215.1. NCBI lineage: Eukaryota > Metazoa > Chordata > Chondrichthyes > Hexanchiformes > Hexanchidae > Heptranchias > Heptranchias perlo. The sequence continues at coordinate 3,643,773 of NW_027139612.1, read as the reverse complement.
GCGCCCACGGATTCCAGAGCGCACTCAGTCACCCCAGAGTGATCCCAGAGTAGCAGTCTTTATATTTAGACCACAACTACACAAATTGTATTTCAAAGATATGTATCATATATATATCTTTGAAATACAATTTGTGTAGTTGTGGTCTAAATATAAAGACTGCTACATATATATATATATATATATATATGACATATATATGTGTATTTACACACGGCCAGCAGGCGGCAAATACGTTGACAATCTTGGACAAAATGGCGGCAAGTAATGCGGCCGTCTTGGACAAAATGGCGGCCAGTACCCCTCACAGCGTCCCCAGTGATCCCACAGTGACCCTACAGTGAATCCAGAGTACACCCATTGATCCCAGAGTGCAACGATTCACACCAGAGTGATCCCAGAGTGCACCCAGGGATAACAGAATGCACCCAGTCACCTCGGAATGATCTCAGAGTAGCAGTCTTTATGTTTAGACCACCACCACAACAACTAGTACTATAAAACAACAACCTGTATTTATTACATTTATATATAAATATGTTTGTATTTACACACGGACCACATGACGGCAAGTACGGTAGGTATCTTGGACAAAATGGCGCCAAGCACCGTGGCCATCTTGGGCATAATGGCCGGAGGTATGACGGTCATCTTGGACAAAATTACGTCGAATACAGCAGCCACCTTGGATGAAATGACTGAAAGCACCTCAAGGCTGTTGGACAGGAATGGGAGGAGGCCATTCAGCCCTTTGAGCCTGTTACACAGTAACAGGATGCCAATCAGCCCCTCAAGCCTGTTAGGTCGGAACAGGATGAGGCTTTTCAGCCCTTGGAGCCTGTTATACAGGAACTGGAGGACATGCAGCCCCTCAAGCCGATGACACTGGAACAGGACGAGGACATTTCGCCCCTCAAGCCTGTTACACGCGTACAGGAGGACAATCGACCACTCAAGCCTGTCTGATTGCAACAAGAGTAGGCCAATCAAACCGTCAAGCCTGTTACTCAGGAAGAGGAGGCCAATCAGCCCAATTAGCCCTTGATGCAGGAACTGAAGGCCATTCAGCCACTCGAGCCTGTTACACTGGAAAAGGACGAGGCCATTCAGCCGCTCGAGCCTATTAGGTAGGAACAGGAGGAGGCCATTCAGCCCCTCAAGGCTGTTACATAGCAACAGGTGGAGGTCATTCAGCACCACGAGCCTGTTACATAGGAACAGGAGTGCACAATTCAGCTCCTTGAACCTGTTCCGCTATTCAAATAGATCATGACTGAACTGTATCTTAACTCCATCTACCCTCCTTGGTTCCTGAATCCATAATACCCTTGGCGAACAAAATTCTATCAGTCTCCGTTTTGAAATGTCGTATTGACCCTCCGCCTCAACAGAATTTTGTGGGAGAGAGTTCCAGATTTCCACTACCCTTAGTGTGAAGAAGTGCTTCCTGACATCACCCCTGAACGGCCGAGCTCTAATTTTAAGGTTATGCCCCCTTGTTTTGGACTTCCCCACAAGAGAAAATAGTTTCTCTCCATCGACCCTATCAACTCCTTTAATCATGTTAAACACCTCGATTAGATCACCCCTTAATCTCCTATATTCAGAGGAATACAAGTCCAGACGATGCAACCTGTCCTCATAATTTAACCCTTTTCGCCCCGATAAAATTCTGGTGAATCTGCACTGCAGCCCTTCCAAGGCCAAAATATCCTTCCTGAGGGTCAGTGCCCAGAACTGAATGCAGTCCTCCAGATGGGCTCGAACCAGAGCTTTGTACAGCTGGAACATAACTTCCACCCCTTTATATTCCAGCCCTCTTGAAATACAGGCCGACATTCTATTAGCCTTTTCAATTACTTTTGTAACTGTCCACTAGCTTTTAATGATTTCTGTACTTGGACCCCTAAATCTCTCTGCTCATCCACAGTTCCGAGCTCCTCACCATTTAGAAAACTCTCTGAACTATCTTTCTTAGATCCGAAGTGGATGACCTCACATTTCCCCACATTGAACTCCATTTGACACAGTTTTACCCACTCACGTAATCTCTTAATGTCCTGGGAATGCTTGGTGCTTTTGTTTGGTTGGAGAATGCTTTATATCAGATCGTTATTTTTAAAAGATTTCAATTCATTTGTAATTTGTATTTTTTGAACAAGATCATTATTCCCCGATCAGTAAAATGTCCGTGTTTTTCAGATAGTGGCGACAGTTCAGAGATAGTTGCCTTTTTGCCAACTTTAATGAAGTGAAATTTTGCTGATTTAAAATCAGCTGTATTTCTAAGCTTGATAACTCCCAATGTCTCAGTGTTTCCGCTTGTCCTGATATCAATGTAACATTTGAAGGGCTCCAGGTAATGAACAGTGAAACCCCTTCAGATTGTCTCAGCTCACTCGTTCTATCCAGTGCCGAATAGTGCCTGCTCTTCAGAGGGTGACAGATTCACACTACACTGGATCTTGTTTTAGACTTTAACTGCAAAACAAATTGATGAAACAGTAAGAGAACAAACAAATAGTCGCAGTAAGACAACAGTTTTACTGTAAAGCTGAACCAGATCCTTATTGGGAAAAAAAAAATTCACAAATACTATACGAAACTGTGACCGAACTTTCGAACATCCTGGTTCTTTGTTTTCTTTTTCTCCCGAACGATGGAAACTGTCGACTTGATTAACATTCTCAGAGATTCCAAACAGACTCACCAGTTTGAAAAAGACAGGCTGATAAATGACTTCAAAACAGTGACTGGGAGCCAGTCATTTTAAGCAATGGTCTGTTTAATTCAAGAGAAGCTGCCAATCAAAACTGTACGAGAAGAAATGACCCCGGAGGATTATATCTGAATCAAATGTTTGACTTTGTGAGGTGCAGCCTGCCTTGAAGAGGTGCTCACCACTCACACAATATCGGGGCCCCCCTGCTGGTGAGAATCTGCTCAACAGCGCAGCCAGGCCTGACTGCTCGCAGGAATCAGGTGAATCACCAGGCAGCACCAATCTCACGGACTGTCTGCATCTCAACGACAGGGTGCAGGTTAATCACTCGGGGGTTTATCGACCCCCGCGCCCGGATTCGGGGGTTATCGAATTTAACCCCGTACATATCTTTATATATATTTTACATGGAATACAGCACGGCACAGAAACAGGCCATTCAGCCCATCTGGATAAAGAAGTTCCCCTGAATTTCTTATTTGACAACAACTTCTGGAGTACAAAATATAATACAACACATAATCTAATATTATGTGTATATTTTTTTAACATCGAATGTACAGTACAGCACAGTACAGTGTCCATTCGGCCCGACTACTATTTCTACTTTACAAAGCTACTTTTTCAATATAAAATACAATACAATATATATTTATACAAATATTACTTAGAATTCAGCACGTCACCGAAACAGGCCATTCGGCCCATCTGGGTAATTAAATATCCCACAGTGTTCCCACAGTGACCAAGTGATCCGACAGTGCACCCAGTAATAGTGCCCCATTGATCCACAGTGTCCCAGTGATCTAAAGTGCACCCAGTGATCCCACAGTGATTGCAGGGTGACCCATTGATACCACAGTGCATTTGTGATAGTGCCTCAGTCATGCACAGTGTCGCAATGATCCATAGTGCACCCACTGATCTCACAGTGATCGCAGCGTGACCCAGTGATCCCACAGTGAACGCAGCGTGACCCAATGATCCCACAGTGCACCCAGTGAGCCCACAGTGATCGCAGCGTGACCCAGTGATCCCACAGCGCACCCAGTGATCCCACAGTGATCGCAGCGTGACCCAGTGATCCTACAGTGCACCCAGTGATCCCACAGTGATCGCAGCGTGACCCAGTGATCCTACAGTGCACCCAGTGATCCCACAGTGATCGCAGCGTGACCCAGTGATCCTACAGTGCACCCAGTGATATTGCCGCAGTGATCCAAAGTGTCTCAGTGATCCCAAAGTGCCACAGTTCTCTCAAAGTGATCTCACTGATCCCACAGTGTCCCAGTGATCCTAAAATACCCCAGTGAACCTGCAGTGTCCCAGTGATCCCACAGCAACCTGTGACCCCACAGTGCTCCCATTGATCCCACAGTGACCCAGACAAAACTCACGTGAGTCTCATTGGGTGCAGCCTATGTTAAAGGCCTCGGTCAGTGCCCTTTGGAGAGAAAGCCTGTAGTTTGTGGTCAACTTACAGTTTGTGGCTTTTTCCAAACAGCCAAAGAGTTCAAACAAATTCATGACATTTAAAAGAGCCAAAGCAAAACGTTTTTTAAAAAACCGAACGCACGGCAAGATCCCTCATCAGTTACAGGGACAATCTCTCAGCAACATTCAATTACACAGAAACAAAGCCCAGTTTATAAAGGAGAAGAATCTAAGTTGTAAATGATTGAGAGACACTCTTTATCGACAACAACTTGTATTTATATCTTACAGCAACTACTACAACATCAATTTGCATTATTACATATATATGTATTTGCATAATACAACTACTATTACAAAGCCTCCATAAAGGATGTGGGGAAAGAGCAAAGGGGGAAATGGGACTAATTTGACAGCCCTTTCAAAGAGCTGGCACAGGCACAGTGGGCCGAAAGGCCTCCTCTTGTGCCATAGTTACCATGAAACCTTAAAACTATGAACAACAACTCCAATGTCATGAACCTGAAACAAAATGGACACCAGTAACGCAGTCATCATAATGAGGGGCAAGCTGGACATCTTACTGAGGGGCAAGGCGGCCATTTAACGGAGGGGCAAGGCGGCCATTCAACTGAGGGGCAAGGCGGCCATTTAACTGAGGGGCAAGGCGGCCATTTAACTGAGGGGCAAGGCGGCCATTTGACTGAGGGGCAAGGCGGCCATTTAACTGAGGGGCAAGGCTGCCATTTAACTGAGGGGCAAGGCTGCCATTTAACTGAGGGGCAAGGCTGCCATTTAATTGTGGGGCAAGGCTGCCATTTAACTGAGGGGCAAGGCGGCCATTTAACTGAGCGGCAAGGCGGCCATTTAAATGAGGGGTAAGGCTGTCATTTAACTGAGAGGCAAGGCTGTCATTTAACTGATGGGCAAGGCGGCCATTTAACTGAGGGGCAAGGCGGCCATTTAACTGAGGGGCAAGGCGGCCATTTAACTGAGGGGCAACGCGGCCATTTAACTGAGGGGCAAGGCGGCCATTTAACTAAGGGGCAAGGCGGCCATTAAACTGAGGGGCAAGGCGGCCATTTAACAGAGGGGCAAGGCTGTCATTTAACTGAGGGGCAAGGCGGCCATTTAACTGAGGGGCAAGGCGGCCATTTAACTGGGGGGCAAGGCGGTCATTTAACTGTGAGGCAAGGCGGCCATTTAACTGCGGGGCAAGGCGGCCATTTAACTGAGGGGCAAGGCGGCCATTTAACTGCGGGGCAAGACGGCCATTTAACTGAGGGGCAAGGCGGCCATTTAACTGAGGGGCAAGGCGGCCATTTAACTAAGGGGCAAGGCGGCCATTTAACTGAGGGGCAAGGCGGCCATTTAACTGTGAGGCAAGGCGGACATTTAACTGAGGGGCAAGGCTGCCATTTAACTGAGGGGCAAGGCTGCCATTTAATTGAGGGGCAAGGCTGCCATGTAACTGATGGGCAAGGCGGCCATTTAACTGAGCGGCAAGGCGGCCATTTAAATGAGGGGTAAGGCTGTCATTTAACTGAGGGGCAAGGCTGTCATTTAACTGAGTGGCAAGGCGGCCATTTAACTGAGGGGCAAGGCGGCCATTTAACTGAGGGGCAAGGCGGCCATTTAACTGAGGGGCAAGGCGGCCATTTAACTGAGGGGCAAGGCGGCCATTAAACTACGGGGCAAGGCGGCCATTTAACTGAGAGGCAAGGCTGTCATTTAACTGAGGGGCAAGGCGGCCATTTAACTGAGGGGCAAGGCGGCCATTTAACTGGGGGGCAAGGCGGCCATTTAACTGTGAGGAAAGGCGACCATTTAACTGCGGGGCAAGGCGGCCATTTAACTGAGGGGCAAGGCGGCCATTTAACTGAGGGGCATGGCGGCCATTTAACTGTGGGGCAAGGCGGACATTTAACTGAGGGGCAAGGCGGCCATTTAACTGCGGGGCAAGGCGGCCATTTAACTGAGGGACAAGGCGGCCATTTAACTGAGGGGCAAGGCGGCCATTTAACTGAGGGGCAAGGCGGCCATTTAACTGAGGGGCAAGGCGTTCATTTAACTGAGGGGCAAGGCTGTCATTGAACTGAGGTGCAAGGCGGCCATTTTGTTAAGGAGCTAGTCGGCCATTGACCTGTGAGGCAAGGCGGCCATTTAACTGAGGGGCACGGCGGCCACTTAACTGAGGGGCATGGCGGCCATTTAACTGAAGGGCAAGGCGGCCATTTAAGTGAGGGGCAAGGCTGTCATTTAACTGAAGGGCAAGGCGGCCATTTAACTGAGGGGCAAGTCGGCCATTTAACTGAGGGGCAAGTCGGCCATTGAACTGAGGGGCATGGCGGCCATTTAACTGAGGGGCAAGGCGGCCATTTAACTGCGGGGCAAGGCGGCCATTTAACTGCGGAGCAAGGCGGCCATTTAACTGAGGGGCAAGGCGGCCACTTAACTGAGGGGCAAGGCGGCCATTTTACTGAGGGGCAAGGAGGCCATTTAACTGAGGGGCAAGGCTGTCATTTAACTGAGGGGCAAGGCGGCCATTTAACTGAGAGGCAAGTCGGCCATTTAACTGAGGGGCAAGGCTGCCATTTAACTGAGGGGCAAGGCGGCATTTAACTGAGGGGCAAGGCGGCCATTTATCTGAGGGTCAAGGCGGATATTTAACTGAGGGGCATGGCGGCCATATAACTGAGGACAATGCTGCCATTGAACTGAGGGGCAAGGCTGCCATTTAACTGAGGGGCAAGGCTGCCATTTAACTGAGGGGCAAGGCTGCCATTTAACTGATGGGCAAGGCGGCCATTTAACTGAGGGGCAAGTCGGCCATTTAACTGAGGGGCAAGGCGGCCATTTAACTTTGGGGCAAGGCGGCCATTTAACTGAGGAGCAAGGCGGCCATTTAACTGAGGGGCAAGGCGGCCATTTAACTGAGGGGCAAGGCGTCCATTTAACTGAGGGGCAAGGCGGCCATTTAACTGAGGGGCAAGATGAAGCTTGCTGTGGTGTGAGTCACGGAGAGGGTTCATTTGCTGTTCCTGTTAAATCACTGTTGAACTATAGTTAAAGATGCAAACGGAGTGAGAATGGCACTAGCTGGTGTGTAACACAAAGGCAGCGGAGCAGTGAGGGAATCAAGGACCAAAAGGTGAACTTCTGCAAAAAAATTGATTAATATTTAATTATTTGGGCGTAATGCTTATGGAGAAGGAGAGACCAGACATTCGGAGGAAAGGTCCATTTAACCATTTTGTGTAGTGTTTGAAATTCCAGCTTCTATTAAATAAATCAGAGTAAAATTGGACTCAATCTGAATGCAGTTCTGATCCAGGATTTGGTTCATTCCTCCATTATTCATATTTTTCTTTAATCTGAAACAATAACAGTATTTGTAACAGTAACAGAACAGGAGAGTGCTGCAGGACCCTGTCCAGTTTAGTAACACAGCAGAAGGGGTAAGACTACATTGTGATTTATTACAGAATCCAGCAGCTCACTGGGAAAGTTACACATGGTCCAGATGGAGGAGCAAAAAGATGCAAAGTGATTTTACACTTTAATTTGGGGCAGTGATTTTTATCTCCAAAAGGTTAAAATTTAAGTTTAAATAATGGGCTCTTTCTCCTAAAGAAACTTCAGGCACAAACCATGGATTTATGAACAAAACAATCATTTATTATTCTTCATACGCTAGAAAAATTTACATTAGAATTTAATCAACATCTTGGGATTATACCCGATTTAGAATTGCTTTAACACCAATAAAACAACACATTCTGAATTCCCAAAATGCATAACCGTTTGGAAATCCAATATCTATCTTCGACTAAGCTGATAACGAAAGTTATATCCTTATGGTTGACTCAAGCTTGCCTGGAAGAGTCCAGTCGTTTTGATGGATACCGTTGTAGTGTAGCCTGTCTTACTCTTGTATCCAGGTCATCTGCTTCACAGGCAATCTGTAAACCAGCATCGAGGCATCAAGCTGGGAGGTAGCGAGCAGTCAGGAAGATTCCAGGTGAGGTGGTGCTGTCAGGAGGCGAAAGGTGAGTTTGGAGCAGCAGTGGTGGATCTGCGTCTCTCTCCACTCAACTTCTGCCCAGCTTCTTTGTAACATAGAAACACACCTCTTGGACGTCAGCTTATCAAAAATAGTTTCCTACAAATACAGCCCACGATTGATTGACATTTCACTAGTTTTCTCTCAGTGTCCACACCGTAACCAAGTCAAGCCGGCAGGAGTTCAAACCATCTCTTGCCCTCCTGGAATCGTTATTATTGCTATGGTGATCTATCCTCTGCTGTGTGGTCTTTCACAACGTGTCATTAACAATCCTTCCAACAGCCCTTCCTCCTTTTAATCGTCCTTTTCCTTCAGACATGCTGAAGCGGCTTTAGTGTCAGGCTTTCGTTTATCAGATGAATGTTTACGACACAGAGCAGCTGGGAAACTCCTGCAGTAAGTAATGGTCAGGGTCAGGTACACAAGACTGAGTGACTTTATTGTGCAGCCTCCTGGCATCAGCTCTCTTTTTTTCTCACTGTGGATCTACTTTTCCCTTTTCCTTCTTTCTATCTGTCTCTTCCTCCTTCCCTTTCCATCTGTCTTTATTTCATTCTGTTTGTTTCTCACTCTCTCCAGCTCCACTTCTGCCTACTTCTTTCTCTCGGTTTCCATTTGACTTCTCGGTCTCTTCTTTGCATCTGTTTCTGTATTTCATTCCATCACACTCAGTCTCTGTTTCAATCTTTGTATTTTTCCTCCTGTCTCCAGTTTTCTATTTTCTCCCTGCTTTCTGTATCTCTTTTTCTCTTTCTCTTTGTCGTTTTATGTCTGACACTCTCCTGCTCTGACTCTCCCTCAGTCTCAAGTTATTTTGAATTGATTTCATCTGTCAATTTACCTCTCCTCTCATATCACTTTGTAATTATTTAGCAGTGTCTCTCTCTCTCATTATGTGTGTGTATATATATATAGAAATCTATATATAGACATGATTTCTTTCTCTCTTTATTTTTCTCTCTTGTCTGAAAAACTAACTCGTTATTTCTCTCCGTCGCTGAGTAAATCTGTCTCTGCCCCTTTTTATTTCTGCAGTTTTCTCAGTGGTACATTTATTTTGTCCTTGGGTTCTCTCTCTGTCTGTCCCTTTCTCTGTCTCTCGTCTTTCTCCCTCTGCCTCTGCCTCTCTTTCTGTCTCTTTCTCCCCCTCTCTCTGCCCTCTCTGTCTCTCCCTCTCTCGGTGTCTTTCTCCTGGTCTCTCTCTCTCTCTCTCTCTCGGCCTCTCTCTGTGCCACTCTCTCTGTCTCACTCTCTGTCTCTCTCTTTCCCTCGCTTCCCTCTCTCTATATCTCCCTTTCTGTCTCTCTGTCTCTCCTTCTTTCTCTCCATCTCTCTCTCCCACTCTCTCCCTCTCTCGCCTTCTCCCTCTCTCTTCCCCTTTGTCTCTCTTTCTCTGTCTCTCTCCAACTCTCTCTTTGTCTCTGCCTCTTCCTATCTCATTCTCTCTGTCTCCCTCTCTCTGTCTCTGTCTCTCTCTAATTGCCTCTCCCTTTCTCTCGCTCTTTCTCGCTCCCTCACTCCCTCTTTCTCATTCTCTCTCTGTCTCCCGTTCTCCCCCTCCGCTCTCTTTCTCTGTCCCTCTCTCTGTCTCCCCTCTCTCTCTCCCTCTCTCCTTTCCTCTCTCCCTCTCTCTCACCATTTATGTGAAGTACACACATCCTGATCAGGTCCACAGAAGTGACTGATTTCCAGCTTTGCCCATTTTGTCTTGCGGTCAGTTAATTAAAGTCCAGCTGAGCTCTTTAGTGCCGCCATTTTGAGCAACAATTCACGTGTTGTCTGCAGAGCAAATCCCGCCTCAATGGGTCAGATTATCAATAAAATATAATCTCAGAATCAGATTTCAGATCATTTCATATTTCTGTGCTGCTAATATAAAATGTACTTTCCATCCCCTGGGAAGTGTAGGGGATGGAGTATGAAATGGGATTTAGTTCTAGTGCTTGAAACCCTTCAGCTCTTTCTGTGATTTCACTAATTTAACAATTAGATTGAGTGGGTATTTCACCGCGTTCTTCAGCTCCACTCTGAATTTAGTCTGGGTCAGGACATAAATACACGTGTTTGTGCAGGAACTGAGAAGCCGCAGCATCTTTGCTGTGTGATTTGTGAGATAAACAGGGTCAGTGTTGGAGTAAAAATACCGAATGTCTGCAATTCGCACATAAATGAAAAATACAACCCATGTCAGCCACAACAGTATAAAACTGCCCGATATACTGAAGAGTAAAATGATGGATTTCTTTCGGTTCTCCATCTCTGGATCACTCTGATTCTCTCCATTGCTGCGGCCCCGGAGTCCCCTGCGGACTCGACTGGACACTAAAATACACCTGACCGTCAGAACATTGAACAGCATAATCAGACAGAACGGGACACAAGGGGTTAAAATGAGGTGAACCATGTCAAATGCGGCCCATGCGGGGGAAGTACGGAAGCTCGGTATAGTCTCACAACCCCAGGGAACGTTATCAATTACATATACAGGTTTAAATGTAAAATACCAGGGGGCACTCACTGAACAGCCCAGCACACTCACTGTTCCCAGAACCACAGCCGCCGTTCTCTCGGTGCAATATTTAGTTTTCAGCTTCTCACAACAAATGGCCACAAATCGATCAAAGGTGAAAGCGACTGTGAACCAGACAGAAACCACGATGGCTGCACCACTCAAGAAGATTATAGAACTACACACAGGAGTAATGTACAGGAATGGCCATGGGTTATATATCGAATTAATCCACACCAATATGACACGAATGATAACGACCAGGAGATCGGCCACTGCCATTCCCACCAGGTAGACACTGATACATTTGGAGAGACCGCACTTTCCTCGGGACAGGATCACAATCGCCACCAAGTTAACTGAAAGAGAGAGAAAAGGAACCAGAGAAGTTACTGATCAGACCTGGAGCCAAAGCAACAGATTGAGAGGAACTGGGGTAAAATTTCCAGCTTTGTTGCTGCATCGAAGGGTAGAAAGTGATTGACTGACCTGGGCAGTGCTTTTGGGCAGAACGATGTTTTAAACACGATGATCAATAATGAATTGGGAGATGGATACAGGAAGTGAATAAAGTGAGCACCGGATCCACTGGAAGGGCTGAGTGAGGGCTCGGTGCCTGTCGGGGAGAGAGAAATGGGTTTACACACCTGGAATCCATCAGATTAAAGCCGCGTTTGGGCTCCAGACGGACGGGGAAAGAGAGGGAATGGTGGAGAAGGTGACGAGACAGGGAGAAGTGCAGCTTGTGTGTTGCTCTGGGTTAAGACAGCTGACAGTGAGTGAGGTTGGGAGGGAGACAAGGAAAAGAGTAGTTTATATGAACGTGCAGGAGCTGGAGGGGAATGAGGGGCAGGTAGGTTAGGAAAACGGAAAAACTGAAGCAACGTATTGGGACGAGTGGGTGGGATTCACAGGGAGAAACTGCAGCAGAGTTTGAGAGGAAATCTAATCACTTGGTCGCACCAACATAATCCAACCAACAGATTCAACAGTTCATTTCTATGGTTACTGGTGTCAGGGAACGTGTGTTGGGTGTAAAATGTCTTTAATAAATTTAATTTGTACATTCAATTAAACTTAAATTGAAAAGTATGAATAAAATCAACCACGTTGTTTATTGAATTCAGCCGAGCTTTAAAAATACACTATCCGAATAATTCATTATGATCAATAAATTTCTGATTCTATTCTTCAAGTAAATTGTAATTATATTTAGTGTCAAGTTGGAAAACAAGGAACATTCACAAAAACAGACTGAGGTCCAGACATGAGGAGCGAATCCCACAATAAAAACTCACCCAATCTGACCACATCGTAATGACACACTCAAGTCACATTTTCTCTGTTTAATTGTACTGGAAGTTTCAGCAGGTCATTCTAATGAATTATTCACACCAGAGCCTCTCGCTTTCCCTCTCAGTCGCCCTCTCTGTCAATCATTCTACTCTCTTTCTCAAGTCCATTTTCAGATCAAGTTAAATCCTATCATCCTGTGTCTGCATTCTGTTCACCAGCCCCGTGTTCCACCGATCCTATTCTCAGTGTTATTTGTTGAATAGTGAAGCCTCTGTGGAATAGTTTAATGTTTCTACAGATCATTCTATTCTCCACCTGTTCACCTATATTGTTCACTTCATCTACAAATCATGGAATAAACAGAATCAAATTCCTCTTCCAGGCAGATCTCACAATAATTGAGATTCCTTCTCCTTTAATTATAAAGTAAAGTGATAGATGGCGGGATTGTTCAATTGACAAACGCCAATATCACACTTATAATCTACGGAAACATAAAGGGTCTCCTGATTTCAAAAGGCACGGTGCAAATTGAGACAACATAACAACCAAACATTTCATTTTACAGTGAAGTTCAGTGACAGTCAGTGAATTCATCCACAGTGAAGCAGAGAAGGAGATGTGAAAGAGTCAGCAGCAAACTCAGTTCAGTAACCAGACATCTGAAGCGGCGTCAGCTACACACAAAATGAAATAATATTTCATAACAGTGATAACCAATAAATACATTGAAATCTCAGTTAAACTGAAGCATTTTATTGGAGAGGGAGGACATTGCATTGCCTCCTTGTATCACTGAGACCTTGAGCTGTCTCATTATCAATCACTGAAAACACATTGATGAAAACATATTCCAGGACAGGTTAGTTCCACAAAATGAAACTGTCAACAGCTCCTGATGGTTTGATACCAGCTCTTTGCTCAGACACCTGATTCCAATACATTCCACACAGAGAATAATCCATTAACAATGCCAGCTTTGTATATACAAAGTCATTACAGATATAATGCAACTCCTGCAATATCGAAAGTTTGGAAGTTAAAATGATATCATTATTCAACAATAGATTCAATACAGGGAATAATCCAGTATCAATGCCAGGGTTGGATATAAAATTGTCATTATGGTTGTACTGCAGCTCCTACAAGACCGAAAGAGCAGAGACTTAACATATTCCATCATTCAACCAATAGAACAGAACAGGTGACTGTGTTAAACATGGTAGGAGAAAACATCATATCCCAAGTACAGCAGCAGAGTCAACACTGATTTACACCATTAACAGCTGAGATAACGGCTGACCTGGAACTCCAATCGCTGCAAGAACAGGATAATAGATGTCTTCTATCTGATGGATTACTGGATATCCCATTTCTGTGAGAAGCACTGACTTCTGTTGGCCTGGAAACCACAGCTCCAGCAGGCACTCTGAGCTGATCCATTCCAACAAGCCCTGATTTATACAGGGGATAAGTCTCCACTGACACGGTTATACCCCTGACCATTGTTATTAGTAACAGTCAGTTTAACAAACACATTACATCAGCAGCTTTGACTCCGCTGTAAATAAAGTGGTGAATGAAACACAAACATCTCAAAGTCCACGATATTACTTAATCAGACCTCTCTCAGGTATAAAGTTTAAATCTGTTCTCATTTACAGCTTTTATATATCTATATTGACCATGTTCACTCCTGGTGTTGCATTTATAATTTAGACAGATGTCTCCGCAGTGTGCATTGAACCCAGGGACACAAGCAGACCCGTTTCACTCTGTTCCTGCAGTTTCCCAGTTAAAATATGAATTGTGAGTCTCTGACACGGGGACAGTTAAAGGGCAGGTTGAGGATTGCAGCCTAGAAATGACTGTGGGTGATATTAGGGGACGGACACTGAACGTGTCCCATTGACATTCCTCTCTCCGTTATTTTACTGCAGATGTTTACCCGTTTATTCTACATTGGTGAACGGCTCCAGTAAAATGGGCCCCGTGTAAAACCGAGCTCAGCTCATGACCCGATTTGACCTCCATCACAAAGGCCCCGTGATTCCCTCATCCGCCTGCATTCCTCCCACAGCCCATTGCCATTGAAACCCTCATCAATGCCGCTGTCCCCTCCAGACTCCATTCCTCCAATGCACTCCTGACCGGCCACCCAACCCCCACCTTCCATAAACGTGAGCTCATCCAAAACTGTGTGGTCCGTGTCCAACCAGCACCAGGTCCTGCTCGGCCTCACTGACTCTCACTGGCTCCCAGTTCCATATCACTTAAATTTAAAATTCTCATCCTTGGATTCAAAACCCCCCTGGCCCACCCCTCCCCATCTTCACACACACAGTAAAACTACCAATGATCTCCTCATTCATCGGTACGGAACTATTTTGGTGGGGCTACCCTCGCTTGGTTCCACTCACCCATCTGATCAGAGCCAGGAGAAGCTTCTCTTCACACTCTATCACCTTTATCTCTGATGTTTCTAATGGTTCAATCCTTGGCTCCCTCCTCTTCCTCATCTACATGCTGCCCTTTGGTGACGCAGTCCGCAGACACGGACCAGCTTTCAAATGGACGCTGACAAAACGATCACCTCCCTTAACCCTTCGTGCAGGAACAGAGAGATCTGGGGTGAAATGTGCACAAATCGTTGAAGGTGACAGGGCAAGTTGAGAAAGCGGTTAAACAAGCATACAGGATCCTGGTCTTTATAAATAGCGGCAAACAGCACAAAAGCAAGGATGTCATGATGAACCTTTATGAAATACTGGTTCGGCCACAATTGAAGTATTGTGTCTAGTTCTGGGCCCCGCACTTTTGGAAAAATGTGAAGGCCTGAGAGAAGGTGCAAACCAGATTTAACAGAATGATTCCCGTGATGAGACACTTTAGTTACGTGGATAGACTGGAGAAGCTCGGGTTGTTCTCCTTGGAACAGAGAAGGTTGCAATGAGATTTGACAGAGGTGTTCAAAATCATTAAGGTTCGAGATAGAGCGTGGATAGAGAGAAATTGTTCCCATTGGCAGAACGGTCAAGAATCAGATAACATCAATTTAAGGAGATTGGCAAAAGAACCAAAGATGACACGAGTAAAAACTTTTTTACACAGCGAGTGGTTAGGGTCTGGAATGCACTGCTAGATGGGGTAGTGGAGGCAGATTCAATTATGGCCTTCAAAAGGGAACTGGGTAAGTACTTGAAATGAAAATAAATTGCAGGACAACGGGGATAGGGATTGCTCTTGCATAGAGCCGGCACGGAGTCGATGCACCGAATGGCCTCTTTCTGTGCAGTAACCTTTCTATGATTCTATGACTCCAATGTCCTTGTGTTTGTCAAACCCACATTCTGTTTTAGATGAGACACAATTTCCTCCAGTTAAAAATTGGGAAGTCCAAGCGACGGATTCCATCCCACCCCGGGCTTTTTGATTGGTGAGTCGCTCACCACTCCGGTCCTCCACTTCTGGGAACTTGTGCATCCACAGTCCATTTGTCCTACCATTGACTGCCGTGCCTTCAGACATATCCACGCTCCAGTGTGGTCTCCGTAAGCCCCTCCATCTCCATCTCCCCATTTCAGGTGCCAGCCGTGGCTCAGTGGTAGCTCTCTTACCTCTCAGTCAGAAATTTGTGATTTCAAGTCCCACTCCAGAGACCTAAACACATAATCCAGGCTGACACTGCAGTGCAATACTGAGGGAGCACAGTGCTGTCGGATGGTCAGTACTGAGGGAGCACAGTGCTGTCGGATTGTCAGTAATGAGGGAGCACAGTGCTGCCGGCTGGTCAGTAATGAGGGGGAACTGTGCTGTCGGATGCTCAGTACTGAGGGAACACAGTGCTATCGGATGGTCAGTACTGAGGGAGCAGAGTGCTGTCGGATGGTCAGTAATGAGGGAGCACAGTGCTGCCGGATGGTCATAAGAACATAATGAATATGGAGAAGGAGTAGGCCATACGGCCGATTCAGCATCCACAGTCGTCTGGAGGAGAGAATACCAACGATTCATAACCCCCTTAGTGAAGAAATTCCTCCTCATCTCACTCCGATATCGCCCACTAGTTATCCTGAGACTATGACCCCAAGTTCTAGACTCTCCAGCCAAGGGAAACAGCCTCTCAGCATCTAGACTGTCAAAGCTCTCTAAGAATGTTATAAGTTTCAATGAGATCACCTCCATTTCTTCTGAACTCGAGAATTAGGGCCTATTCTTCTCAATCGCTCCTCATATGACCACCCTCTCATCTCAGGAATCAATCTAGTTAACATTCGTGTCACCGCCTCTAAGGCAAGTATAACCTTCCTTAGATATGAAGACCAAAACTGTACACAGTGTTCCAGGCGAGGTCTCAACAAATCCCTGCACAATTGGAGTAAAACTTCCTTACACTTGTACTGCAACCCCCTTGCAATAAATGCCATCATACCAATTGCCTTCCTAATTGCTTGCTGTACCTGCATGTTAAATTTCCGTTTTGTGGACAAGTTCCCACGAATCTCGTTGAACACCAACCTTTAATAGTTTCTCACCGTTTAAAACATATTCTGTTTTTCTATTCTTCTTACCAAATGAATAACCTCACATTTCCTCACATTATACTCCAACTGCCACTTTCTTGCCCACTCACTTAACCTGTCTATATCCCTTTGCACACTCTTTATATCCTCCTCTGAGCTTAATTTCCAACTTGCTGTGTCATCAGCAAACTTGGATACATTGGTCAGTACTGAGGGAGCACAGTACTGTCGGACGGTCACTACTGAAGGATTGCAGTGCTGTCGGAGGATCACAACTCAGGGAGCACAGTGCTGTCGGAGGGTCACTACTGAAGGATTGCAGTGCTGTCGGAGGGTCAATATTGAGGGAGCACAGTGCCGTCGGAGGGTCACTACTGAGGGAGCACAGTGCTGTCGGAGGGTCACTACTCAGGGAGCACAGTGCTGTCGGACGGTCATTACTGGCGGAGCATAGTACAGTCGGAGGATCACTACTGAGGGAGCACAGTGCTATGGGAGGGTCAGTACTGAGGAAGCGCAGTGCTGTCAGAGGGGCACGACTGAGGGATTGCAGTGCTGTCGGAGGGTCAGTACTGAGGGAGCACAGTACAGTTGGAGAATCAGTCCTGAGGGAGCGCAGTGCTGTGGAAGGGTCAGTACTGAGGGAGCGCAGTACTGTTGGAGGTGCCGACTTTTGTAGGACACATTAAAGCGAGGGCACATCTGCCCTCTCAGGTAGGTGTAAAAGATTCCCCGGCAATATCCAAAACAGTGCAAGGGAGTTCTCCCCGGTGTCCTGGTCAATAATTATCCCTCAACCAACATCACTAAAACTGATTTTCTGGCCATTTATCTCAGTGAAGTGAGTGGGATCTTGCTGTGTGCAAATTGTCTGTCACGTTTCCTACATTACCACAGTGACTACACTTCACAATGTCCTTCATTGACTGTTCTGGGACGTCCTGAGGCATTGAAAGGCGCTATATAAAGTCAAGTTCTTTCCATTTTGATAGATCGAATCGGGCCAGGACCTACTCCGTTAATGGTAGGGCGTTGGGGAGACTTATAGAACAAAGAGATCGAGGAGTACAGGTTCATCGCTCCTTGAAAGTGGAGTCACAGGTGGATAGGGTGGTGAAGAAGGCATTCGGCATGCTTGGTTTCATTGGTCAGAACATTGAATACAGGAGTTGGGATGTCTTGTTGAAGTTGTACAAGACATTAGTAAGGCCACACTTGGAATACTGTGTACAGTTCTGGTCACCCTATTATAGAAAGGATATTATTAAACTAGAAAGAGTGCAGAAAAGATTTACTAGGATGCTACCGGGACTTGATGGTTTGACTTATAGGGAGAGGTTAGATAAACTGGGACATTTTTCCCTGGAGAGTAGGAAGTTAAGGGTTGATCTTATAGAAGTCTATAAAATAATGAGGGGCATAGATAAGGTAGATAGTCAAAATCTTTTCCCAAAGGTAGGGAGTCTATAACGAGGGGGCATAGATTTAAGGTGAGAGGGGAGAGATACAAAAGGGTCCAGAGGGGCAATTGTTTCACTCAAAGGGTGGTGAGTGTCTGGAACGAGCTGCCAGAGGCAGTAGTAGAGGCGGGTACAATTTTGTATTTTAAAAAGCATTTGGACAGTTACATGGGTAAGATGGGTATAGAGGGATATGTTCCAAGTGCAGGCAATTGGGACTAGCTTAATGGTATAAACTGGGCGACAAGGACATGTTGGGCCGAAGGGCCTGTTTCCATGTTGTAACTTCTATGATTCTATGATTCTTTCAGATGTCCGGACCATGAAACCCATCTCTTGCTCCAAGTTTTTGTCATTCCTCCTAATATCTCCTTCTTTTGGGCCTTCTTTAGGGCACTATCGGGTCCTGCTCTCCTCTGCTTAAAACTGCTCACTATTCCAGGATCATCCTGGAATGCAAAGATAAACCTCGGCTTCTCTTCACCACTACAAACCATCTTCTTAAAACCCTCACCCATGCCCCATCCATCCTCACCTCCAACGAAAATTGCGAGGAGCTCATGGAATTCTTTGTCACTAAGATTGAGACCATCCGTTCAGCTGCCTCCCTTCCTCTAGCCCACCAAACCAAACTTCCCCTATGGTTCCCCCCTGCTCTCGCCCTGAACTCACATCTTTCTCTTGTTCCTCTCCTGTCTCCCCTCATACCCTCTCCGAGCTCATCTTGACCATGAGATCCACCTCCTGCACCCTCGAACTTATTCCCACTAAACTGCTGACCACCAAACTTCCCTTCCTGGCTCTCATGCTAGCTGATATTGTGAACGGTTCCCTATCCTCAGGTACTGTCCCCCTCCCCATCAAATCTGCCATCATTGCCTACTCCTCAAAAAACCCACCCTTGACCCCTCTGTCCTTGCAAACTATCGCCTCGATCTCCAACCTCCCTTTTGTTGACCGGAAGTCACCGGTTAACGGTTTTAGCTTAGTACACAGAGGAAGAGTCAATTCTCTCTTAATTCTCAATTCGCTTTATCAACGTTATTAGATCATGTACATACCGCTTATACGTCTAGTTAGATATAGGCATGTAGTTTACAGCAGGTTATACAGGTTTATACTCAAACTAGGATTTAAACGCACACCCACTAGGTTTTCTGACGACACTCCCAGAGTGGTCCCAGAATAGAAAGGATATTATATTACCCAGAAAAGAGAGACGCTGCTGGCCAGGCAATTCTCCCTCTTACTCCCGACGTCGTCTCCACGTCCTCGACGCAGTCTTTCCGTCCCGGACGCAAGGTTCCTACTTCCGATAGGGTTAGTTTCCAGAGTCTCCCGGAGCCTCCTTCACAAACAAAGACACACCAACAAAAACACACACACACACTCTCTCTCTCTCTTGCTCACAAACAAACAAAGACACACACTGACTCCAAGCCAGCAAATCCTCAGTTTTTATTCCCCAAGTCTGTCTTTTCGAACGATGCTTTCTTCTCCGGTTGGCTCAGAGTTGCTGGAGTGACCGATGTCATCCCCTGATTGGCTCTGTTCCAAGGGCTCAGGTCGCACACCGTCCCTTTGTCTCTCTAAGAAGCGGAACGAATTCAAACCGGTTCTGGCCAGTTCAGACCAGTGACTGAACTCCAGGTCACCTCAGTTCAAAAGGTCAGTGTCTTTGTTAGCACTTTGAATCCAGCTCAGCAGCCTTCTGCAGCCTCTGGCCAACATCTCCCCCCTTTTTTATCCAAAGATGCCTATCTTAGGATCATTATTCTCCCTTTCTAGGTACCACTCCTGAGGCCGTCATTGTCCCCCAATGGGTATGTTACATCCGCGATTTCATATGATTATAGAAAAAACAATATAAATGGTTATATAAATAATACAAAAAGGAAGCGTATAAAATATACTTCACACACTGTCCTTATGTTGATAATCGCTTCTTCTGTTTCATTATAGCACTAACACTCAATTGTTGCAAAATTTCATTTTTCCTCCTTCTAAGCTGATATACATTGAATATGACAAGTATTAATGCACATAAAATCACAATTACAGCAGCATGTGATAAAATCCTGACCCATGGATGTATTTGAACATTCGATCCCCAATTCCAAAACTTATTCCAGAACCCAGGGTCCCGTAACAGTTCACCTGCTTTATCAGCATGCGTTTTAATTATTTTAGTGTGTTTAGTCCATTGATGAATTATCTCATTGGCTTCCTCCGCTATTTGCATCCAATCTGCAGTCAGGTGCGGAATGGGTGGTAGTTCGGTAGGAACATATTTCCACAGATCTTGGTCTATATCGGTACGTTGGACTGTGAGGTTTTCGTTTATTACCATCCTCATTATTGGCTTAGGCAGAACATGTCCACCGACAACCAGTTCTGAGGTCACGTTGTTAATGGCCACATTGTGTCCCTCCAGAGGGCACAGTTTCCATCCTTTGTTACAGCTCATAGCCGCTGTGGCTATGTAATACGTTTGTCCCACAAGGGCGTATTGTAAAAAGGATTGGTTGTTAACTGGCAAAATGGACAATGAACAGTTTTCATAAGTACTGAACCCACAATTAGTAAGTCTCTGTCTCGTTATCTCTTCTGGACAGGCCCAGTGATTCCCTCCTTGGTGACACTTTGACAAATCTACCCCTTTCTCAGCACCGTCCATTACAATAGCATGAGATGGTGGATTGCTCAAAGAGATCCAAGTACCCTCATGATACTTGCCCACGTTATGAACTCTTTTTAACGGATAGGTCAAATTGCTTCCGTGCCGGGGAATATGAAACACCGCCCCAACGTAATATTTCCCTTTATGAGTCACTACTCCAGTCAATATTTACATAGGTGTGGTCCCAGTGGACCACATTTTAACTCGACCGTCGCTCCCCGATGGTCGCTCCATAAATGGACCTACAAATTGATTAATAATATTTCCCTCTGGGATTACCGATAATGTCACCTCTAGAACTGTGTTACATGAAAACCGTACTCCCGCTCCCTCCGGTATACCCAAAGTCTTTCCTCCACACGCTAACCCATTCACTCCCGTATAATACAAATTTAAATCCCCTCTTTTCCCTTTGTTGGTTCGGACTGTCTTATTCTGCAGAGCAAAGTTGTCCCTGGTCTCGGGATATCCCTCCGTCGTCGACACTGCTTCAGGCATGTTCATTCGTCGTGACGACTCCGAGGCAGGTTCAACCACAGTTCTGATGATGATCAATCCGATAGCAACAAAATGCATTATCCCCTTCATTCTAGGCTGGACCTGGAATAAACAAGTGTAATTTCTGCTCTTATGTACAGTTTCTTTTAGGTACTATCATAAGTCCAGTCTCTCCATATACTGAGCCAGACCGTCCAAATCCTGTTCCCAATTTGTTTCAGATTCTAACCGTCCGTTTCTGCGAACCCACTTACTCCCCCTTTTTGTTTTATTTTCCTTTCGTTTTGTTCCTGGATTCGCCTCTGCATGCGAACGGACAGTGTCAAATTTGTTTTCGATCACCTCCTCTTGGACCTGTAACTGGTCCAGTTCGTGATCTCCCTGACCTTCAGAATTCAGAAGATCGTTAGCATCGAGCAGCACATGCCAATGATGATTATCTTGTTTTTCTCCTACCAACTTTAGCTGATTAATGTGGTACCAGCCACTCTTATCTGGTGCCGTTAATATCCTGTATACAGATGGGCTAGCTTTGTCTACTATCTCATAGGGACCGGCAAACTTTGGACTCAAGAATGAGGCGGGCTGGTATATTCCAATCATTACTCTCTGTCCAGGGCTCAACTCTATGTATGTCCCACAGCCAGTTCTCCTTTCCCCATCCTGTACTGATGAAGAGCCATCCACAAAAATTTTAAAATAGGGTTCTTCCTTTCCTGTTTCCTTTGTCTTTCTACTTTCAGGCCCCGTCGTACCCCCTCCTGTTTGTTTTGATACAAATGGGCCCTTGGGGTCATTTGCTATCATCAATTGACACTCATGTTTTTCTCCCTGATAAACTAAGTTGTCTGCTAACATAGTGGTGGTTTTTACCCCCTTTACGGTTATATTTCTCCCTTGCAGCAACAATGTCCATCCAGCGATTCTATTTTGGCTAACTGAACCATCCTTAATCCTTCCATCTAACAGTAACTGTACTGGGGTGTGTTTTGTTAATATTGTAAGTGGGTTTAGTCCCACTATATAAGTAAAACGCTGCACTGCCCAAAAGACAGCTTGCAAGTGTCTTTCGCATACCGTATAACCCTGCTCTACTGGTGAGAGCATACGTGAGGCGTACGCTACTGGTCGTAATTTCCTGTGTGTCTCCTGTAACAGAACTGCCGAGAGGGTGGTGTCTGTGGTAGCTACCTCCAATGCAAACGGTTCCGTTGGATTTGGGGTTTTTAAAGCAGGTGCAACAGCTAGTGCTTGCTTTAAATCAGTCATGGCCTGGCTGTGTTCTGTTTTCCACCCCCAGGCCACATTCTTTTTTAATAATTCCATCAGCGGGGCCGCCTTTGTGGCGAACCCATCAATATGGTCCCTGCAATATCCCACCAACCCTAAGAAGGACCTTAACCCTTTCACATCCCGCGGAACAGGGAGTCTGCCAACTGTCTCTACCCTTCGCTTGTCAATGTCCCTTTGTCCCGGCGTCAGAATCACTCCCAAGTAAGTAACTTTTTGTTTCATGATCTGCGCTTTTTTAGGGTTAATCTTTAATCCCAAGTCATGTAACAACTGCAGTAATTCACTTAGCAGTTGATAATGTTCCTTCTTGGTTTCAGTTTGTAGGAGTAAGTCGTCTACATACTGCACTAGACATTCAGGCCTTGAGAATCCTTTTAACCCTTCCCTCAGTCGTTGGTGAAATATGGACGGGGAATTGTGAAACCCCTGCGGCAGGGCGGTCCATGTATATTGCTGTCCTTGGAAAGTAAATGCAAATGTATATTGACATTCTTTCTCCTGCGGAATAGATCAAACACCGTTACTTATGTCCAAAACCGTAAACCACTGCGCATCCTCATTTTGTCGAACTACGGTCTCTGGGCTAGTTGCTACTGTAGGGGCTGTTAGCGGGGTGACTTTATTTAATTCTCTGTAGTCTATCGTTAGTCGCCAGCTACTGTCGGGTTTACTTACTGGCCAAATAGGTGCGTTATTAGTAGAAGCTATTGGTCTTAATATCCCTTGCTGCAGCAGACTCTATCACCTTCTCTATCTCTTCTTCTGCTTGTTTTGGGAAACCATACTGCTTCTGTGGTTTGGGATCTGGACCTTGTATACACACACTCCCGGTCATTTTCCCACAATCATGTTTATGTCGGGCAAATACTATTGAGTTTTGTACAATAATCTGTTGTACTTCATGATCGTCACTCATTTCTCCTGGTTCTATCCACATTTCCCCGATCGTGCATACCCTATCCCGATATTCCCCCACCGGGACGAGTGTGTGATTTATACTGCCCATGGCCAAAGGCATTTGCCAAATCATACAATTAACGGGGTCGAAGCAGAATCCCGCTTTGGCCATATAGTCACTCCCGAATATATGTTCTTGTTCTCTGGGTAATTTAATAAGAACCACTGAAGGCTCTATCACTATGTCTCCCACACCGACTTCCAACGGTACACTCACATATCCCACTTGTGAATGCCCTGTGAATTCACTGAGAATAATATCGTTTTGAATTTTCCAATCTATGTCATTGATCTGAGTGGTGTTAACGGTGGTTCAGGATCCCCCTGTGTCCCAAAGGAATGTAAGAGGGCGGCCTCCGACCCTACCATTCACTAGGGGTCTCCCCGTGTCATCCAACCGCGCGTCACACACCCATAACGGAGAGGCCTGAGACCGTCATTGCAGTTCGGGGTACAACCCGGAACTCGGTGATATTTCTATCGTATCACACTGAGGACTTGGTCTATTCGGCCCTTCCACGGGTAGGCTCTGATTCCTTCCCCTACCTGCATTCTCTCGTCTTGGGTTCGGGCAGTCTCTTGCGAAGTGTCCCTCTTGGCCACAGTTATAGCATTTGGACACCTCGCCTTGAGTTCTCCTCGTTCCTGAGAAGTTTCCTTTGCCTCTACCTCTTCCCACTGTCTGATAAGCTGGAGGAGGTTCCCCCTGAGTAGGTCCCCTCCCTTCATTTCTCCATATTATCATCTGATCTTTAACAGGCATTGCTCTGTCCCCGGATGCCTTGGATCGTTTTGGTATTTCCCTTTCCCATACTCTAACGATCTTCCTAATTATCCAGGGTTCCGTATGTGTGTCATCAGCGGGGTCAAACTGATCTAGTGCCTTCCTCGACTCCTCAGTGCCATGCGACACTAGTGTTCTCAGCCATCGGTTCCTAACCTCCCGCTGTAAATTATCCCTGTCTAAGTCTGTACCATAGACCCCTTCAAACACCGCCCAAATGCGGGCCGAAAATACAGTGGGGTGTTCACCTTTCCTTTGATAGCATTTCATTAGCGCCTCCACTGGATCCCCTCTGTTATCGCCCATGACAGATAATACCTGGTCCTTTAAGGCCTCATTCGTGCCTCTACCAAGTTTTTGTTCCTCCGGTAGGGCGGAGTGTATATGTGGGTGTAGGCACATTAGGATTAATTTCCTTTCCTCAGCATCATCTAAGCCGTGTATCGCTCTCTATTGCCTGACCTCGAGGAACAACTCCCTCGGATCATCCCCAGGCGCACACGTTCCAATATCTTTCACAATAACCCTCAGTTCCTGTACCCCAAGTGGGGTGGAATATGTCATATCCTGACCATCTTCCCCCATCTGTGCTCTAGACGTTACAAGGGGGGCCATTGGGGCAGACGGTTTTTTCTGCTCTGGAGCATATGCTGGCGGTGCGTCCCCTAGTGGAGGTTCCCTATCACCGCTGCTGCATCTATCCGCCTTGTCTGCTAAATCATCCCAATCTACATCCCCCAGACCACTTTCTTCACCTCTCCCGGGTGCAAAAGCACACAATATGCCCCTCTGTGCGGCTAGCTGATCTTGCAGCCTCCCTATCACTTTCTGACACATTGTGTGATCGCCAGTACTACTCCTCTTCTCCTGAGCTGCTCTGTGAATCACATTCACAGCAGTTTTTAAATCACTACATTGTTGTTTCCATCTCTCCACCTCAGCTTTAGCTGCTTGGGCTTCTCCCTCTCTCTTATTCTTTTCATCAGTCAATTTTTCGCACTGTAACTGATATTGGTTCATGTGCATCAAATCTGCACTTCTCTGTCCCTGTAGATCAGTTACCTTCTCACTAAGGCGGGCTATCTCCTCACGGAGTTTTTTATTCTCTTTCCCTAATTCGTCTTGGATTTTCTGAGTCTCTTCTTTCTCTCTCCTAGCCTGCTGTCGGCATTCTATCCATTCCTGAAGTAAACATCCGATCGCTACGGACTTTTGTATCTTTTTAAATTTCCTATTTGACACCTTTGTTTGCGCAATTTTCCAAAGGACCTCCCCAACAGGCATTCCCTTGTCTCCAATGTGACCCGCATACTCCCGGTATTGCGGCCACTTCCCTATTACGTATTTTTGAAGGAGTCCCTTCCAATCAAAACAGTCCAAGTCCCCAGGGCTTGGTGATTTCCCTTTATTCGTCATCTTACGTTATTAACTATGAATTAACCCAAACTCCTGTTCTCTGTATACTTTGCCAAATTCGGTTCGCCTCGAGGCTCCCACTGACGCAACGGAGAGATTTATCCTCGAGCCCACCCGGGGACGCCAAATATGTTGACCGGAAGTCACCGGTTAACGGTTTTATCTTAGTACACAGAGGAAGAGTCAATTCTCTCTTAATTCTCAATTCGCTTTATTAACGTTATTAGATCATGTACATACCGCTTATACGTCTAGTTAGATATAGGCATGTAGTTTACAGCAGGTTATACAGGTTTATACTCAAACTAGGATTTAAACGCACACCCACTAGGTTTCTCTTGTAATACTCCCCGAGTATCAGGCTTTGAACGCACACCCACTAGGTTTCCTGACGACACTCCCAGAGTGGTCCCAGAATAGAAAGGATATTATATTACCCGGAAAGGAGAGACGCTGCTGGCCAGGCAATTCTCCCTCTTACTCCCGACGTCGTCCCCACGTCCTTGACGCAGTCTTTACGTCACTGACGTAAGGTTCCGACTTCCACGAGGGTTAGTTTCCAGAGTCTCCCAGAGTCTCCTTCACAAACAAAGACACACCAACAAAAACACACACTCTCTCTCTCTCTCTCTTGCTCACAAACAAACAAAGACACACACTGAGCCCAAGCCAGCGACTCTTCAGTTTTTATTCCCCAAGTCTGTCTTTTCGAACGATGCTGTCTTCTCCGGTTGGCTCAAAGTTGCTGGAGTGACCGATGTCATCCCTTGATTGGCTCTGCTCCAAGGGCTCAGGTAGCATCACCTCCTTTGTCTCTGTAAGAAGCGGAACGAATTCAAACCGGTTCTGGCCAGTTCAGACCAGTGACTGAACTCCAGGTCACCTCAGTTCAAAAGGTCAGTGTCTTTGTTAGCACTTCGAATTCAGCTCAGCAGTCTTCTGCAGCCTCTGGCCAACAGTATGTTCGCGGAACTGCCCGATCCGGTCCAGCCTCTCCTTTCCCTGAAGGACCCGCAGAACGTTCCTTGTTGTCTGAGGGCTTTGTCGTCAAAGGGGTTCCTCCTCAGGAACTTCTCCATCTGGGACAGGTGGGGGCAGGGGAAGGTCCAGCTCGACGGTACTTCCTATATCTGCTCGGCCAGCGTAGGAATTGAGCACGCAGTGATTTTTCCGCAGGCTCGGCCTCCTCTTAGCATCATTCCTGATTACTGTGGTTTCCTGTTCTGCTGTTCTGGGAAATAAGGTGGGTCAATTGAAGCAAGTTTCAGTGGGGCAACATTTAGGGAACAGTGATCATAGTATCATGAGGTTTAGATTAGACATCGGCAAGGACAAGGAGCAATCTGGAATACAATTACTTAATTGCAGGAGTGCCAATTTCAGTGGGTTTAGATCGGATCTGGCCCAGGTAAATTGGAAACAAAGATTGGCAAAACTGTAATCAAACAATCGGCGGCCTTTAAAGAGGGGATGGTTTGGTTACAGTCTAGGGACATTCCCTACGAGATCTTGGGCAAACAAAGCCAGATCTCCCTGGATGACGAAAGGGATAGAGAGTAAGATGAAGCAGAGAAAGGGGGCATATGACAGATGTCAGGTTGAAAATACAAGTGAGAACCAGGCTGAATGTAGAAAGCTGAGAGGAGAAGTGAACAAGGAAATAAGAGGGGCAAAGAGAGAATATGAGAATAGACTAAAACAAAAGAGAATTCCAAAGTCTTCTACAGGCATATCGTGGTAAACGGGTAGTATGAAGAGGGGTTTGGCCGATTCGGGACCAAAAAGGAGATCTACACATGGCGGCACACGGCATAGCTGAGGCACTAAATGATTACTTTGCATCTGTCTTTACCAAGGAAAAAGTTGCTGCCAAATTCACTGTAAAAGGGGAGATAGATGAGTTACTGGATGGGCTAAAAATTGATGAAGAGGTGGTACTAAAAAGGCTGGCTATGCTTAAAGTAGGTAAGTCACCTGGTCCAGATGCGATGCATCCTCGGTTGGTGAGGGAAGTAAGGACGGAAATTGCTGAATTAATGGTCATAATCTTCCAATCATCCTTCGATAGGAGGTGCTGCCAGACGACTGGAAAATTGCAAATGTTACAGCGTTGTTCAATAAGGGTGTCAGGATAAACCCATCAACAACAGGCCAGTCAGTTTAACCTCGGTGGTGGGGAAGCTTTTAGAAAAAAATAATCAGGGACAAAATTAATAGCCACTTGGACAAGTGTGGATTAATAGAGGGACTAATTGGATAGCCCTTTCAAAGAGCTGGCATAGGCAGAGTGGGCTGAATGGCCTCCTCTTGTGCCGTACCTACTATGAACATATGAAACTATGAACAACAATTTCAACGCCATAACCCTGAAACAAAATGGCAGCCAGTAAGGCAGCAATCTTACTGAGGGGCAAGGCGGCCATCTTACTGAGGGGCAAGGCAGCCAATTTACCAGCGGGCAAGGGGGCAATGTCAAACAAATTGGCCGCCATGAAGCTTAAACGAAATGGCCGTCATGATCCTGAAAAAAAATGGCCACCAGTAAAGCAGCCATCTGACTGAGGGGCAAGGTGGAGCTTGTTATGGTGAGAGACACGGAGAGATTTCATTTGCTGTTCCTGTTAAATCCCTGTTGCACTATAGTTAAAGATACAAACTGAGTGAGAATGGCACTAGCTGGAGATGAACATAAAGACAGCCGTGCAGTGAGGGAATTAAACATCAAAACGTGAACTTCTGCAAAAAATGGATTAACATTTGTTTATTTGGACGTAATGTTTACGGAGAAGGAGAGACGAGACTTTCGGAGGAAAGGTCAAATGAGCCATTTTTTGTGGAGTTTGCAATTCCAGCTTCTATTAAATAAATCAGAGTAAAATTGGTCTCAATCTGAATGTAGTTCTGATCTGGGATTTGGTTCATTTCTCCATTATTCATATTTTTCTTTAATCTGAAACAATAACAGTATTCGTAACAGTAACAGATCAGGAGAGTGCTGCGGGACCCTGTCCAGTTTAGTAACACAGCAGAAGGGGTAAGAGTACATTGTGATTTATTACAGAATCAAGCAGCTCACTGGGAAAGTTACACATGTTACAGATGGAGGAGCAAAAAGGGGCAAAGTGATTTTACACTTGAATTTGGGGCAATGTCTTTTTATCTCCACAAGATTTAATTTCATATTTAACGTAATGTGTTTTTTTCACGAAAGAAACTTCAGGCACAAACCACGGCTTCATAAAGAAAACAATCAGTTCTTATTAATACACCAGAAAAATTGAGATTAGAATTTAAACAACATCTTGGGTTTATGTCCGATTTAGAATTGCTTTAACACCAATAAAACAACACATTCTGAATTCCGAAAATGCATAACCGTTTGGAAATCTAATGTCTATCTTAGATTAAGCCCATGGCAAAAGTTATATCCTTATGGTTGGCTCAAGCTAGGGGGAAGATTCCAGGTATTTTGATGGATAATGTTGTCGTGCAGCGTGGCTTTCTCTTATATCCAGGTCATCTGCTTCACAGGCATTCTGTAAATCTACATCGAGGCATCAAACTGGGAGGCAGCGAGCAGTCCTGAAGATTCCAGGTGAGGTGGTGCTGCCAGGAAGTGAAAGGTGAGGTTGCAGCAGTCGTGGTGGATCTGTGTCTCTCCCCACTCAACATTTGCCCAGCTGTTACAGACACTTTTAACACAGAATCACACCTCTGGGACAATGGCTTGACAACATTTCGTTCCTCCAAATACAACCCACGATTGATTGACACATCAGTTGTTTTCTCTCCGTGTCCACAACGTAACCAAATTAATTCGGCAGATGTTCAAACCACCTCTAGACCTCCTGGAATCGTTCTTCGGTGGTCTATCCTCTGCTGTGTGATGTTTTACAATGTGTCATTAACAATCCTTTTAACGATCCTTGCTCCTTTTAAGAGTCCGTTCCCTTCAGACATGCTGAAGCCGAATTAGTCTCAGGCTCTCGTTTATCAGAATACTACAAAGAGCAGCTGGGAAACTCCTGCAGTAAGTAATGATCAGGGTCAGGTACACTAGACTGACTGTCTTTATTGTGCAGCCTCCAGGCATCATCTTTAGAAATGTTAAAATTAAATCCACACGAGTGTTACCCCAGAACAAACATGAACTGTCTGGCCTGCTTCATCTGCTGCTGTTCTGCTGGTCAGCACTCTCACACACTCCAGGCTGATTACACAGTTTGTTTGGCTATATAATGCTTTCTGTGTTCTATTCGCAATAATGTCTCTACCCTCCTGTCACTATACATGTTTGTCCGTCTTTCATTGTGTCTGCTCTCTGTTTATGTCGTTTGTCTCTATTTATTTTCTGTGTGTTTTTCTATCTTGTTATTTCCACTTCTACTTCCATCACTTTGTATTGCATTCTCAGTCTCTCCCTCTCGTTCCATCCAGGTCTGCTTGCTCCCTCTCATTATGTATATGATTTATTTCACTCATTCTTTATCTCGTTATTTTTCTCTCCTTTCTTACAAACTGTCTGTATATCTCTCCTTCTTGGAGTAGCTCTGTCTTTCTCCCTCTTTGCTTTTGTCTCTCTCTCTCTCTTTCATTCTCACACACACACCCTCGCTTTGATGTGAATCTGTCTGAAATTTTCTGCGCTTTTTTTAATCATTATATTTCTTTTGTCCCTGCATTCTCTCTCCATCTGTCTTTATCACTCTCACTCTTTCCCCTTCTCTCAGTTTCTCTCCCCGCTGCGTCTCTCTGTCTCTCTCTCTCCCTCGCCTCTCTCGCTCTCGCTCTCCCTCTCCCTCGCTTCCTCTCCCTCTCTTTCTGTCTCTTTCTCAAACTTTCTCTATCTCTCTGTCATTCTCTCTCGCTCTCTCTCTCTCTCTCTCCGCCTTGCTCTCTACCTTTCCAATTATGTGGACTGCACCAATTCTGATCAGGCCCACAGCAGATACTTTTATAAACAGCTTTTCAAAATTTGCCCGGTGGTCATCTCTTTGAAGCGCAGATGAGCACTTTGGAGCCGCCATATCGAGCAACAATTCATGTGTCGCCTGTGAATCAAATCCTGCCTCAATGGGTCAGATTATCAATAAAATATAATCTCAGAATCAGATTTCAGCTCATTTCAGGGCTTTGTGCTGCTCATCTGAAATGTACTTTCCATCCCCCGGGAAGTGTAGGGGATGGAGTATGAAATGGGATTTATTTCTAGTGCTTGAAACCCTTCAGCTCTTTCTATGATTTCACTAATTTAACAATTAGATTGAGTGGGTATTTCACCGCGTTCTTCAGCTCCTCTCTGAATTTAGTTTGGGTCAGGACATAAATACACGTATTTGTGCATGAACTGAGAAGCTGCAGCATCTTTGCTGTGTGTTCTGTGAGATAAACAGGGTCAGTGTGGGAGTAATAATACCGAATGTCTGCAATTCGGACAGAAATGTAAAATACAACCTGTGTCAGCCACAACAGTATAAAACTGCCCGATATACTGAAGAGTAAAATGATGGATTTCTTTCGGTTCTCCATCTCTGGATCACTCTGATTCTCTCCATTGCTGCGGCCCCGGAGTCCCCTGCGGACTCGACTGGACATTAAAATACGCCTGACCATCAGAACATTGAGCAGCAAAATCAGACAGAACGGGACACAAGGGGTTAAAATGAGGTGAAACATGTCAAATGCGGCCCATGCGGGGGAAGTACGGAAGATCAATTTAGTCGCACAAAACCAGGGAACATTATCAATTATAAAGAAAGGTTCATATACAAAGTACGTGGGGACATTCAACAAACAGCCCAGCACACTCACTGTTCCCAGAACCACAGCCGCCGTTCTCTCGGTGCAATGTTTAGTTTTCAGCTTCACACAACAAATGGCCACAAATCGATCAAAGGTGAACGCGACTGTGATCCAGACAGAAACATTCGCGGTTACAAAACCCAAGAATATAATAAAACTACACACGGGAGTAATGTCCAGGAATGACATTGGGAGATACATCAAAGTAATCTGTCTCAATATCGGATCCGCTATAACGACCATGAGATCGGCCACTGCCATTCCCACCAGGTAGACACTGATACATTTGGAGAGACCGCACTTTCCTCGGGACAGGATCACAATCGCCACCAAGTTAACTGCAAGAGAGAGAAAAGGAAGCAGAGAAATTACTGATCAGACCTGGAGCCAAAGCAGCAGTTTGAGAGGATCTGGGGTGAAATTTCCACCTTCGTTGTTGCATCAAAGGGTGGAAAGTGATTCATTGACCTGGGCAGCGCTTTCGGGCAGAGAGATGTTTTTAAACACAATGATCAATAATGAATTGGGAGATGGATACAGAAAGTGAATAAAGTGAGCACAGGATCCACTGGAAGGGCTGAGTGAGGGCGCAGTGCCGGTGGGGAATGGAGAAGGGGTTTTACACACCGGGAATCCAGCGGGTTAAAGCCAGATTTGGGCTCCAGATGGCGAGGGAAAGAGAGCAAAGGGTCAGGAAGGTGAGGGGACAGGGGGACGTGGAGCCTCTTTGTTGGTCTGGGCTCAGAGAGCCGACAGGGGTTGGCACTCAACGGGAAAGTCAGCTGGAGAGCGAGCTAATGAGTGAGATTGGGAGGGAGACACTTAAAAGGACATGTAGGAGCTGGAGGGGAGTCAGGAACAGAAGATTTGGGAAAGTGGACAAACTGAAGAAACGGATTAGGAGACAGAGGATTCAATGCGGTGGGAGGAGAGGCTGGGATTCACAGGGAGAGACTGCAGCAGAATGTTCGAGGAAATCTAATCTCTTGGTCCCACTAACACAATCCAACTAATACATTCAACAATTCATTTCTGTGGTTATTGGTGTCAGGGAACCTGTGTTCTGTATAAAATATGTTCAATAAATTTACTTTGTGCATTCAATTAAAATTAAATTGATATGTATTAATTAAATCAACCTCGTTGTTTATTGAATTCAGCCTAGCTTTAAAAATACAGTATATGAATAATTCATTACGATCAAGAAAATTCTGATTCTATTTTTGAAGTAATTTTTAAATTATGTTTGGTGTGAAGTTGGAAAACAAGGAACATTCACAAAAACAGACTGAGGACCTAACAGGGATATAAACATGAGGAGCGAGTCCCACAATAAAAACTCACCCAATCTGACCACACCATAAGTCAAAATTTCTATGTTTAATTGTACTGGAAGTTTCAGCAGTTCATTCTGATGAATTATTCACACCACAGCCTCTCGCTTTCCCTCTGAGTCGCTCTCTTTCTCCAGTCCATTTTCATATCCGATTAAATCCCATCATCCTGTGCCTGCATTCTGTTCACCAACCCCGTGTTCCACCAATCCTATTCTCATTGTCAGTTTGTTAAATAGTGAAGCCTTTGTGGAATAGTTTAATGTTTCTACAGATCATTCAAGTCTCCACCTGTTCACCTACACTGTTCACTTCATCTACAAATCATGGAATAAACAGAATCAAATGCCTCTCCCAGGCAGATCTCACAATAATTGAGATTCATTCTCCTGCAATTATAAAGTAAAGTGATGGATGGCGGGATTGTCAATTAACAAAATCACAAAATCACACTTATAATCTGCAGATACACAGAAGGGCTCCTGATTCCAACAGATAGAGTGTGAACTGAGACAACATAACATCAAAACTGTTCATTTTACAGTGGAGTCCACTGACAGTCCGTGAATTCATCCACAGTGAAGCAGAGAAAGAGATGTGAAAGAATCAATAGCAAACTCAGTTCAGTAACCAGACATCTGAAGCGGCGTCAGATACACACATAATGAAATAATATTTCACAACAGTGATCACAAATAAATACATTGAAATCCCAGTTAAAATGAAGCATGTTATCGGGGAGGGAGGAAACTGCAATGCCTCCTTGTCAACACTGAGACCGTGAGCTGTCTTATTATCAATCACTGAAAACATATTGATGAAAACATATTCCAGAAAAGTTCCACACGATGGAAATATTAACAGCTCCTGGTGGTCTGATACCAGCTTTTAGTCCAGACAGCGTCTGATTCCAATACATTCAGTACGGGAATAATCCAGTAATAATGTCAGGGTTGTAGATACAAAGGTCACAACAGATATAATATAACTCCTACAAGTTCGAGCGTTTAGAAGTTAAGGAGATAGCATTAGTCAACAATATATTAAGACAGGGAATAATCCAGTAACAATGCCAGGGTTGGATATACAAACTTCATTACGAATATAATGCACCTCGTACAAGACTGAAAGAGCAGAGACTTAACACATTCCATCATTCAACCAATAGAACAGAACAGGTCACTGTGTAATAGATGTCGGGAGAAAAAAGTAATTTGCCAAGTATAGCATTAAACTTAACACTGAATTAAACCATTAACAGCTGGGATAATGGCTTACCTGGAACTCCAACGGCTGCAAGAACAGGATAATACATGCGTTGTATCTGAATTATTACTGGAGATCCCATTTCAGTGAGAAGCACTGACTTCTGTTGACCTGGAAACCACAGCTCCGGCAGGCACTCTGAGCTGATCGATTCCAACAAGCCCTGATTTATACAGGGGATAAGTCTCCACTGACACGGTTATACTCCTGACCATTGCTATTAGTTACAGTCAGTTTAACAAACACATTATATCTACAGCTTTGACTCCGATGGAATAATGTGGTGAATAAAACAAAAAGATCTCAAAGTCCATGTGATTATCTTGATCACACCTCTCTTAGGAATAAAGGTTAAATCTGTTCTCATACAGGACTGATCCAATAATAATGAACAGCTCCATTTACAGTTTTTATATAATTGCATTGACCATGTTCACTCCTGGTGATTCATTTATAAATGTTACCGATTCTCCGCAGTGTTGACTGAATCCAGGGACACAAGCAGAACCGTTTCACTCTGTTCCTGCAGTTTCCCAGTTAAAATATGAATTGCGAGTCTCTGACACGAGGACAGTTAAAGGGCAGGTTGAGGATTGCAGCCTCGAAATGCCTGGGTGATATTCGGGGACGAACACTGAACGTGTCCCATTGACATTCCTCTCTCCGCTATTTTACTGCAGATGTTTACCCGTTCATTCGATATTGGTTAACGGCTCCAGTCAAATTGGTCCCGTGTAACACCGAGCTGAGCTCATGACCCGTTTTGACCTCCATCACAAAGGCCCCGTTATTCCCTCACCCGCCTCCATTCCTTGCTCAGCACATTGCTATTGAAACCCTCATCAATGCCTCTGTCCCCTCCAGACTCCATTCCTCCAATGCACTCCTAGCTGGACAACCAACCTCCATCTTCCATAAACGCGAGCTCGTCCAAAACTGTGTTGTCCGTGTCCAACCAGCACCAGGTCCTGCTCGGCCTCACTGACCCTCACTGGCTCCCAGATCCATATACCTTAAATTTAAAGTTCTCATCCTTCGGTTTAAATCCCTCCATGGCCCTGCCCAACCCATTTGCACACCGACAGCAAACCCACCCATCATTTCCTCTTCAATGGGTTACTGGCCACTTTTGGTGGGCCGACCCTCGCTTGGTTCCACTCACCTATCTGATCATAGCCAGAAGAAGCTTCTCTTCCCACCCTATCACCTTTATCTCTGATGTCTCTAAAGATTCAATCCTTGGCTCCCTCCTCTTCCTCATCTACATGCTGCCCTTTCGTGATATAGTCCACAAACACGGATCAGCTTTCAGATGGACGCTGATTAAACCACCGCCTCTCTTGACCCTTCGTGCAGGAACAGAGAGATATCGGGTTATATGTGCACAAATCGTTGAAGCTGGCAGGGCAGGTTGAGAAAGGAGTTAAAAAAATCATACGGGATCCTGGGCTTTATAAATGG
Organism: Heptranchias perlo; assembly: GCF_035084215.1. NCBI lineage: Eukaryota > Metazoa > Chordata > Chondrichthyes > Hexanchiformes > Hexanchidae > Heptranchias > Heptranchias perlo. Next base: position 3,608,272 of record NW_027139612.1, on the reverse strand, counting down.
AGACATAGAGCACAAAAGTAAGGATGTCATGATGAATCTTTATAAAACACTGGTTCGGCCACAATTGGAGTATTGTTTCCAGTTATGGGCCCCGCACTTTAGGAAAGATGTGAAGGCCTTCGAGAGGATGCAGTCGAAATTTACGAGAATGATTCCTGGGATGAGGTACATTTTTTACGTGAAAAGACTGGAGAAGCTGGGGTTATTCTCCTTGGAACAGAGAGGGTTGAGAGGAGATTTGATAGATTTGTTCAAAATCATGAAGGGCCTAGATAGAGAAGATAGAGAGAAACTGTCCCCATTGGCGGGATGGTCAAGAATCAGAGAACATTAATTTGAGGAGTTTGGCAAAAAAAACCAAAGGTGTCATGAGGAAAAGTTTTTTCCGCAGCGAGTGGTTAGGATCTGGAATGCACTGCCAGATGGGCTGGTGGATGCAGATTCAATCATGGCCTTCAAAAGGGAACTGCATAAGTACTTGAAAGGAAAAAAAAATGCAGAACAACGGGGAAAGGGCGGGGGAGTGGGACGGGCTTGATTGCTCTTGCATAGAGCCGGCACCTACTCGATGGGCCGAATGGCCTCCTTCTGTGCAGTCACCTTTTATGATTCTATGACTCCAATGTCTTTGCGTTTGTCAGTCCCACATTTTGTTTCAGGTGAGACACAATTTCCTCCAATTAAAAATTGGGAAGTCCTAGCGACGGATTCCATCCCACCCCTGGCTTTTTGATTGGTGAGTCGCTCATCACTCCGGTCCCCCATTTCTGGCAACTTGTGCATCCACAGTTCATTTGTCCTACTTTTGGCAGCCGTGACTTCAGCCATATCCACGGTCCAGTTCGCCCTTCACAAGCCCCTCCATCTCCCTCTCCCCGTTTCAGGTGCCAGCCGTGGCTCAGTGGTACCACTCTCACCTCTCAGTCAGAAATTTGTGAGTTCAAGTCCCACTCCAGAGACCTGAACACATAATCCAGGCTGACACTGCAATGCAGTACTGAGGGAGCACCGTACTTTCGATGGTTAGTACTGAGGGAGCACAGTGCTGTCGGATGGTCAGTACTGAGGGAGCACTGTGCTGTCGGATAGTCAGTACTGAGGGAGCACTGTGCTGTCGGATGGTCGGTACTGAGGGAGCACTGTGCTGTCGGATAGTCAGTAATGAGGGAGCACAGTGCTGTCGGATAGTCAGTATTGTGGGAGCACAGTGCTGTCGGATGGTCAGTACTGAGGGAGCACTGTGCTGTCGGATGGTCAGTACTGAGGGAGCACTGTGCTGTCGGAGGGTCAGTACTGAGGGAGCACAGTGCTGTCGGATGGTCAGTACTGTGGGAGCACAGTGCTGTCGGATGGTCAGTACTGAGGTAGCACAGTGCTATCGGATAGTCAGTAATGAGGGATTGCAGTGCTGTCGGATGGTCAGTACTTAGGGCGCACTGTGCTATCGGATAGTCAGTATTGAGAGAGCACATTGCTGTCGAAGGGTCAGTACTGAAGAAGCACAGTGCTGCTGGAGCGTCACGACTGAGATAGCGCAGTGTTGTCGGAGTGGCAGTACTGAGGGAGCACAGTACTCTCGGAGGGTCAGTACTGAGGGAGCACAGTACTCTCGGAGGGTCAGTACTGAGGGAGCACAGTACTCTCGGAGGGTCAGTACTGAGGGAGCACAGTACTCTCGGAGGGTCAGTACTGAGGGAGCACAGCAATGTCGGAGGGTCACTACTGAGGCAGCGCAGTGCTGTCGGAGAGTCACTACTGAAGGAGCGCTGTGTTGTCGGAGGGTCAATACTGAGGGAGTGCAGCAATGTCGGAGGTGCCAACTTTTTTCGGACACAATGAAGCGGGGGCCCATCTGCCCTCTCAGGTAGGTGTAAAAGATCACCCGGCAATATTCAAAACAGTGCAGGGGAGTTCTCCCGGGTGTTCTGGCAAATAACTTTCCTGCAACCAACATTACTGAAACCGATTGTCTGGTCATTTATCTCAATGAAATGTGTGGGATCTTGCTGTGTGCAAATTATATGTCGCGTTTCCTACATTACCACAGTGAATACACTTCACAATGTCCTTCATTGATTGTTTTGGGATGTCCTGAGGCCTTGAAAGGCGCTATATAAAGGCAAGTTCTTTCCTTCTTTCAAAACTTCCATGAAACCCATCTCTTGCTCCAAGCTTTTGTCATCCCTGTTAATATCTCTTTATTTTGGGCCTTCTTTCGGGCACGATCGAGTCCGGCTCTACTCTGCCAAAACTGCTCAATATTCCAGGATCATCCTGGAATGTAAAGATAAACCCCCGGCTTCTCTTCTCCACCACAAACCATCTTCATAAATCCCTCTCTCTGCCCCCTCCACACTCGCCTGCAACGAAAAGTGCGAGGAGATAATGGAATTCTTTGTCACTAGGATTGAGACCATCCGTTCAGCTGCCTCCCTTCCCCTAGCCCACCAAGCAAAACTTCCCCTATGGTTCCCCCCTGCCCTCGCCCTGAACTCACATCTTTCTCTTGTTTCTCTCCTGTCTCCTCTCATACTCTCTCCGAGCCCATCTTGACCATAAGACCCACTTCCTGCTCCCTCGACCCTATTCCCACTAAACTGCTGACCACCCAACTTCCCTTCCTGGCCCCCATGTTAGCTGATATTATGAACGGTTCCCTCTCCTCAGGTATTGTCCCCCTCCCCTTCAAATCCGCCATCATCAGACCCCTCCTCAAAAAACCCAACCTTGAACCTCTGTCCTTGCAAATTAACACCCCATCTCCAAACTCCCATTCCTCTCCAAAGTCCTTGAACGTATTGTCACCTCTCAAATCAGTTCCCATCTTTCTCTCAACTCCATGTGTGAATCCCTCCCATCAGGTTTCTGCCCCTGCCACAGTATTGAAACGGCCCTCATCAAAGTCACAAATGACATCCGACGTGACGGTGACGATAGTAAAATATCCCTCCTCATCCTTCTCGACCTGTCTGCAGCCTTTGACACGGTTGACCACACCATCCTCCTCCAACACCTCTCCTCCGTCGTCCAGCTGGGTGGGACTGCGCTTGCCTGATTCCATTCTTATCTATCCAGTCATGGAGAGCAAATAACCTGCAATGGCTTCTCTTCTCGCTCCCGCACCATTACCTCTGGAGTCCCCGAAGGATCTATCCTTGAACCCTTCCTTTTTCTCATCTACACGCTGCCACTCGGCGACATCATCCGAAAACACAACGTCAGATTCCACATGTACACTGACGACACCCAGCTCTACCTCATCACCACCTCCCTCGACCCCTCCACTGTCTCCCATTTGTCACATTGCTTGTCCGACATTCAGTCCTGGATCAGCAAAAATTTCCTGCGACTCAATATTGGAAAGAGCAAACCCATTGTCTTTGGTCCCTGCCACAAACTCCGTTCCCTAGCCACCGACTCCATCCTACTCCTTTGCCGTTCGCAACATTGGCGTCCGATTGACCATGAGATAAGCTTTTGACCACAATTAGCTCCATCACTAAGACCGCGTCCTTCACCTCCCCAAGATCAGCTGTCTCTGCCCCAGCCTCAGTTCATCTGCTGCTGAAACCAACATTCTTGCCTTTGTTACGTCCAGACTGGACTATTCCAATGGTCTCATGGCCGGCTTCTTATCTTCCACTCTCCATAAACTAGAGATCATCCAAAACTCTGCTGCCCGCATCCTAACTCGGACCAAGTCCCTTTCTCCCATCACCACGGCCCGCATCCTAACTCAGACCAAGTCCCTTTCTCCCATCACCACGGCCCGCATCCTAACTCGGACCAAGTCCCTTTCTCCCATCACCACGGCCCGCATCCTAACTCGGACCAAGTCCCTTTCTCCCATCACCACTGCCCGCATCCTAACTCGAATCAAGTCCCTTTCTCCCATCACCATGGCCCGCATCCTAACTCGGACCAAGTCCCTTTCTCCCATCACCACGGCCCGCATCCTAACTCGGACCAAGTCCCTTTCTCCCATCACCACGGCCCGCATCCTAACTCAGACCAAGTCCCTTTCTCCCATCATCACGGCCCGCATCCTAACTCGCACCAAGTCCCTTTCTCCCATCACCACGGCCCGCATCCTAACTCGGACCAAGTCCCTTTCTCCCATCACCACGGCCCGCATCCTAACTCGGACCAAATCCCTTTCTCCCATCACCACGGCCCGCATCCTAACTCAGACCAAGTCCCTTTCTCCCATCACCACGGCCCGCATCCTAACTCGGACCAAATCCCTTTCTCCCATCACCACGGCCCGCATCCTAACTCGGACCAAGTCCCTTTCTCCCATCACCACGGTCCGCATCCTAACTCGGACCAAGTCCCTTTCTCCCATCACCACGGTCCGCATCCTAACTCGGACCAAGTCCCTTTCTCCCATCACCACGGCCCGCATCCTAACTCGGACCAAGTCCCTTTCTCCCATCACCACGGCCCGCATCCTAACTCAGACCAAGTCCCTTTCTCCCATCACCACGGCCCGCATCCTAACTCGCACCAAGTCCCTTTCTCCAATCACCACGGCCCGCATCCTAACTCGGACCAAGTCCCTTTCTCCCATCACCACGGCCCGCATCCTAACTCAGACCAAGTCCCTTTCTCCCATCACCACGGCCCGCATCCTAACTCGGACCAAGTCCCTTTCTCCCATCACCACGGCCCGCATCCTAACTCGCACCAAGTCCCTTTCTCCCATCACCACGGCCCGCATCCTAACTCGGACCAAGTCCCTTTCTCCCATCACCACGGCCCGCATCCTAACTCGGACCAAGTCCCTCTCTCCCATCACCACGGCCCGCATCCTAACTCAGACCAAGTCCCTCTCTCCCATCACCACGGCCCGCATCCTAACTCGCACCAAGTCCCTTTCTCCAATCACCACGGCCCGCATCCTAACTCAGACCAAGTCCCTTTCTCCCATCACCACGGCCCGCATCCTAACTCGAATCAAGTCCCTTTCTCCCATCACCACGGCCCGCATCCTAACTCGGACCAAGTCCCTTTCTCCCATCACCACGGCCCGCATCCTAACTCGGACCAAGTCCCTTTCTCCCATCACCACGGCCCGCATCCTAACTCGGACCAAGTCCCTTTCTCCCATCACCACGGCCCGCATCCTAACTCAGACCAAGTCCCTTTCTCCCATCACCACGGCCCGCATCCTAACTCGCACCAAGTCCCTTTCTCCCATCACCACGGCCCGCATCCTAACTCGGACCAAGTCCCTTTCTACAATCACCACGGCCCGCATCCTAACTCGGACCAAGTCCCTTTCTCCCATCACCACGGCCCGCATCCCAACTCGGACCAAGTCCCTTTCTCCCATCACCACGGCCCGCATCCTAACTCGGACCAAGTCCCTTTCTCCCATCACCACGGCCCGCATCCTAACTCGCACCAAGTCCCTTTCTCCCATCACCACGGCCCGCATCCTAACTCGGACCAAGTCCCTTTCTCCCATCACCACGGCCCGCATCCTAACTCGGACCAAGTCCCTTTCTCCAATCACCACGGCCCGCATCCTAACTCAGACCAAGTCCCTTTCTCCCATCACCACGGCCCGCATCCTAACTCGGACCAAGTCCCTTTCTCCCATCACCACGGCCCGCATCCTAACTCAGACCAAGTCCCCTTCTCCCATCACCACGGCCCGCATCTTAACTCGCACCAAGTCCCTTTCTCTCATCACCACGGCCCACATCCTAACTCGCACCCAGTCCCTTTCTCCATCACCACGGCCCGCATCCTAACTCGGACCAAGTCCCTTTCTCCCATCACCACGGCCCGCATCCTAACTCGGACCAAGTCCCTTTCTCCAATCACCACGGCCCGCATCCTAACTCAGACCAAGTCCCTTTCTCCCATCACCACGGCCCGCATCCTAACTCGGACCAAGTCCCTTTCTCCCATCACCACGGCCCGCATCCTAACTCAGACCAAGTCCCTTTCTCCCATCACCACGGTCCGCATCCGAACTCGGACCAAGTCCCTTTCTCCAATCACCACGGCCCGCATCCTAACTCGGACCAAGTCCCTTTCTCCCATCACCACGGCCCGCATCCTAACTCGCACCAAGTCCCTTTCTCCCATCACCGCGGCCCGCATCCTAACTCGCACCAAGTCCCTTTCTCCCATCACCACGGTCCGCATCCGAACTCGGACCAAGTCCCTTTCTCCAATCACCACGGCCCGCATCCTAACTCGGACCAAGTCCCTTTCTCCCATCACCACGGCCCGCATCCTAACTCGGACCAAGTCCCTCTCTCCCATCACCACGGCCCGCATCCTAACTCGGACCAAGTCCCTTTCTCCCATCACCACGGCCCGCATCCTAACTCAGACCAAGTCCCTTTCTCCCATCACCACGGCCCGCATCCTAACTCGGACCAATTCCCTTTCTCCCATCACCACGGCCCGCATCCTAACTCGGACCAAGTCCCTTTCTCCCATCACCACGGCCCGCATCCTAACTCGGACCAAGTCCCTTTCTCCCATCACCACGGCCCGCATCCTAACTCAGACCAAGTCCCTTTCTCCCATCACCACGGCCCGCATCCTAACTCGCACCAAGTCCCTTTCTCCAACACCACGGCCCGCATCCTAACTCGCACCAAGTCCCTTTCTCCCATCACCACGGCCCGCATCCTAACTCGGACCAAGTCCCTTTCTCCCATCACCACGGCCCGCATCCTAACTCAGACCAAGTCCCTTTCTCCCATCACCACGGCCCGCATCCTAACTCGGACCAAGTCCCTTTCTCCCATCACCACGGCCCGCATCCTAACTCGGACCAAGTCCCTTTCTCCCATCACCACGGCCCGCATCCTAACTCGGACCAAGTCCCTTTCTCACATCACCACGGCCCGCATCCTAACTCGGACCAAGTCCCTTTCTCACATCACCACGGCCCGCATCCTAACTCGCACCAAGTCCCTTTCTCCAATCACCACGGCCCGCATCCTAACTCAGACCAAGTCCCTTTCTCACATCACCACGGCCCGCATCCTAACTCGCACCCAGTCGCTTTCTCCATCACCACGGCCCGCATCCGAACTCAGACCAAGTCCCTTTCTCCCATCACCACAGCCCGCATCCTAACTCGGACCAAGTCCCTTTCTCCCATCACCACGGCCCGCATCCTAACTCGCACCAAGTCCCTTTCTCCCATCACCACGGCCCGCATCCTAACTCGGACCAAGTCCCTTTCTCCCATCACCACGGCCCGCATCCTAACTCGGACCAAGTCCCTTTCTCCCATCACCACGGCCCGTATGCTAACTCAGACCAAGTCCCTTTCTCCCATCACCACGGCCCGCATCCTAACTCGGACCAAGTCCCTTTCTCCCATCATCACGGCCCGGATCCTAACTCGGACCAAGTCCCTTTCTCCCATCACCACGGCCCGCATCCTAACTCGCACCAAGTCCCTTTCTCCCATCACCACGGCCCGCATCCTAACTCGGACCAAGTCCCTTTCTCCATCACCACGGCCTACATCCTAACTCGGACCAAGTCCCTTTCTCCCATCACCACGGCCCGCATCCTAACTCGGACCAAGTCCCTTTCTCCCATCACCACGGCCCGTATCCTAACTCGGACCAAGTCCCTTTCTCCCATCACCACGGCCCGTATCCTAACTCGGACCAAGTCCCTTTCTCCATCACCACGGCCCGCATCCTAACTCGGACCAAGTCCCTTTGTCCATCACCACGGCCCGCATCCTAACTCGGACCAAGTCCCTTTCTCCATCACCACGGCCCGCATCCTAACTCGGACCAAGTCCCTTTCTCCCATCACCACGGCCCGCATCCTAACTCGGACCAAGTCCCTTTCTCCCATCACCACGGCCCGCATCCTAACTCAGACCAAGTCCCTTTCTCCCATCACCACGGCCCGCATCCTAACTCGGAACAAGTCCCTTTCTCCCATCACCACGGCCCGCATCCTAACTCGGACCAAGTCCCTTTCTCCCATCACCACGGCCCGCATCCTAACTCGGACCAAGTCCCTTTCTCCCATCACCACGGCCCGCATCCTAACTCGGACCAAGTCCCTTTCTCCCATCACCACGGCCCGCATCCTAACTCGGACCAAGTCCCTTTCTCCCATCACCACGGCCCGCATCCTAACTCGGACCAAGTCCCTTTCTCCCATCACCACGGCCCGCATCCTAACTCGCACCAAGTCCCTTTCTCCCATCACCACGGCCCGCATCCTAACTCAGACCAAGTCCCTTTCTCCCATCACCACGGCCCGCATCCTAACTCGGACCAAGTCCCTATCTCCCATCACCACAGCCCGCATCCGAACTCGGACCAAGTCCCTTTCTCCCATCACCACGGCCCGCATCCTAACTCGGACCAAGTCCCTTTCTCCCATCACCACGGCCCGTATGCTAACTCAGACCAAGTCCCTTTCTCCCATCACCACGGCCCGCATCCTAACTCGGAACAAGTCCCTTTCTCCCATCACCACGGCCCACATCCTAACTCGGACCAAGTCCCTTTCTCCATCACACGGCCCGCATCCTAACTCGGACCAAGTCCCTTTCTCCCATCACCACGGCCCGCATCCTAACTCGGACCAAGTCCCTTTCTCCAATCACCACGGCCCGCATCCTAACTCGGAAAAAGTCCCTTTCTCCCATCACCACGGTCCGCATCCTAACTCGGACCAAGTCCCTTTCTCCCATCACCACGGCCCGCATCCTAACTCAGACCAAGTCCCTTTCTCCAATCACCACGGCCCGCATCCTAACTCGGACCAAGTCCCTTTCTCCCATCACCACGGCCCGCATCCTAACTCGCACCAAGTCCCTTTCTCCATCACCACGGCCCGCATCCTAACTCGGACCAAGTCCCTTTCTCCCATCACCACGTCCCGCATCCTAACTCGGACCAAGTCCCTTTCTCCCATCACCACGGCCCGCATCCTAACTCGGACCAAGTCTCTTTCTCCCATCACCACGGCCCGCATCCTAACTCGCACCAAGTCCCTTTCTCCAATCACTACGGCCCGCATCCTAACTCGGACCAAGTCCCTTTCTCCCATCAACACGGCCCGCATCCTAACTCGCACCAAGTCCCTTTCTCCCATCACCACGGCCCGCATCCTAACTCGGACCAAGTCCCTTTCTCCAATCACCACGGCCCGCATCCTAACTCGCACCAAGTCCCTTTCTCCAATCACCACGGCCCGCATCCTAACTCGGAAAAAGTCCCTTTCTCCCATCACCACGGCCCGCATCCTAACTCGGACCAAGTCCCTTTCTCCCATCACCACGGCCCGCATCCTAACTCGGACCAAGTCCCTTTCTCCCATCACCACGGTCCGCATCCTAACTCGGACCAAGTCCCTTTCTCCCATCACCACGGTCCGCATCCTAACTCGGACCCAGTCCCTTTCTCCCATCACCACGGCCCGCATCCTAACTCGGACCAAGTCCCTTTCTCCATCACCACGGCCCGCATCCTAACTCGGACCAAGTCCCTTTCTCCCATCACCACGGCCCGCATCCTAACTCGGACCAAGTCCCTTTCTCCCATCACCACGGCCCGCATCATAACTCGGACCAAGTCCCTTTCTCCCATCACCACGGTCCGCATCCTAACTCGCACCAAGTCCCTTTCTCCCATCACCACGGCCCGCATCCTAACTCGGACCAAGTCCCTTTCTCCATCACCACGGCCCGCATCCTAACTCTCACCCAGTCCCTTTCTCCAATCACCACGGCCCGCATCCTAACTCGGACCAAGTCCCTTTCTCCCATCACCACGGCCCGCATCCTAACTCGGACCAAGTCCCTTTCTCCATCACCACGGCCCGCATCCTAACTCGGACCAAGTCCCTTTCTCCCATCACCACGGCCCGCATCCTAACTCGGACCAAGTCCCTTTCTCCCATCACCACGGCCCGCATCCTAACTCGGACCAAGTCCCTTTCTCCCATCACCACGGTCCGCATCCTAACTCGGACCCAGTCCCTTTCTCCCATCACCACGGCCCGCATCCTAACTCGCACCAAGTCCCTTTCTCCATCACCACGGCCCGCATCCTAACTCGGACCAAGTCCCTTTCTCCATCACCACGGCCCGCATCCTAACTCGCACCAAGTCCCTTTCTCCCATCACCACGGCCCGCATCCTAACTCGCACCAAGTCCCTTTCTCCATCACCACGGCCCGCATCCAACTCGGACCAAGTCCCTTTCTCCCATCACCACGGCCCGCATCCTAACTCGCACCAAGTCCCTTTCTCCATCACCACAGCCCGCATCCTAACTCAGACCAAGTCCCTTTCTCCCATCACCATGGCCCGCATCCTAACTCGCACCAAGTCCCTTTCTCCCATCACCACGGCCCGCATCCTAACTCGCACCAAGTCCCTTTCTCCCATCACCACGGCCCGCATCCTAACTCGGACCAAGTCCCTTTCTCCCATCACCACGGCCCGCATCCTAACTCGCACCAAGTCCCTTTCTCCCATCACCACGGCCCGCATCCTAACTCGGACCAAGTCCCTTTCTCCCATCACCACGGTCCACATCCTAACTCAGACCAAGTCCCTTTCTCCCATCACCACGGCCTGCATCCTAACTCAGACCAAGTCCCTTTCTCCCATCACCACGGCCCGCATCCTAACTCAGACCAAGTCCCTTTCTCCCATCACCACGGCCCGCATCCTAACTCGGACCAAGTCCCTTTCTCCAATCACCACGGCCCGCATCCTAACTCGGACCAAGTCCCTTTCTCCCATCACCACGGCCCGCATCCTAACTCGCACCTAGTCCCTTTCTCGAATCAGCACGGCCCGCATCCTAACTCGGACCAAGTCCCTTTCTCCCATCACCACGGCCCGCATCCTAACTCGCACCAAGTCCCTTTCTCCATCACCACGGCCCGCATCCTAACTCGGACCAAGTCCCTTTCTCCCATCACCACGGCCCGCATCCTAACTCGCACCAAGTCCCTTTCTCCATCACCACGGCCCGCATCCTAACTCGGACCAAGTCCCTTTCTCCCATCACCACGGCCTGCATCCTAATTCGCACCAAGTCCCTTTCTCCATCACCACGGCCCGCATCCTAACTCGGACCAAGTCCCTTTCTCCCATCACCACGGTCCGCATCCTAACTCGGACCAAGTCCCTTTCTCCATCACCACGGCCCGCATCCTAACTCGCACCAAGTCCCTTTCTCCCATCACCACGGCCCGCATCCTAACTCGGACCAAGTCCCTTTCTCCCATCACCACGGCCCGCATCCTAACTCGCACCAAGTCCCTTTCTCCCATCACCACGGCCCGCATCCTAACTCGGACCAAGTCCCTTTCTCCATCACCACGGCCCGCATCCAACTCGGACCAAGTCCCTTTCTCCCATCACCACGGCCCGCATCCTAACTCGCACCAAGTCCCTTTCTCCATCACCACAGCCCGCATCCTAACTCAGACCAAGTCTCTTTCTCCCATCACCACGGCCCGCATCCTAACTCGCACCAAGTCCCTTTCTCCAATCACTACGGCCCGCATCCTAACTCGGACCAAGTCCCTTTCTCCCATCAACACGGCCCGCATCCTAACTCGCACCAAGTCCCTTTCTCCCATCACCACGGCCCGCATCCTAACTCGGACCAAGTCCCTTTCTCCAATCACCACGGCCCGCATCCTAACTCGCACCAAGTCCCTTTCTCCAATCACCACGGCCCGCATCCTAACTCGGAAAAAGTCCCTTTCTCCCATCACCACGGCCCGCATCCTAACTCGGACCAAGTCCCTTTCTCCCATCACCACGGCCCGCATCCTAACTCGGACCAAGTCCCTTTCTCCCATCACCACGGTCCGCATCCTAACTCGGACCAAGTCCCTTTCTCCCATCACCACGGTCCGCATCCTAACTCGGACCCAGTCCCTTTCTCCCATCACCACGGCCCGCATCCTAACTCGGACCAAGTCCCTTTCTCCATCACCACGGCCCGCATCCTAACTCGGACCAAGTCCCTTTCTCCCATCACCACGGCCCGCATCCTAACTCGGACCAAGTCCCTTTCTCCCATCACCACGGCCCGCATCATAACTCGGACCAAGTCCCTTTCTCCCATCACCACGGTCCGCATCCTAACTCGCACCAAGTCCCTTTCTCCCATCACCACGGCCCGCATCCTAACTCGGACCAAGTCCCTTTCTCCATCACCACGGCCCGCATCCTAACTCTCACCCAGTCCCTTTCTCCAATCACCACGGCCCGCATCCTAACTCGGACCAAGTCCCTTTCTCCCATCACCACGGCCCGCATCCTAACTCGGACCAAGTCCCTTTCTCCATCACCACGGCCCGCATCCTAACTCGGACCAAGTCCCTTTCTCCCATCACCACGGCCCGCATCCTAACTCGGACCAAGTCCCTTTCTCCCATCACCACGGCCCGCATCCTAACTCGGACCAAGTCCCTTTCTCCCATCACCACGGTCCGCATCCTAACTCGGACCCAGTCCCTTTCTCCCATCACCACGGCCCGCATCCTAACTCGCACCAAGTCCCTTTCTCCATCACCACGGCCCGCATCCTAACTCGGACCAAGTCCCTTTCTCCATCACCACGGCCCGCATCCTAACTCGCACCAAGTCCCTTTCTCCCATCACCACGGCCCGCATCCTAACTCGCACCAAGTCCCTTTCTCCATCACCACGGCCCGCATCCAACTCGGACCAAGTCCCTTTCTCCCATCACCACGGCCCGCATCCTAACTCGCACCAAGTCCCTTTCTCCATCACCACAGCCCGCATCCTAACTCAGACCAAGTCCCTTTCTCCCATCACCATGGCCCGCATCCTAACTCGCACCAAGTCCCTTTCTCCCATCACCACGGCCCGCATCCTAACTCGCACCAAGTCCCTTTCTCCCATCACCACGGCCCGCATCCTAACTCGGACCAAGTCCCTTTCTCCCATCACCACGGCCCGCATCCTAACTCGCACCAAGTCCCTTTCTCCCATCACCACGGCCCGCATCCTAACTCGGACCAAGTCCCTTTCTCCCATCACCACGGTCCACATCCTAACTCAGACCAAGTCCCTTTCTCCCATCACCACGGCCTGCATCCTAACTCAGACCAAGTCCCTTTCTCCCATCACCACGGCCCGCATCCTAACTCAGACCAAGTCCCTTTCTCCCATCACCACGGCCCGCATCCTAACTCGGACCAAGTCCCTTTCTCCAATCACCACGGCCCGCATCCTAACTCGGACCAAGTCCCTTTCTCCCATCACCACGGCCCGCATCCTAACTCGCACCTAGTCCCTTTCTCGAATCAGCACGGCCCGCATCCTAACTCGGACCAAGTCCCTTTCTCCCATCACCACGGCCCGCATCCTAACTCGCACCAAGTCCCTTTCTCCATCACCACGGCCCGCATCCTAACTCGGACCAAGTCCCTTTCTCCCATCACCACGGCCCGCATCCTAACTCGCACCAAGTCCCTTTCTCCATCACCACGGCCCGCATCCTAACTCGGACCAAGTCCCTTTCTCCCATCACCACGGCCTGCATCCTAATTCGCACCAAGTCCCTTTCTCCATCACCACGGCCCGCATCCTAACTCGGACCAAGTCCCTTTCTCCCATCACCACGGTCCGCATCCTAACTCGGACCAAGTCCCTTTCTCCATCACCACGGCCCGCATCCTAACTCGCACCAAGTCCCTTTCTCCCATCACCACGGCCCGCATCCTAACTCGGACCAAGTCCCTTTCTCCCATCACCACGGCCCGCATCCTAACTCGCACCAAGTCCCTTTCTCCCATCACCACGGCCCGCATCCTAACTCGGACCAAGTCCCTTTCTCCATCACCACGGCCCGCATCCAACTCGGACCAAGTCCCTTTCTCCCATCACCACGGCCCGCATCCTAACTCGCACCAAGTCCCTTTCTCCATCACCACAGCCCGCATCCTAACTCAGACCAAGTCCCTTTCTCCCATCACCACGGCCCGCATCCTAACTCGCACCAAGTCCCTTTCTCCCATCACCACGGCCCGCATCCTAACTCGCACCAAGTCCCTTTCTCCCATCACCACGGCCCGCATCCTAACTCGGACCAAGTCCCTTTCTCCCATCACCACGGCCCGCATCCTAACTCGCACCAAGTCCCTTTCTCCCATCACCACGGCCCGCATCCTAACTCGGACCAAGTCCCTTTCTCCCATCACCACGGTCCGCATCCTAACTCAGACCAAGTCCCTTTCTCCCATCACCACGGCCCGCATCCTAACTCAGACCAAGTCCCTTTCTCCCATCACCACGGCCCGCATCCTAACTCAGACCAAGTCCCTTTCTCCCATCACCACGGCCCGCATCCTAACTCGGACCAAGTCCCTTTCTCCAATCACCACGGCCCGCATCCTAACTCGGACCAAGTCCCTTTCTCCCATCACCACGGCCCGCATCCTAACTCGCACCTAGTCCCTTTCTCGAATCAGCACGGCCCGCATCCTAACTCGGACCAAGTCCCTTTCTCCCATCACCACGGCCCGCATCCTAACTCGCACCAAGTCCCTTTCTCCATCACCACGGCCCGCATCCTAACTCGGACCAAGTCCCTTTCTCCCATCACCACGGCCCGCATCCTAACTCGCACCAAGTCCCTTTCTCCATCACCACGGCCCGCATCCTAACTCGGACCAAGTCCCTTTCTCCCATCACCACGGCCCGCATCCTAATTCGCACCAAGTCCCTTTCTCCATCACCACGGCCCGCATCCTAACTCGGACCAAGTCCCTTTCTCCCATCACCACGGTCCGCATCCTAACTCGGACCAAGTCCCTTTCTCCATCACCACGGCCCGCATCCTAACTCGCACCAAGTCCCTTTCTCCCATCACCACGGCCCGCATCCTAACTCGGACCAAGTCCCTTTCTCCCATCACCACGGCCCGCATCCTAACTCGCACCAAGTCCCTTTCTCCCATCACCACGGCCCGCATCCTAACTCGGACCAAGTCCCTTTCTCCCATCACCACGGCCCGCATCCTAACTCGGACCAAGTCCCTTTCTCCCATCACCACGGCCCGCATCCTAACTCGGACCAAGTCCCTTTCTCCCATCACCACGGCCCGCATCCTAACTCGGACCAAGTCCCTTTCTCCCATCACCACGGCCCGCATCCTAATCGGACCAAGTCCCTTTCTCCCATCACCACGGCCCGCATCCTAACTCGGACCAAGTCCCTTTCTCCCATCACCACGGTCCGCATCCTAACTCAGACCCAGTCCCTTTCTCCATCACCACGGCCCGCATCCTAACTCGGACCAAGTCCCTTTCTCCCATCACCACGGCCCGCATCCTAACTCGGACCAAGTCCCTTTCTCCCATCACCACGGCCCGCATCCTAACTCGGACCAAGTCCCTTTCTCCCATCACCACGGCCCGCATCCTAACTCAGACCAAGTCCCTTTCTCCCATCACCACGGCCCGCATCCTAACTCAGACGAAGTCCCTTTCTCCAATCACCACGGCCCGCATCCTAACTCAGACCAAGTCCCTTTCTCCCATCACCACGGCCCGCATCCTAACTCGGACCAAGTCCCTTTCTCCCATCACCACGGCCCGCATCCTAACTCGGACCAAGTCCCTTTCTCCCATCACCACGGCCCGCATCCTAACTCGCACCAAGTCCCTTTCTCCCATCACCACGGCCCGCATCCTAACTCAGACCAAGTCCCTTTCTCCCATCACCACGGCCCGCCTCCTAACTCGGACCAAGTCCCTTTCTCCCATCACCACGGCCCGCATCCTAACTCGGACCAAGTCCCTTTCTCCCATCACCACGGCCCGCATCCTAACTCGGACCAAGTCCCTTTCTCCCATCACAACGGTCCGCATCCTAACTCGGACCAAGTCCCTTTCTCCCATCACCACGGCCCGCATCCTAACTCGGACCAAGTCCCTTTCTCCCATCACCACGGCCCGCATCCTAACTCGGACCAAGTCCCTTTCTCCCATCACCACGGCCCGCATCCTAACTCGGACCAAGTCCCTTTCTCCCATCACCACGGCCCGCATCCTAACTCGGACCAAGTCCCTTTCTCCCATCACCACGGCCCGCATCCTAACTCGGACCAAGTCCCTTTCTCCCATCACCACGGCCCGCATCCTAACTCGGACCAAGTCCCTTTCTCCCATCACCACGGCCCGCATCCTAACTCGGACCAAGTCCCTTTCTCCCATCACCACGGCCCGCATCCTAACTCGGACCAAGTCCCTTTCTCCCATCACCACGGCCCGCATCCTAACTCGGACCAAGTCCCTTTCTCCCATCACCACGGCCCGCATCCTAACTCGCACCAAGTCCCTTTCTCCCATCACAACGGCCCGCATCCTAACTCGGACCAAGCCCCTTTCTCCCATCACCACGGCCCGCATCCTAACTCGGACCAAGTCCCTTTCCCGATCACCACGGCCCGCATCCTAACTCGGACCAAGTCCCTTTCTCCCATCACCACGGCCCGCATCCTAACTCGGACCAAGTCCCTTTCTCCCATCACCACGGCCCGCATCCTAACTCGGACCAAGTCTCTTTCTCCCATCACCACGGCCCGCATCCTAACTCGGACCCAGTCCCTTTCTCCCATCACCACGGCCCGCATCCTAACTCGGACCAAGTCCGTTTCTCCATCACCACGGCCCGCATCCTAACTCGGACCAAGTCCCTTTCTCCCATCACCACGGCCCGCATCCTAACTCGGACCCAGTCACTTTCTCCCATCACCACGGCCCGCATCCTAACTCGGACCCAGTCCCTTTCTCCCATCACCACGGCCCGCATCCTAACTCGGACCCAGTCCCTTTCTCCCATCACCACGGCCCGCATCCTAACTCGGACCAAGTCCCTTTCTCCCATCACCACGGCCCGCATCCTAACTCGGACCAAGTCCCTTTCTCCCATCACCACGGCCCGCATCCTAACTCGCACCAAGTCCCTTTCTCCCATCACCACGGCCCGCATCCTAACTCGCACCCAGTCCCTTTCTCCCATCACCACGGCCCGCATCCTAACTCGGACCAAGTCCCTTTCTCCATCACCACGGCCCGCATCCTAACTCGGACCAAGTCCCTTTCTCCCATCACCACGGCCCGCATCCTAACTCGGACCAAGTCCCTTTCTCCCATCACCACGGCCCGCATCCTAACTCGGACCAAGTCCCTTTCTCCCATCACCACGGCCCGCATCCTAACTCGGACCAAGTCCCTTTCTCCCATCACCACGGCCCGCATCCTAACTCGGACCAAGTCCCTTTCTCCCATCACCACGGCCCGCATCCTAACTCGGACCAAGTCCCTTTCTCTCATCACCATGGCCCGCATCCTAACTCGGACCAAGTCCCTTTCTCCATCACCACGGCCCGCATCCTAACTCGGACCAAGTCCCTTTCTCCCATCACCACGGCCCGCATCCTAACTCGGACCAAGTCCCTTTCTCCCATCACCACGGCCCGCATCCTAACTCGGACCAAGTCCCTTTCTCCCATCACCACGGCCCGCATCCTAACTCGGACCAAGTCCCTTTCTCCCATCACCACGGCCCGCATCCTAACTCAGACCAAGTCCCTTTCTCCCATCACCACGGCCCGCATCCTAACTCGGACCAAGTCCCTTTCTCCCATCACCACGGCCCGCATCCTAACTCGGACCAAGTCCCTTTCTCCCATCACCACGGCCCGCATCCTAACTCGGAACAAGTCCCTTTCTCCCATCACCACGGCCCGCATCCTAACTCGGACCAAGTCCCTTTCTCCAATCACCACGGCCCGTATCCTAACTCAGACCAAGTCCCTTTCTCCCATCACCACGGCCCGCATCCTAACTCGGACCAAGTCCCTTTCTCCCATCACCACGGCCCGCATCCTAACTCGGAACAAGTCCCTTTCTCCCATCACCACGGCCCGCATCCTAACTCAGACCAAGTCCCTTTCTCCAATCACCACGGCCCGCATCCTAACTCGGACCAAGTCCCTTTCTCCCATCACCACGGCCCGCATCCTAACTCAGACCAAGTCCCTTTCTCCAATCACCACGGCCCGCATCCTAACTCAGACCAAGTCCCTTTCTCCCATCACCACGGCCCGCATCCTAACTCGGACCAAGTCCCTTTCTCCCATCACCACGGCCCGCATCCTAACTCGGACCAAGTCCCTTTCTCCCATCACCACGGCCCGCATCCTAACTCAGACCAAGACCCTTTCTCCCATCACAACGGCCCGCATCCTAACTCGGACCAAGTCCCTTTCTCCCATCACCACGGACCGCATCCTAACTCGGACCAAGTCCCTTTCTCCATCACCACGGCCCGCATCCTAACTCGGACCAAGTCCCTTTCTCCCATCACCACGGCCCGCATCCTAACTCAGACCAAGTCCCTTTCTCCATCACCACGGCCTACATCCTAACTCGCACCAAGTCCCTTTCTCCCATCACCACGGCCCGCATCCTAACTCGGACCAAGTCCCTTTCTCCAATCACCACGGCCCGTATCCTAACTCAGACCAAGTCCCTTTCTCCCATCACCACGGCCCCCATCCTAACTCGGACCAAGTCCCTTTCTCCATCACCACGGCCCGCATCCTAACTCGGACCAAGTCCCTTTCTCCATCACCACGGCCCGCATCCTAACTCGGACCAAGTCCCTTTCTCCCATCACCACGGCCCGCATCCTAACTCGGACCAAGTCCCTTTCTCCCATCACCACGGCCCGCATCCTAACTCGGACCAAGTCCCTTTCTCCCATCACCACGGCCCGCATCATAACTCAGACCAAGTCCCTTTCTCCCATCACCACGGCCCGCATCCTAACTCAGACCAAGTCCCTTTCTCCCATCACCACGGCCCGCATCCTAACTCAGACCAAGTCCCTTTCTCCCATCACCACGGCCCGCATCCTAACTCGGACCAAGTCCCTTTCTCCCATCACCACGGCCCGCATCCTAACTCGGACCAAGTCCCTTTCTCCCATCACCACGGCCCGCATCCTAACTCGGACCAAGTCCCTTTCTCCCATCACCACGGCCCGCATCCTAACTCGGAACAAGTCCCTTTCTCCCATCACCACGGCCCGCATCCTAACTCGGACCAAGTCCCTTTCTCCAATCACCACGGCCCGTATCCTAACTCAGACCAAGTCCCTTTCTCCCATCACCACGGCCCGCATCCTAACTCGGACCAAGTCCCTTTCTCCCATCACCACGGTCCGCATCCTAACTCGGACCAAGTCCCTTTCTCCCATCACCACGGCCCGCATCCTAACTCAGACCAAGTCCCTTTCTCCAATCACCACGGCCCGCATCCTAACTCGGAACAAGTCCCTTTCTCCCATCACCACGGCCCGCATCCTAACTCGGACCAAGTCCCTTTCTCCATCACCACGGCCCGCATCCTAACTCAGACCAAGTCCCTTTCTCCATCACCACGGCCTACATCCTAACTCGCACCAAGTCCCTTTCTCCCATCACCACGGCCCGCATCCTAACTCGGACCAAGTCCCTTTCTCCAATCACCACGGCCCGTATCCTAACTCAGACCAAGTCCCTTTTTCCCATCACCACGGCCCGCATCCTAACTTGGACCAACTCCCTTTTTCCTATCACCACGGCCCGCATCCAACTCGGACCAAGTCCCTTTCTCCCATCATCCCTGTGCTCGCCGACCAACATTGGCGGCAGATTCGGGAACGCCTCGATTTTCAAATTCTCATCCTTGTTTTCAAATCCCTTCATACCCTCGCCATTCCCTATCTCTGTAACCTCCTCTGTCCCTACAACCCTCTGCGATCTCTGCAATTCTGGCCTTTTGCACATCACCGATTTTAATCGCGTGATAATTGGCGGCTGTGCCTTCTGCTGCTTAGTCCTTAAGCTCTGGAATTCCGTCCCTAAACCTTTCCGCCTGTCTACCTCTCTTCCTCCTTTAAGACGTTCCTTAAAACCTACCTTTTTGACCCCTGTCCTAATATCTCTTTATGTGGTTCAGTGTCAAATTTTGTTTCATAATCGCTCCTGTAAAGCGCCATGGGACGTTTTACTCCGATAAAGGAGCTTTATCAATGCCAGCTGTTGTTGTTCTTGTGTCAGTATGTAAAAGGGTACCAAGAACTGTAGACATTCAGGAAGTCCCCAGACTATGCCAGCATTTACAGGGGTCTGTGAGAGTGAGTCAACATTTACAGCGGTACCAAGGACTGTAGACATTCAGAAAGTCACCAGACTGTGTCATTATTTATAACGTTCTGTGAGAGTGAGTCAATATATAAATGGGTACCAAGGACTTCAGATATTCAGACGGTCCCGATATTGTGTCCGTATTTACAGGGGTCTGTGAGAGTGAGTTGATATTTACAGTGCGACCAACGTCTGGAGATATTCAGGGAGTCTCCAGACTGTATCATTATTTATAAGGTTCTGTGAGAGTGTGTCAATGTATAAAGCGGTACGAAGGACAGTAGATATTCAGAGAATTTTCAGATTGTGTCATTATTTACATTATTTACAGGAGGCTGTGGGAGTGAGTCGATATTTACTTGGGTCTGTGGGAGTGAATCAACATTTAAAGGGCTAACAGGGTACCTTGTCTGTAGGGTTGCAGCTATAACCAGTCTCAGTCAATATTTACAGGGGAATGTGGGACTGATTCAATATTTACAGTGTTACTAGGCAGTGTTCACATTTAGACAGTCCACAGATTGTGTCAGTAAATCCAGTTGCGAATCAATATTTTAAAGTATCTAGAGCCTTCCTCATAGTCTGTATGAATAATTGCAGGGAAATCCATAGACTGCGCGAATATTTACAGTGGAACCCAAAGACTGTGCCATTATTTACAGGTAGATCCAGAGATTGCCCCAATAATTACAAGAGGATCCATAGACTTGCTAATATTGATGGGGTATCCCGAGATTGTACCAATATTCGAATAATTGTCTCGAAACTGACCAGTAGAATGGTCAGTTTAAACCCAACCCTTGTGAAGTGATTAGAAACTTTCTGAAATTAATGGATTTCACTCAGAAATAATCTACAATCTCTAAATGAAGCAGCTCTCCCTTCACATCAGTGCTGTCAGACTGTAGGTCTCAAAGATTCTCTTCTTCCAAATAGTTATGAAAATTAAATACTGGGCTTTGGGCATTCCATCTGTGTAATATTTGGGTAAATATATGTTGTGATATAAATATTGTTGGATTTAAAGTTGTTAACTGAATCTGTTTGTTCAGTGACTGTAATTAATGCCAGTCTCCATGGGCCCTATTTGTGTCATTGGACTGTTTCTCCCTGCTATTAATAAGCGACTACTTTCAACATGTTATCCCATAGTGTCAGTGGGAGCATCACCTCCAAGGTGGCCTACGGAGTACGTCACGCTAGATATATGCGCGCGGATACCGGACGCCATCTGGGCACATTAGGAGGCCGCGTAGCGCCGAAACAACTGGCGTATAGCCCAGTGAGCTGACACATCGGGGGAGGCCTCACAGTGTTGGACACGGGAGAAATACAGTGAAGTGTTTATAAACACTGAAAGCTGATACACCAGGGGAGGCCTCACAGTGTTGGACACGGAGTGAAATACAGTGAAGTGTTTGTAAACACAGAAAACTGAAACACAGGTACATTGGAAGATCGGAACAGGAATAGAGCATTTAGCCCCTCGAGCCTGTTCCGCCTTTCAATGGGATCATGGTTGATACGTGACCTAACTCCACATATCAGCCTTAGCCCCATATCCCTTAATATCTTTGGTTAACAATAATCTTTCAATATCAGATTTAAAATTACATATGAGCTATCATCAACTGCCGTTTGTAAAAGAGCGTTCCAAACTTCTCCCACCCTTTAGAATTGTACCATTTAGTTTATATTGCTTCTCCTCTTTCTTCCAGCCAAAATGTATCACTTCGCACTTCTCTGCGTTCATTTCATCTGCCACGTGTCCGCCCATTCCACCAGCCTGTCTATGTCCTCTTGAAGTCTATCACTATCCTCCTCACTGTTCACTGCACTTCCAATCTTTGAGCCATCTGCAAATTTTGAAATTGTGCCCTGTACACCCAATTCCAAGTCATTAATATATATCATGAAAAGCAGTGGTCCCAGCACCGACCCCCGGGGAACACTTCCTCCAGTCAGAAAAACAACCGTTCACTACTATTCTCTGTTCACTGTCACTGAGTCAATTTCGTATCCATGCTCCCACTGCACCTTTAATTCCTTGGGCTGCAATTCTGCTGACAAGCCTATTATGTGGAACATTATCAAACAACTTTTAAAAGTCTATATACACATCAACGGCATTGCCCTCATCAACCCTCTGTTACCTCATTAAAAAATTCAGTAAAGTTTGTTAAACACGATTTTCCTTTAACAAATCCGTGCTGGCTTTCCTTTATTAATCAGCACTTGTCCAAGTGGCTATTAATGTTGTCCCGGATTATCGTTTCTAAAAGCTTCCCCACCACCGAGGTTCAACTGACTGGCCTGCAGTTGCCGTGTTAATCCTTACACACTTTTTTGAATAGGGATGTAACATTTGCAATTCTCCAGTCCTCTGGCACCACCCCCATATCTAAGGATGATTGGAAGATTATGGCCAGAACCTCTGCAATTTCCACCCTTACTTCCCTTAGCAATCTTGGATGCATCCCAGCCGGACCGGATGACTTATTTATTTAAGTACAGCCAGCCTTTCTCGTAGTTCCTCTATCAATGTTTAGCCTATCCAGTATCTCAACTTCCTCTCTCTTTTTCTGTGACTTGGCAGCATCTTCTTCCTTTGTGACGACAGATGCAAAGTACTAATTTAGTACCTCAATAGGACGCGGGGACATGGCCGAATATTTAGAGCCAGGACGTGCAGGAGTGAATTTAGGAAATGCTTCGACGCAGAAAGGCTGGGAGAAGTTTGGAACGCTCTTCTGCAAAATGCAGTTGATGCCAGCTCAATCGAGAATTCTAAATCTGCGATTGATAGATTTCTGTGAACCAAGGGTATTAAGGGATATGGGCCTCAGGCAGGTATATGGAGTTAGGTCACAGGTCCACCCTGATCTGATCGAATGGTAGAAAAGGGTCGAGGGGCAAAATGCCACCGCCAGTTGCTACATCCTGATATGTGCCAGCTTCTGCTGCAAGAAAACGAGACGTGTGTTTGGGTGATGTCCTATCATGGTTGAATAGCTGCCAGTGTGTGTGGCCTGTGAGTTGTGGTTGGGCGACTTGCAATGGTGGTAATGTGTAAGGGTGAGAGGGTTGAGTACTGATGGAAAAAGTTTTTTGGTATGTGGGTGATGGGGGGTGTAGTGCGTGGAGCAATGGATGCGGATAGTGGTGTAGTTGCTAGGAGAGGCCACTTGGCAGTTGACTTCACTCACCTTGACCACTCATGTCAAAGCATTGAACTTCTTCCTGTACTGCATCCATGTTCATGATGCTGTGCGCCTGCCATTGACCTCACCCCCTACTGTCTCCCACTAACGTTTGGGTGTATGTCTGGAGGGACTCTTGCTTCAGCCCCCCTCCCCCACCGTGGAAATGGGATGTCCCTCCTTCAGTCCACCTCTTGCATCAAGGCCTCTGGTGCATCAGCAGAGAACCTTGGTGCACGAGTCTCAGACCGGCAGATTGGTTCGGTCTGGCATGCAGATTGGAGGTTGTGGGTTTTAATGGTGTGCAAACTTTATTCAATATTTTACATTAACTCATCAGTATGTAAAAATAGGGATGGGACCTGCATCCGTGCTTTATGTGTGCGATGTCTGATCTCCGTTCAGACTCCGTGCAGACAGCAGGCTGTTATATTCAGCAAATATCAAGTACCAGCTGCCTTGAAGAGATTTCTAACAGACAGCCTGCCTTTAAGAGATTGGAGCTACCCCTGCTGGTGGAAATTGCGAATTGCATGGAATCCTCGTTCAACGCTGATTTTCAACGCAGATTGCAGGTGAGTCCTCAGGCCTGACGAAAATCTCGTCCTGCCTGCGCAGGGCCCATTGGGCACGGGGTAATAGCGGATCGTGCTACTCCCGCCTAAAAACAGGTCCTATCCAATTCTCTCCCTCAGTGTCCAGGTAACATTCTAGTAAATCTGCGCTGCACTCCCAAGGCCAATATGTCCTTCCTGAACGCTGTACTCCAGGTGTGGTCTAACCAGGGCTTTGTATAGCTGTTGCATAAATTCGACCCCATTGTATTCTGGTCCTCTAGATATAAAGACCAGCGTTCCATTAACATTGTTTGATTATTTTCTGTACCTGCCCATGATATTTTAATGATCTATATAGAGTGACCTCTAAATCTCTTGTGATTTGGTTATTTCAGTTCCCACTGCTGTTTCCCTGCACCAGTTAGAAAGTACAGTCCTGGTCCCACTGCTGCTGAGAACCTGTGCTTCTGCCATCTCAAGCCTTCATTTCTCCAACACTCTTACCATCTGACATATTTAAATTAGCCGAGCCAGGAAATACCACCTGGAATCACAGAGCCTCAACCTCAGATCTCACGGTGTGACTCCTGTAGTTAAAGGGGCCTCACCCTATGATCTCACGGTGTGACTCCTGCAGTTAAAGGGGCCTCACCTTGCGAACTCACCGTGTGACCTGTCCAGTTAAAGGGGCGACAGATAGACAGAGGGAATTGTCCCAGCTCCAGAAAAGCATGCGGGATCTGCTCCAGCTGCAGTCGATGGGGATCGATGCCGGGGAGGAACTCAGGAAGTTGAAGGACCAGCAAGTCTCACTCCGTGGGGCAGGGCGAGAAGTGCTCGCGTTTCTTCTTCCATAAGCTGCACAGAGAGACCTCTGGTGATCAGCAGCCTGAACGAGGAAGAGGGCTCGGTGCCGTCTTCACAGACCGACATACTGGGGATCTGCAAGTCCTTTTATGCGGGGCTGTATGACGCGAAGCCCAGAGACAACACGGCCTCCCAGTCCTTCCTGTCCTCTCTCTCTTGGAGGACAGCGAGCGGGAGAGCCTGGATTGGTCACTGACCTTGGACGAGCGAACAAAGGCCGTCTGGTCCTTCGAGGAGAGTAGATCTCCCCGGAGCGATGGTTTACCCGTTGACCTGTACTCTGCTCTGTGGAACTGGATAGACCCAAACCTACTCGATGTGAACGGGGGTATACTTCTGGCAGGCAGAATGTCAGAATCCACGAGGAAAGGCATCATCACCCTCATCTACAGGCAGAAGGGGGAGAGGGAATAAATCAGAAATTGGCGACCTATTTCCTTGCTAAATGCTGACTACAAGATTCTGTCGAAGGCCATCGCCGACAGGCTCGAACCTGTTCTGGGGCGGGTGATCCACCCGGATCAGACCTGTACTGTTCCCGGCAGGAAGATCTCTGATAGCCTTGCGCTGCTCAGGGATACGATCGCTTACGTGCAGGACAGAGAGCTGAACACCTGTCCCAGGAGAAGGCCTTCGACAGAATATCCCACGCACACATGATTGACGTGCTATCCAAAATGGGGTTTGGGGAGGGAATCAGCGATTGGAGCCGACTGCTCGACATGGACATCCATTGCACAGTCCTAATCAATGGGCGGGAGTCAGAGAGTTTTCCGATCAGTTCTGGAGTCCGACTGGGTTGTCCTCTCTCTGCGGTCTTGTTTATGTGTTGTGTCGAGCAATTTGCTGCGTCCATCAGAAAGGACAGAGTAATTAGGTAGGGTGACGATCACGGGCAACGGAGGCTCTCAGGTTAAGGCCTCCCTGTAAATGGATGACGTCACCGTCTTTTGATCCGATCAGCAGTCGATCCACAGACTGATGGACATCTGCGATCGTTTCGAGCTGGCCTCGGGGTCCAGAGTGAACTGCAGTAAGAGTGAGGACATGTTCTATGGCAGGTGGGAGATCCGATCGTTTGATTCCTTCACCGTCAGGTCCGACGACCTGATGGTGTTGGGGATCGGGTTCGGGGGCCCCAGGACTCCACCAATAAATGGGAAGAGCGCGTCGCCATGGCCAAACAGAAGCTTGGTATGGTGGGGGGACGATCCCTCTCCATAACCAACAGGAACCTGGTGATAAGGTGTGAGGTACTCGCGGTGTTGCTCTACGTGGCCCAGGTCTGGTCCATTCACCACAGCTCCGTCACCACAGACACCCGAGCTTTCTTCCCCTTTTTCTGGAGGTCCTAAGCAGAATGCGTCCACAGGGACACCATGTACAACACACTGAGAAAACTGGGTCCAGCCAACCGAGCAGACGCAGGAGGT
Source organism: Heptranchias perlo (assembly GCF_035084215.1). Lineage (NCBI taxonomy): Eukaryota > Metazoa > Chordata > Chondrichthyes > Hexanchiformes > Hexanchidae > Heptranchias > Heptranchias perlo. Next base: position 3,582,008 of record NW_027139612.1, on the reverse strand, counting down.
CCCGTTCAGCTGGACTGCCCCCCCCCCCACCTGTCCCAGGTGTCGAAGTTCCTGAGTTGGAACCACTTCGACCACAAGGCCGTCAGACAGTGGAACGTTCAGGGGGCTCTGCAGGAAAAGGAGAGGGTGGATCCGATCGACCAGATCCCCGACCAGATGGTTGATGCCATTTGGCAGAACGTCTCGTCGCCAGAACTGAGCAACGGGCACCAGGATGTGGCCTGGATGGTGGTGAGAAAGGCCCTCTCAGTGTGGTCCTTCCAACGCGCATGGAATCTCAGCATCACCTCGAGCTGCCTTCAAGGCTGCGGGAATGGGACCGTCGTCCGTCTCCTGGTGGACTGGACCTTCATGCAGAATGTGTGTGGAGAGATGCGTTGGCAGCTGTCCCAGTTCATCCCCAACACCTCGGTAACACAGGACGCTGTGCTCTACGGACTGATCCCCGGGAGGCACACCGAGACAGATATCAGCTGCTGCTGGAAGACCATCAACTCGGTGAAGGAGGCCCTTTGGTCCGCCCGAAACCTGCTGGTCTTCCAGCTGAAGGAGCTGTTCACGACCGAGTGTTGCCGATTGGCACACTCCAAGGTCCAGGAGAACGTGCTGCGGGACGCACTGAGGCGCGTTGCGGCCTCCGAAAGGGCCCAAAGGGAAAGAGCGCCGTGTAAAGCCATCCCACCTTTTATTATACAAAATGTATCAGCAGACATGTACTGTGTATTGTATTGAAATAATGGGATCATAGTGTGTGCGATATGTTTTGTATTGTTTTGAATTGAAATTGCAAACTTTAACCCTGAACTGTATGTATCATTAAATTTTATGAAATAAAGTATATTTTGAAAATTAAAAAAAATTGCTGCTCAACGGCGCTCCTTTGAGCAGCGAGAGACCTGTCCGAAAAATTGACAGAAGTCTTTTTTGCCTGAAAGTGAGTGCGGTTTGACGTGTTGTTGCTCAAAGGCACTCCCTGCTGGTGAGCAGAGGCAAATGCTCGAACAAAACAGCTTCAAGGTTTGAGAAAGGAAAAGCTCCAACATTTTAAGCAAGAAGCAGTCTGTAAAGTGAAGAAAGCGGCCTTGAGCTCAATACCGCTTACTCCGAAAGCATGTTCGTTATTTTGAGCTAGAATTAAACCAACGATTTAAGAGTGATTTTGCTTTCAAGTTTTAACCTCGACAAGTTTTCCACACTACCAGCTGAGCTATTGATTGTTCACCGTGCGCCTTTTGACACTCCCCGACTCGTGGAATCGCGTGGGCATGACCGAGACTGACTCGGTACCTGCTCATACCGCGGCGCTGTGAGAGTGTGAGCTCCGACTTACTCTCCACACCCTGGGCCAGTGGAGCAATGGAGAACGTGTCTGACCAGAATTCAGAAGTTTGTTGGTTCGATTTCCACCTGGATGGAGAGTTTTTGCAAACTTCCGATTACTTTATGATTTTATACCTTGAAAACTGGCCTACTTGGTAGTGCTGCCTGGAAAGTTATGCATCAAGTGCGTTCTTAGCGCAGCAGGCAGCGCATCAGTCTCATAATCTGAAGGTCCTGAATTTAATCCTCAGAGAAGGTATCATTGTGCTTTTTATTTCCATCTTTGCTCAAGACCAAAATCAAGATTTTTTGCTTCCTGCAGCACATAAAAAGATTTGCTGCCCCTTGACCTCTCTGTACCGTAGCACGCAGTGAAGCTTAAGAAGTACATGGACCATGGGCTCGCTGAAAACTGACACCACTTCTGTTTCTGGACAATTGACCCAAGTCAAAAGGTGAGTGGAGAATGCAACAATCGATCCTGCTATCTCTCACATGCTCAGCGAGCACTCGACTTGAATCGTTGAAAGATTACAGCATGGAAGGAGGCCATTCGGCCCATCAAGACCATACCAGCTCTCTGCAAGAGCAAGCTGAGCTATCAAAAGGAAGCAGCGTCTTTCTCTCTCTTTGGTCATTGTTCACCGTGCACCATTTGACTCGCCCGGACTCGTGGAATCGCGTGGGCATGAACGAGACTGACTCGGTAACTGCTCATTCTCCAGCACTGTGGGACGGTGAGTTGCTGTATGCTTTTTGAAAACTGGGCCAGTGGAGCAATGGATCACGAGTGGAGGTTCGATTCCCGTTTGATTCGAAAGTTTCTGCGAATTTGTTTTATTACAAAACATACATTACTGCATAAAATTTAAGAATACACAGAGTTAAAATTAAATTTCACAATTTCGAAGCAATAAAGTACAATACAGATCGTATCTCACGGTATGAACCGTCCAGTTAAAGGGGCCTCATGCTGTGATCTCACGGTGTGAACCGTCCAGTTAAAGGGAGCCTCATCCTGTGATCTCATGCTGTGAACCGTCCAGTTAAAGGGGCCTCACCTTGTGATCTCACGGTGTGATCCATCCAGTTAAAGGGGCCTCAAAGATTATCTTTCACTCCAGAGTCCGCTCCGTGGAGCAGGACGAGAAGTGCTCGCGCTTCTCCTTCCAGAAGCTGCTCAGGGAGACTTCTGTGATCAGCAGCCTGAAGAAGGAAGAGGGCTCGGTGACGTCTTCACAGACCAACATACTGAGTCCACCCCACCTTGTAATTTGCTAATTTACCTCATGCTCATGCTTTAATATTGCATTTTTTTGATAAAGATTAGAAAGTTATTTGATAAACTTGTGTAATGAAGGAGGAGAGACAGAAAGCGATATAGAAACAACAACAGAGCAATAAACAGGTGGAGGGAGAAATAGATATAGAGAGATAGGGAGATAAAGGTAGATAGATAGATAGTTATATAGATAGATAGATGGATAAATAGAGAAAGATCGATCGGTAGATAGATATATAGATAGATGGATAGAGAATATATTGATAGATAGATGGATGGATAGACAGATGGATAGAAAGATATATAGACAGAGAGATATATAGAAAGATAGATGGATAGATAGATGGATGGATGGACAGATAGATGGATAGATAGATAGATGGATAGAGAGATATATAGATAGAGAGATAGATGGATAGTGAGATAGATGGAGAGATAGATAGATAGATAGATAGATGGAGAGATAGGTGGATATATAGATAGATAGAGATATAGATGGATAGAGAGATAGATGGATAGAGAGATATATAGATAGAGAGATAGATGGATAGTGAGATATATAGATAGAGAGATAGATGGATAGTGAGATAGATGGAGAGATAGATAGATAGATAGATGGAGAGATAGATGGATAGATAGATAGATAGATAGATAGATAGATAGATAGATAGATAGATAGATAGATAGATAGATAGATAGATAGATAGAGAGAGAGATAGATGGATAGAGAGATATATAGATAGAGAGATAGATGGATAGTGAGATAGATGAATAGTTGGACAGATTGATAGATAGAGACATTTAAAGCAGTGGAGAGACAACGATACATACGAATCGGTCGAAGGAGATTTATACTGATTTTTAATAAGGTGAAAATAACAATGGATACAGTTGAAAGAGATAAAGGAAAATAAAATTAGTAGAAAGAGAGCACGATTTATAAATAGAGACAGAGTTAGAGATTGGCAGAAGCAGCGATGGAGAAGTGGAGTAAGTTGGAACATTGGGGGCGGGGAGTGGATGCAGGAATCGTCCGTCTTTTTGTGATCGTTTAATTGAAATGCATTGAGTCAATTGAAGGTCAATTTGCAACTGGCAGCTACAAATTGCCCGGTACAAACTCAAATACCCCTCGCCCCAATAAAGCTATGCTGGTAAAGAAACAACTCTGTTCAAACCCAAACTGAACTGCAATAAATCAGCAAAGATTACTTGAAAGGGATCGAGTGATGAGCTTCAGACTCAATGTGCTGGGGATGTTGTACTGAATTAGGCCGACCATGGAAGGCCCTGCAGTGATATTACGGACCACGTGTTTCTCTGTTCCAATGTTGAGAAAAGACTCGAAATTAATTGAATACAACTGCAGTTCCTGAACGGGACTTTCTCCTGCAGCTTAATATCCTCTTAACAGATCCACCACCTGTCAAGGTCAGCCTGCTTGTCCTGTTCGGACTTGACATTTTAATTAATGATTAGTTTTGGGGTACTGTATTAGTTTGAGGTGATGTATTTGTTTCAGGAACAGTATTAGTTTGAGGTGCTGTATTTGTTTGAGGAACACTATTAGTTTGAGGTGCTGTATTTGTTTGAGGAACACTATTAGTTTGAGGTGCTGTATTTGTTTTAGGAACACTATTAGTTTGAGGTGCTGTATTTGTTTGAGGAACACTATTAGTTTGAGGTGCTGTATTTGTTTGAGGAACACTATTAATTTGAGGTGCTGTATTTGTTTAAGGAACAGTATTAGTTTGAGGTGCTGTATTTGTTTTAGGAACACTATTAGTTTGAGGTGCTGTATTTGTTTGAGGAACACTATTAGTTTGAGGTGCTGTATTTGTTTGAGGAACACTATTAATTTGAGGTGCTGTATTTGTTTAAGGAACAGTATTAGTTTGAGGTGCTGTATTTGTTTGAGGAACAGTATTAGTTTGAGGTGCTGTATTGTTTGAGGAAAGCTATTAGTTTGAGTTGCTGTATTTGTTTGAGGAAAGCTATTAGTTTGAGGTGCTGTATTTGTTTGAGGAACACTATTAGTTTGAGGTGCTGTATTTGTTTAAGGAACAGTATTAGTTTGAGGTGCTGTATTGTTTGAGGAAAGCTATTAGTTTGAGGTGCTGTATTTGTTTGAGGTACTGTATTAATTCGAGATACGGTATTAGTTTATTACTTCGAACCAGCAATCTTTGATCTGTTAATTGTACTATAGACCTCCGTTCTGCAAGCTGAGCGATCGAAAGGAAGCAGTTTATGTCTCTCTCTTTAGTGATTGTTCAGCGTGCACCTTTTGACACGCCTGGACTCGTGGAATCGCGTGGGCATGAGGTGTTAGTTTGAGGTGCTGTATTAGTTTGAGGAACTGTATTAATTCGAGGTACAGTATTAGTTTGAGGTGCTGCATTAATTCGAGGTACAGTATTAGATTGAGGTGCTGCGTTAGTTTGAGGTGCTGTATTAGTTTAAGATGCTGTACTAATTTGAGGTAATATATTAGTTTGAGGTACGTTATTAGCTTGAGGTGCTGTATCAGTTTGAGGTGCTGTATCAGTTTGAGGTGCTGTATCAGTTTGAGGTGCTGTATTAGTTTGAGGTGCTGTATCAGTTTGAGGTGTTGTATCAGTTTGAGGTGCTGTATCAGTTTGAGGTGCTGTATCAGTTTGAGGTGTTGTATCAGTTTGAGGTGTTGTATCAGTTTGAGGTGCTGTATCAGTTTGAGGTGCTGTATCAGTTTGAGGTGCTGTATCAGTTTGAGGTGCTGTATCAGTTTGAGGTGCTGTATTAGTTTGAGGTGTTGTATCAGTTTGAGGTGTTGTATCAGTTTGAGGTGTTGTATCAGTTTGAGGTGTTGTATCAGTTTGAGGTGTTGTATCAGTTTGAGGTGCTGTATCAGTTTGAGGTGCTGTATCAGTTTGAGGTGCTGTATCAGTTTGAGGTGTTGTATCAGTTTGAGGTGTTGTATCAGTTTGAGGTGTTGTATCAGTTTGAGGTGTTGTATCAGTTTGAGGTGCTGTATTAGTTTAAGGTGCTGTACTAATTTGAGGTAATATATTAGTTTGAGGTACTGTATTAGCTTGAGGTGCTGTATCAGTTTGAGGTGTTGTATTAGTTTAAGATGCTGTACTAATTTGAGGTAATATATTAGTTTGAGGTACTGTATCAGTTTGAGGTGCTGTATCAGTTTGAGGTGCTGTATTAGTTTGAGGTGTTGTATCAGTTTGAGGTGTTGTATCAGTTTGAGGTGTTGTATCAGTTTGAGGTGTTGTATCAGTTTGAGGTGCTGTATTAGTTTAAGGTGCTGTACTAATTTGAGGTAATATACTAGTTTGAGGTACTGTATTAGCTTGAGGTGCTGTATCAGTTTGAGGTGTTGTATTAGTTTAAGATGCTGTACTAATTTGAGGTAATATATTAGTTTGAGGTACTGTATCAGTTTGAGGTGCTGTATCAGTTTGAGGTGCTGTATTAGTTTGAGGTGTTGTATCAGTTTGAGGTGTTGTATCAGTTTGAGGTGTTGTATCAGTTTGAGGTGTTGTATCAGTTTGAGGTGTTGTATCAGTTTGAGGTGCTGTATCAGTTTGAGGTGCTGTATCAGTTTGAGGTGCTGTATCAGTTTGAGGTGTTGTATCAGTTTGATGTGTTGTATCAGTTTGAGGTGTTGTATCAGTTTGAGGTGTTGTATCAGTTTGAGGTGCTGTATTAGTTTAAGGTGCTGTACTAATTTGAGGTAATATATTAGTTTGAGGTACTGTATTAGCTTGAGGTGCTGTATCAGTTTGAGGTGTTGTATTAGTTTAAGATGCTGTACTAATTTGAGGTAATATATTAGTTTGAGGTACTGTATCAGTTTGAGGTGCTGTATCAGTTTGAGGTGCTGTATTAGTTTGAGGTGTTGTATCAGTTTGAGGTGTTGTATCAGTTTGAGGTGTTGTATCAGTTTGAGGTGTTGTATCAGTTTGAGGTGCTGTATCAGTTTGAGGTGCTGTATCAGTTTGAGGTGCTGTATCAGTTTGAGGTGTTGTATCAGTTTGAGGTGTTGTATCAGTTTGAGGTGTTGTATCAGTTTGAGGTGTTGTATCAGTTTGAGGTGCTGTATTAGTTTAAGGTGCTGTACTAATTTGAGGTAATATATTAGTTTGAGGTACTGTATTAGCTTGAGGTGCTGTATCAGTTTGAGGTGTTGTATTAGTTTAAGATGCTGTACTAATTTGAGGTAATATATTAGTTTGAGGTACTGTATCAGTTTGAGGTGCTGTATCAGTTTGAGGTGCTGTATCAGTTTGAGGTGTTGTATTTGCTTGTGGTGCTCTATTATTTTGAGGTGCTGTATTAGTTCGAGGTGCTCTATTAGTTTGTGGTGTTGTAGTAGTTTGTGGTATTAAATTAGTTTCAGAATCTGTATCAGTCTGAGATGATATGTTAGCTTGAGGTATTATATCAGTTTCAGATTCTCTATCCGTTTGATGTACTTTATTAGATTAAGATACTGTATTGGATTGAGATGCTGTATTAGTTTGAGGTATTATATTACTTTCAGGTTCTGTATCGGTTTGAGATACTGTATTAGTTTGAGGTATTAAATTACTTTCAGGTTCTGTATCGGTTTGAGATACTGTATTAGTTTGAGGTATTATATTACTTTCAGGTTCTATATCGGTTTGAGATACTGTATTAGTTTGAGGTATTATATTACTTTCAGGTTCTGTATCGGTTTGAGATACTGTATTAGTTTGAGGTATTATATTACTTTCAGGTTCTATATCGGTTTGAGGTACTGTTTATTTTAAGATGTTGAATCTGTTTGAGGTACTGTATTAGTTTGAGGTACTGTATTAGTTTGAGGTACTGTATTAGTTTGAGGTACTGTATTAGTTTGAGATACTGTTTTATTTTGAGAAGCTCTATCAGTTTGAGGTGTTATATTAGTTTGGGCTATCTGTATTGTAAGGAATGAGTTAGTCTTTGTGTTGAAGTAATATTAACCTTTAGCTTTTGCCTCTTAAGTGAGGAAGTATAAATCTCTGATGGGAGAATGAAACTACAATCATAAGACAGATTTGCTTCATTTTACATGCATGTATATGTTTAATATAGAGACTAGTAGATTCTGAAGTCCAGAAACTCTTGGATTGCAGCTGATATAATACTCGTAAGTTTAATTATCCTTTTGATATAAACAATTCTCTGACAATCATAACAAGGCCTTTAAATCATTCAGAGATGGTGTGTATGTGTGTCAGACAGAATTGTGTGCTATTCGTCTTACCAGCTTCACAGGGAAGCAGGAGAGGTGTGATATCTGTCTGATTGCTACGTATCATTCCAAGCTGACGCAGCGGGAAAGGGCTGTACTGGTGAGAGATAAACACCATTCTGCTTTCTGATCAATGGGCAAGGCCATATGTTTTAACTAACAAGTTCAAAAGTTATATTTATAATTAATGCCTAAAGCAGAACACCTGGCTGTGCCGAAGGAGCCTGCTTGCACCACAAGGCTGCATCTTGTGGACGAGTGCAGTTCGGTGATGAGGGAAGTGATACTCTGATGACACAGAAAATCCTGGAAACCCTCAGCAGGCCAGGCAGAATCTGTGGAGAGAGTAACAGAGTTCATGTTTCAGGTCAATGACCTTTCATCAGAACCACGTTGGGCAGTTGTGTTTGGTAATAGTATGAAACATTGGAATTGTTTCACTCATGTGGGGTGATTTGGGTACTTTTCTGTCTTTGGAAGTTCAAGAGTAAAATAAGGGCTCGTCCGGGATTTGAACCCGGGACCTCTCACATATTTGGATAGACAACCCCGAAGCGAGAATCATACCCCTAGACCAACGAGCCCGTTGACAAAAACCAATCCATTCAAGAGCCAGCCGTCGTAAAACCCTTTTTGTTGGCTATCCTTGATCAGCAATTATGAGGACAGGTTGCAAAGAACGAACTTGCATTCCCTTGAGTGCAGCATATTCAGGGGTGATCTAATTGAGGTGTTTGGATTATTAAAGGATTTGACAGGGCAGATAGAGACTATTTCCTCTGGTGGGGAGAGTCCAGAACAAGGGGGCATAACCTTAAAATTAGAGGTGGGCCGTTCAGGGTTGATGTCAGGAAGCACTTCTTCACACAAAGGGGAGTGGAATTCTGGAACTCTCTCCCTCAAAAAGCAGTTGAGGCTGGAGGTCAATTGAAAATTTCAAAACTGAGATTGATAGATTTTGGGGCTAATTCGGGAGTTTAATGACTTTGACATTTTTTCCCTGTGACTTGGACAGTTTCGATCGATGAAATATTCGTGAAAAGAGTCAGTGCAAAGAGAGTCAACAGTTCATGTTTTCCCGAGACACTTCCTTCAGAGCTAAGAACGAAAAGTTTCTCATTTCCATAGTGCAGCGGTTATCATGTTCACCAGTTACACGCAGAAAGTCCCCGATTTAACCTCGGAGGGAAGCATGTTGTTGGGACTTGCTCCCCATAAACCTTCAGGGTCGAGTTTGTTCATGCATGAAAGGGGCTACAAACCTTTTTTTAATTTAACAACGGCTACACCAGATTCCTGGTATAATAAGCACTAAACACTTTTAAGCAGACTCCTAAAATACAGTATGTAAAACGGGAAGGGATAAAAGTTCATGACATACAAAACACAAAGATTTATTGACGTTTTAATTGTCACTTGGCAAACAAGTTAGCATTTCCTTCAGTGTGCAACAGAACGTATTAATGGTGATTAAAAAAACATTAAATGTCTCACAGACTTGAATTATTTTTGTGCAATGAACTATTCCCAACCACAAGGGAGCACTGCATCAAACATATATATTTAAGTATATAATAAGTATATATAATATATATATATATATATATATATAATCTATGCCATTAGTAGACCTCGTGGTGAAACGGTAGCGCGTCTGACTCTGGATTCTGAAGGCTGCGTATTTAAATCATGTCGAAATCACTACTTCTTATACCATTCACATCAGCCTGGATAATTTCGGAATCACTGCTTTTTAACAATAAACGAAACTTTGCTCACTAGTTCATTGTTCATTGCTCCCTGTCATTGATAATTGCAATGAAATATTAATCTAGCTAAGCCGGAGAACAAAAGATGAAACAAGCGAAACAAATACTGAGCAAAATTATTTGCAATGCTTGGGGGGAAGTGCAGCTGAAAAGCAGAAGATCTGAATGGAATGATCAATGATTGAGCGGAATACATTGCTCGACTTGTTACTCGATTGCCTTCTTGCACAGCACCTCACAAACCTCAACCACCTAGAAGGACAAAGGCAGCAAGTACATGGGAATAACACCACCTGCACGTTCCCCTCCAAGTCACACACCATCCCGACTTGGAAATATATCGGCCGTTCCTTCATCGCCGTTGGATCCTGGAACTCCCTACCTAACAACACTGAGGGAGAACCTTCACCACACGGACTGCAGCGGTTCAAGAAGACGGCTCACCACCACCTTCTCAAGGGCAATTAGGTTTGGGCAATAAATTCTGGCCTTGCCAGCGACACCCACATCCCATGAACGAATGTAAAAAATCTCTGTGCTCCTCCAATTCTGGCCTCTTGCGCATCCCCGATTTAAATCGCTCCACCATTGGCGGCTGTGCCTTCAGCAACCTAAGCTCTGGAAATGCCTCCTTAAACCTCTCCGCCTCTCGCTCCTTCAACACATACCTTAAAACCTACCTCTTCGACTCAGCTTTTGGTCACCTGTCCCAATATCTCCTTATGTGGCTTAGTGTCAAATTTTGTTTAACAACGCTCCCGTGAAGCACCTTGTGACGTTTTACTACGTTAAAGGCGCTCGACAAATGCAGGCTGTGTCCTCTGGTTATCGACCCTCCTGCCAATGGAAACAGCTTCTCCCCATCCATTCTATCAAAATCCCCTCATCATTTTGAATACCTCTATTAAATCTCCCCTTAACCTTATTTTGCTCGAAGGAGAACAATCCCAGCTTCTACAGTCTCTCCACATAACCCATCCCTGGACACGATGCAAGGCGGAGGTTTGCAACCAGGTTTGCAAATTATTGCCAGTCGGGAGCTGGACAAATCGAAAGGAACCGAAATGACAAACAGCTTTGTGAATCTATAGATACGCTTTGGGAAACGGAATTGGAGGCGAATAAAAGACTGACCAGACAGGCGGCCAAGACGCAGCTGAGTCGGCATGTCCTCCTGGAACAGTTACTCTGATGTTGTGGATGAAATTAAGAGGTCTGAACCATTTAAAGCGCTCCCAGTTACTGCAGATCAGGGATCAAAACCTGACATCAGCGTCAGGACGCTTAGAATACTTTTTCTGTATTTGTTCATGGGATGTGGGCGTCGCTGGCGAGGCCGGCATTTATTGCCCATCCCGAATTGCCCTTGAGAAGGTGGTGGTGAGCCGCCTCCTTGAACAGCTGCAGTCAGTGTGGCGAAGGTTCTCCCACAGTGCAACTGAGTGACAGACAAAACACCGGTGGGCGCGCCGGTTGCAGGAGAGCTGGTTGGCGGTGATATCGATGCTGTGAGCGAGACCAGACTGTTTCCATGTTTCCACAAACAATGTCCCATCCTTTGTTTCTGGAAAAGTAACACTGATAGTTGTCAATTGCATTTCTGTGGCTGCAACTTGTAACTTTGGCTAGGTGACATGCTGCTTTAGTGTATCTTGCAAACACGTGCATTGGGTGGTCTCTGTGGCGCAATCGGTTAGCGCGTTCGGTTGTTAACCAAAAGCTTTGGTGGTTTGAGCTCACCCAGGGACGAAAGTTGCACGTTTTTCTTCCGACTTTCGGATTCATTGCCTCATTCTGATCGCCCTGAAGCCGGTGCCAGGTTTTAATTCCTGATCTGCAGTAACTGGGAGCACTTTAAATGGCTCCAATCTCGTTTCAAGTTTTCGAATATGTGATTTGGCGACAAGAAAACACTCTGTGAACAATGTCATCTGAGCATGCCTGATTCGCTATAGTTCAAACTGCGGTCGGATATCAGGCACATGAAAAACAGTGAAATGTTTGTGTGGGCGCGATGCTCTGGGATTCCCTGCCTGACCATCACCACCGATCCTTCTCTGCAGACTTCCGAAATACAGCGCAGTAAATGTATCCCTGGGAAATCAGCTTGGCTGAGGCGTTATGTCCCGAACACGGGACTGCAAGCTTCAGGTTTCCGTAGTGTCGTGGTTATCACGTTCGCCTAACACGCGAAAGGTCCCCAGTTCCTTTCGGGCGGAAACCTTGTTCCCATTAAATATGAATAAATATTTAACGATTCACACTGCTGATTAAATGTGAACAAAGTCCATAACTTGCAGCCCGCTGAGAGCAGGCGATGAAAGACCCGTGATATTGGGGGTGAAGGCTGCTTCCAATACTGTCCCAAACCCGGTGGGACCTGGTGGAAATTTGGTAAGTCCTGTCTATTCAACCAAGGTGGGATAAATGAAACGGTGTTTGAGAAACATTCATATATATATATAATAACATCCAGGATCCTGTATTCAGAGTGGATGGTGCAAAGGTCTGACTCCAGATCAAAAGGCTGCGTGTTCACATCACATCGGGGTCACTGTTTCTTTCACCGCTCACATGAGACTGGATAATTCCCGAATGAAGGTTTTAATTGCTTTTTCACAGAAAAGAAACAGGTGTTTCGCCTAAACCCTGACTCAGAACCGACCCAGTGGCAGGGAGGGGAGCGCCTGATACCCTCATTTATTTCATGCAACAAACTGACACGAACACTGGTATTGATTCAAAATCGACTTGCAGATGGACACACACAGAAAAAAGAGAACCACAGAAACAGGCAGCAACGACTTGCATATATATCTGTATACATTGCCTTTAACGTGGTCAGACGATTTAAGCTCGGTGAACTTGCTTCAGCTTTCTGAAATGTACTTGTCCATCCTTCAGAGGCCAGGGGAAATATATTTTTTGCCTTTCGAAAAAAGACGCGAAAAGCAGAGACATGTTTTGTTTTCAACACGGCTGGTGAAATGGTCGGACTATCATAAATTAGGAGTCGCCTTTGAAACATTTAAAGGCGACTATCTAAAAATCACTTAGTGCAAATTTAAAATCACGGTCACTATTCATTTTGGCCTGAAAGAAATAACAATAAACATGTCAGTCAATGCCCGCGGTGAGACGGTGTCGAACTTGATTGTTGTGAAGTTCACCGCTGGGCTAAAGCTGACGCCGTTAAAAAGACGCGAACCCACTCAATGTGAAGGATGAGCTCATAAGCAACAGGTCCCGTCATCGTCAAACACCTCCTTTCTTGTTCAACGGAGGGAGCAGAGGCGTGTACATCATCAGACGCCAGCAACTTTTACAAATGGAACAGATAAAGGCACAGATGCAAGTTCCAAATATTTTCAATGCAAAGTTATTTCACTTTATTTAAAGTGCCGTGAAGCTGAAAACGGGTCCCAGATGATTTGCGTTCCCTCGTGACTTGTTTTCCAGTGTTTGTCCTTCAGGTTTGCAATTCAATTTGTATTGGATATTGAAGATATTTCAGGATGATTGCACAACATACCATGTGTAAAGCAACCATCTTGATAACTTCAATCATCACACACTCTACATCGACGCTGCAGAGGCCCCAGCACCCCTTTCAATATTGTTTTTCTTAACTCACAGTTTTCAAAAGGGAATTGGATTAACGCTTGGATGGAAACATTTTCAGTGTTATGGGGAAACAGCAGGCGAGTGAGACGAACTGGACAGCTCTTTCAGAGAGCTGGCACAGGCACGATGGGCCGAATGGCATCCGTATGGCGCTGTCTTATTCTATGATTCGATTAATAGATCAATTTCCTCCTTTCACTGAGCCTCCCTAAATGGAGCGCAGTAATCGTGTCCCTGTGAAATGAGCTCCTGAACAGTAATACGGAAATTAGCGTGGCTGAGCGGTTTGAAACTCTGGGTCGGCTCCTGGCAGGAAATTTCCTCTCTAAGTTTGATTAGTTTATCAATTATCTCCCCACTTTCGATCTTAAATGTCTTTACATATTTTTTGATCTCTTCTGCTGTCATGCCCACAATATTAGTCTCCCTGGTAAATACTGAAGCAAAGTGATTATTTAATATTTCTGCCATTTCGCTGTCATTGCCTGTGAGTTTGTCGTGTGTATCCCTTAGTGGCCCTATTCCTATCCTAAACTTTCTTTGGCTGTTGATGTGCCCAGAATACTTTGCTTTTTTTGATATTCCTTTTTGCCTTTCTAATAGTTCTTTCGACTTCTTTCCCATTCTTTTCACATTCCCCTCTCTCCTTTATTGTCCAGTGTGGGCCTTTTTCTTTCGTTTCAATTTTACCCTTATTTCTTTATTCATCCCTGGTGTGTCATTTCTGGCTCGTTTGTTCTTGCTTTTTAGTGGGAGATATTTCTTCTGGACTCTATTGATCACCGTTTTAAATGTTTCCCACTGCTGTTCTATTTCTTTGTCCAGGTCATTAATATGTCAAACATTTCACCGTTCGAAACTTCTCAAGTCACATATGCATGACAAAGCCAGTTGCTTTTGTGGGAGGAGCAAATCGACTTGGCAGTAAAATCAGCTGCAGCCCAATCCACAAATAAAATATTTCCACGTAACAGTAAAGATAACAAATGTCAGAAGTGGGATTCGAACCCACGCCTCCAGAAGAGACTGCGACCTGAACGCAGCGCCTTCGACCGCTCGGCCATCCTGACGACCGATTTCATGTTTCATTCTGCATAATTTCTGCACTGTTGGCCAGTGAAAGCATCATAAAAGTTTAAAATGTTACTCACCCAACGTGGGGCTCGAACCCACGATTAAGAGCTTCGTGCTCTGTCCGACTGAGCAAGCCGGGCCTGAGTATTGTTCACCGCCTGATCTGTCATTACAGCAAGCAGGAGAAAGACTCCATTTCGAATTATTGCAATCAATTCTGAGGGATCGGATGAACTGTCACTTCGAAAGTCACGGATGAATCAAGGGCAGTCAACATGGATTTGTCAAGGGGAGGTCGTGTCTGACGATCCTGATTGAATTTTTCGAGGAGGTGACAAGAAGGATCAATGACGGTAGCGCAATTGATGCAGTCTACGTGGATTTTAGCAAGCCTTTTGAAAAGTTCCCACATGGCAGATTGGTCAAAAAAGTAAAGGCCCATGGGATACAAGGGAATGCGGCTTGTTGGATCCAAAATTGTCTCAGTGGCAGGAAGTTAATGGCCGACGCGTGTTTTTGCGGCTGGAAGGCTGTTTCCAGTGGGGTGCCGCAGGGCTCGGTACTTGGTCCTTTGATTTTTGTGGTATCCATGAACGATTTGGACTTAAACGTCGGAGGCATGATAAAGACATTTGCGGGTGACACAAAAATAGGCCGTGTGGTTGATAGCGAGGAGGAAAGCTGTAGACTGTGGGGGTTCAGTCATTTTTCTGATAACAAAGCACTCAATCTATCTCTGAACGAATTTTGAACGAATACGTGTGTTTGACCCGGCACAGGCACGATGGGCCGAATGATCTCCTCTTGTGGACTAACATAATACGATGATACTAAGTGTTGTCAGACGGAAAAGCAACACATTCCAAATAAGAGCAGAGAGATGAAACTAGTCTAACAGCATAACAGCACGGTGAGATATTGTATTTGGGAAGGATGAGGAGGGATAGTTTATCATGGTGGTAGTCACTTAGGGTATCATTTGTGACTTTGATAAGGACCATTTCATGCTGCGACAGTCTCTGGTACTGTGTGTGAGTGTGGGATTCATTCTGTATCTGTCAGTCTCTGGTACTGTGTGTGAGTGTGGGATTCATTCTGTATCTGTCAGTCTCTGGTACTGTGTGTGAGTGTGGGATTCATTCTGTATCTGTCAGTCTCTGGTACTGTGTGTGAGTGTGGGATTCATTCTGTATCTGTCAGTCTCTGGGACTGTGTGTGAGTGTGGGAGTCATTCTGTATCTGTCAGTCTCTGGTACTGTGTGTGAGTGTGGGATTCATTCTGTTTCTGTCAGTCTCTGGTACTGTGTGTGAGTGTGGGATTCATTCTGTATCTGTCAGTCTCTGGTACAGTGTGTGATTGTGGGATTCATTCTGTATCTGACAGTCTCTGGTACTGTGTGTGAGTGTGGGATTCATTCTGTATCTGTCAGTCTCTGGTACTGTGTGTGAGTGTGGGATTCATTCTGTATCTGACAGTCTCTGGTACTGTGTGTGAGTGTGGGATTCATTCTGTATCTGTCAGTCTCTGGTACTGTGTGTGAGTGTGGGAGTCATTCTGTATCTGTCAGTCTCTGGTACTGTGTGTGAGTGTGGGATTCATTCTGTTTCTGTCAGTCTCTGGTACTGTGTGTGAGTGTGGGATTCATTCTGTATCTGTCAGTCTCTGGTACTGTGTGTGAGTGTGGGATTCATTCTGTATCTGTCTGTCTCTGGTACTGTGTGTGAGTGTGGGATTCATTCTGCATCTGTCAGTCTCTGGTACTGTGTGTGAGTGTGGGATTCATTCTGTATCTGTCAGTCTCTGGTACTGTGTGTGAGTGTGGGATTCATTCTGTATCTGTCTGTCTCTGGTACTGTGTGTGAGTGTGGGATTCATTCTGTATCTGTCAGTCTCTGGTACTGTGTGTGAGTGTGTGAGTCATTCTGTATCTGTCAGTCTCTGGTACTGTGTGTGAGTGTGGGATTCATTCTGTTTCTGTCAGTCTCTGGTACTGTGTGTGAGTGTGGGATTCATTCTGTATCTGTCAGTCTCTGGTACTGTGTGTGAGTGTGGGATTCATTCTGTATCTGTCTGTCTCTGGTACTGTGTGTGAGTGTGGGATTCATTCTGCATCTGTCAGTCTCTGGTACTGTGTGTGAGTGTGGGATTCATTCTGTATCTGTCAGTCTCTGGTACTGTGTGTGAGTGTGGGATTCATTCTGTATCTGTCAGTCTCTGGTACTGTGTGTGAGTGTGGGATTCATTCTGTATCTGTCAGTCTCTGGTACTGTGTGTGAGTGTGGGATTCATTCTGTATCTGTCAGTCTCTGGTACTGTGTGTGAGTGTGGGATTCATTCTGTATCTGTCAGTCTCTGGTACTGTGTGTGAGTGTGGGATTCATTCTGTATCTGTCAGTCTCTGGTACTGTGTGTGAGTGTGGGATTCATCTGTATCTGTCACTCTCTGATACTGTGTGTGAGTTTTGAATTGATTCTGTATCTTGTCAGCAGTGTGTGTGAGAGTTTGTGATTAATTCTTTATATAAAACTGTGTGTTAGTGTGGGAATCTTTCGGTATCTGTCAGTCTCTGGTACTCCATGTGAGTGTGGGATTCATTCTGTATATACAGTCTCCAGTACTGTCTGTGGGAGTTGAATTCATCCTAGATATGCAGTTACTCATACTGCATGTGATTGTGGGATTCATTCTGTATATACAGTCTCCAGTACTGTATGTGGGAGTTGAATTCATCCTAAATATGCAGTTACTCATAATGCATGTTAGTGTGGGATTCATACTGTACCTGTCAGTCTCTGGCACTGTGTGTGAGTGTGGGATTAACTGTGTGTCTGTCAGTCTCTTGTACTGTATGTAAGTTTGGGATTCCTTCTGCATCTGTGAGAGTTGGAGTCATTCTGTGTTTCTGTGTCTCTGGTACTGTCTCTGAATGTGAGATTCATTCTGTATCTGTACGTAATTATTCTCTCAGATTACATTATGGCGTTCAATATTGTAGCTTTAATATCTCGATGTTTAAATAGTTTTACTCATTGTTTAATTGGTAAATATGGACATACTTTAGGATTTGATGCTGGAGGTTTTAATCCGATAATTTGTGTGCTTTTTGGAGTACTATTAAATCTGTATCTCTGTGAGTCCTGTTGTGGATGATAATGTATCTTTCAAACTGATAAGGTGACATTTTAGAATTGGTATGTTATGTGTCGATCAGTCTGTAGAAATGGAATTGATACCGTATCTTTCAGTCTAATATTGTATGAGATTTTTGGACTGGTATGTAATGTGTATCTCAGTCTGCACTAATAGATTTGACACTCTATCTTTAAATCTCATTCTACGAGTACATTCTGAACAGGTATCTAATTTGTTTCTCAGGTTTACTATCTTTCAATATTTCTCAATCTGATACTCTACCTGAGTTTTGGACTTGTGTGCAATTTGTATCATATGATACACTTTTCGAATGGATATTGCATGTATTAAAGTCATGTGTGAGAGTTCTGGGCTGGTATTCAATTTGAATCTCGGGGTACATTATTGGGATTCATTCTGTACCTTTGAATCGGGTACCATGTGTGATTTCTATCTGGGATTTAATTCGTAGCTAATGTTGCTCTATTGTGAGATTGACACAGTGCCTTTCACTCTGAGTGTGTGATTTTGGACTGGGATTTTTGTATCTACCTGTCAGCGGGACTGAGTTCGGGGGGAATGGAACAGTGTCAACCTCACCTACTCTGCTTGACTGTTGGATTGAAAATGTGTCTCTGGAAATTGTGATCAGTGTGGGACTGACTACTTCTGCTGTCTGAGACTGTGGAACTGATGAGCTGTCTGTGTCTCTGTGCTCTGTGAGTGATAATATACTTACTGTGTGTGAGAAGGAGCTGGCTGTACTGTTCCTTCTGCCTTGGGTGGAGGAAGCATCACATTTATTCTGGATCGTTCAAGGGTTTGCCTGGAGAAAGAAAATTATCTCTTGTTACTCAGGAACATGTGAGGTAGAAAATACAGAAGTGATCAGTTTAATATCTCTGTTAATGATCATTTTGAATATCCACAAATGAAATCCAGTGATACAAACAGTGTCAGTGTCTGACTCCACTGCAGTACTGCAGCACTCAGCTTCTGCATACCAGGTGTGTTGGGCTGTTTTACAACAATTTAATAACATCCAGACACGGCCCAACCCCTGCACCGATCCATGAATGGGACGACCCGATGTAGCAGGGACCTTTGTACAGGTCAGGTTTCAAATCTCCTCTCCCATGGGACTAACCGTTCAACGGAAACCAAACAGCCGCTGTTTAAAATGTGTCCTTGACACTTCTCACCTGAAGCCTGCAATAGATGCTCTTTGTATAACTCCCCACATCCTTACTGTCCGGCTCTGTTTCCACTCTTCACTGTCCAATAACAATAAACAGGGTGAGGCTAGAACTAAACCAGGACCATTCACTCCTGGTTTGTGAGAGAAAGCAGCAATGATTTTAATAGCAGGTTCTTCCCATTCTCTCTCCCTTCCCCTGGACACACCCTGTACACACACAGTCCGAGAATGACCTCTCCCTTCCCCCCTCTCACTCCATGTTCCGGGACCAGTTCCTGATCCACTCCGCCTCTTACAAACAGCCCCCGGACTCCCCCTGACCTTCCCCCGGACTCAATGCCGATGTCTGAGTCCATCTGCGGACACGGTCCCGAAGCGATGATCTGCTGTAACGAGGCTGCTCTTTGCTCCCTTCCCCTGGGGGCCGTGATCTCTCCATTCCCGCCTGTTTTAAACCATCTTCTTCCGCTCACTGAGGGAATGGCGCCCACAATTCCCAATCCAAAAATCGATGGAAACTTTCCCCAATTGAATTTTTCCGAGTCTGATCAAAGGATTTGGGTCTGGGGGAAAGGTCAGAGGGAATGGGGTCCACAGGCAGTGCAGGAACAGGCACCAGAATAGGAAACAGATGGGATTCCACCAGTGCCAAACGCTGGAATCCAGACTGACTTTACAATCTCCAACTATTAAACGACATGTTTCCATCCCTGCTGTTTCTATCGGGGTCTTTTGACGGTAAAGAGCCTTTCAGAGATAAAGTGAGCGGCTGTGAAATCAGCCAATGGATTCTCTTCATTAATGGCCCCTATAATGTGTGACTGAGAGAGGATTTCTCAAACCAATCCTGGAGAAACATGGGAGGAAAGTGGGAGTCGGTGTATTTGCTGGGACCGTGTAGGGTTAATATCAGGCAGCAACAGTCGCAGATTAATTTAACCGGAGTGAAACTGTAGGTCACTGAGAGTAATATCGAACAGCCCTGAGCTGTAAAACTGCAGATAGTACAACAGGCATTAGAGGGTTAAATGTGGCCCATTGTTTCTGTCTCTCTCTGTACTGTCCCTGAGTGTGGGATTAATAGTGTGTCTGTTCCTTGTACAATATCAGTGAGAGATGAGATTGCATCTTCTGTCTCTCCAACGCGATCTTTCTGGATAAAACGGCACTTTACCGGTCAGTCTGGAACGAATACTGTTAACGTCTGTCTGTCACTGTGTCTCACCGCTCTCTCTGTCTCTCTCACCTTGTCTGCCTCCCTCTCTCTCTCTGGTGCTGTGTATGAAGGTGGATACTGCTATTGAGCGTGATTCGGACACAGATAGGGAGTGTAAGACTGATAATGTCTCTCTCTCTCTCTCTTTTGCTGGACATGAAAGTGGGATACTGTCTGATATAAAATAGAGAGAATGAGATATCCGGGCCGGGCCTCACTGTAACTGGGGATGTGTTCGGCTCCAGTCCCAGTTCATGGTCATAATCTTTTCACAGATTCAGGGCGAGAGTCTCTGTGAGACGGTAACACTGGCGGAGAAACTCCGCGTCATAACTCAAACCCCAACACATGAGATTCTCCAAATAAGCTGGAATAAGGTGTTTGTAAAACGCTGAACCCGTCTGGGAGGGGATGTGTGGGGAGATAGAACAAGGAAACAGACTGAAATGGAGGAGCCGAGTTGACTTGTTATCGATGGACTGTATTTAGGCAGGAATATTAACGATTTCTCATTGTAACGGGGCTTATTTGAAAGCTTCGGGTTTTGGGAATCCTTGAATATGAAGCCTGGGTCTGTCAGGGTTTGTGCGGAGCGCTGAGGTTTGGTTCTATTTTCGATAAACGGTTTGAAACTGTCGGATAGAGAGAACTGGAGGTGGAGCTGGAAGATCAGAGGCCGCTCTCCGCTCTGTCACTCTGACTGTCTCCTCCCCTCCCGATTTCTCTGTTTAATCCCCCATATGGAACCAAAGCGGGTCGGTGGACTCTAAACACGGTTTACTCGTTAACAGGACGAAAGGCGAGTAATGTTCCTGATCTCCTGGGCACCAGGCAATTCACTGTTATTTGTTTCTGTACAGAGTTACATTTCAGTGATTCCCCAGTGAGTTTGATGCGTTATGTAAATAATCCAACAAAATAGAACAGAAACGGAGCGAAGCGCTGAATTCCACAGATGTAGAAAGGTTATTCGTTCAGTTCTGGTGATTCTTTATGAGCCCAGCATGGCAAGTAGTTTAAATAAATACAAGAAACCTGGTGATGTGTGGGCTGGGGTCGAAAAGTCACCGTTTAATGTACCGGACTGTGGTCACTGCCCCGACTCCAGTCCCATTAATACCTCATCTCGTCCACAACGAGACAAAAGCAGCTCAAAGCCACACTGGTAGCATGATATCAGCGTCTCCCTTCAGACAGTAACCAGCCCTTTCACAGATACAGAGGGTGGCTCTGAAAAGAGCCTTTACATCCAGTTACATTGAAACAACAGCACAGAAACAGGCCATACGGCCCAACTAGTCTATGCCGGCGTTTATGCTGCTCATGAGCCTCCTCCTTCCTTACTTCATCTAACCCTATCGGCATATCCTTCTATTCCTTTCTCCCTCATGTGCTGATCTATCTTCCCCTTAAATGCCCCGATGTCATTTGCCTCAGCTACTCCTCGTAGTTGCAAGTTCCACATTCTAACCACTCTCTGGGTAAAGCAATTTCTCCTGAATTCCCTATTTGATTTATTAGCGACAATTTTATGTTTATTACCTGAAGTTTTGGACTCCCCACAAGTGGAAACATTTTCTCTACATCTATCCTAACAAACCCTATCATTATCTTAAAAACCTCGATCAGATCAACCCTCAGTCTTCTCTTTTCTAGAGAAACGAGACCCAGTCTGTTCAGTCTTTCCTGATAAGAATATCCTCTCATTTCTGGTATCATCCTTGTGAATCCTGTTTGCACCTTCTCCAATGCCCCGATGTCTATAATATGGAGACGAGACCTGTTCGCAGTCTTCCAAGTATGGTCTAAACAAGGTTCTATACAAGTTTAACATAACTTCTTTGCTTTTCAACTCGATCCCTCTAGAAATGAATCCTAGTGTTTGATTTGTCTTTTTATGACCTGATTAACCTGGGTCGTTACTTTTAGTATTTTGTGTATCTGTGCCACTAGATCCCTTTGCTCCTCTATCCCGTTTAGACTCTTATTATCCAAGCAGTGTGTGACCTCCTGATTCTTCATTCTGCAACTTTATTAATGTCCTCTTGCATTTTGATGCATTCTTCCTTTGTATTAACTAAATCCCCCAATTTGGTGTCGTCCACAAATTTTGGAATTGTACTTCCGATTCCCGAATCCAAATCGTTAATGTAAATTGTGAAGAACAGTGGTCCCAGCAACTGGAACTCCACTTCCCACCTTTTGCCAGTCTGAGTAGCGACCCTTAACCTCTATTCTCGGCTTTTAGTTCTTAGCCAACTTCCTATCCATTCTGCCACCTGACCCTGACTCCACGGGCTCTGAACTTAGCCATGAGTCTGCAATGTGGTACATTATAGAAGGCCTTCGGAAAATCCAAATATATCACCTCTACTGCATTAAACTTGTCTACACTTTCTGTTCCTTCTTCAAAGATTTCAATAAGGTTGGTCCTGTCCTTTGGGTTATCAGATTCAGCCTTGGCCTGTGTATTTGCTCTTGGAGCTCACAATGCTGGTTTTCTTCGGCAGCATCACGGCCTGGATATCAGACAACACCCTGAGCGATGGTCACCCGTTCCAGCAGCTTGTTGAGCTCCTCGTCGTTGCGGATGGCCAGCTGCACAGGTGTCTGGGGATAACGCGGGTCTTCTTGTTTGTCCCGGGCCGCGTTGCCGGGCAGCTCGAGGATTTCAGCCGTCAGATACTTGATGCACAGCAGCCAGACAGACCGGGGCTCCGGCACCCACACGTTCAGCATAGTTCCCCTTTCTCAGGAGCCTGTGAACACGGCAAACAGGGAACTGCAGTCCGGCCTGGGATGAGAGAGACTTGGCCTTGGACAGAGCTTTACCGCCGGTTTTTCCTCTTCCAGACATTTCCACAATCTCACAAACACTTTCACAAAGAATGAAGAAATCCTCCCGCACTCGCCCTTCTTATACCTTCTGGAGGAGTACAGTGGGGGCAGTTGTGATGGGTCTCTCTCAGAGTGTTTGCACTGCCCGCTCACCCTCACTGATATTCTATCTTTGAACTGCTGTAATATTGTCCTTTAGTAATATTGCTGCTCCTCCTCCTTTCCCTATTTCCCTGTCCTTTCTAAAGATCTTATAGACTTGAATATTAAGCTGCCATTCCTGCCCAGTTGGTTGTCAGGTCTCTGATTTAATGGAATTATTTAACTTTACTCAAAGGCTGATGTGAGCTGTGGTAATATGTATTTCCAGCTGGTCAAGTATTGCAGGTATCGACTGTCTCTTCAGTCCGATATCAGGTGAAGAATTACTGGCTGGTGTGGAATTTCCATTGATTGGGGGTTGGTGAAATCTACTGGGCGGAAACAGGAACTGCAACAGAGCGAGAAAGGATCCGTCAGAAACCAGTTCAAATGAAGAACAAAATCCAACAGCCTGCAGTGTCTGTTCAGGATCTGATGTTTGGGAACTATTTTATTGTTGGTTATTTTCAGCGATGGTGGTATAGTGGTGAGCATAGCTGCCTTCCAAGCAGTTGACCCGGGTTCGATTCCCGGCCATCGCAATTAAGTGTGCTTATTAGTTTATTTCCATCAGGAACTCTTAAGTTTACAATCGAATTTGATGCAGTTCATAATCGAGTGTAATGATAGTAAAATGTTATCAACCTTCATTTCTTTTCCCTATCGAAGGAAAAGAGGAAAAACATGCTGGAAATATTGAGTTACCAAGGGTCTAATGAGAGTGAGGAAGGGACATGATCTGTTAGCCTTTATTGGAAGGGTGTTGGAATATAAGAGTAAGGAGGTCTTGCTGCAATTGTAGTATGAGGAAATATTGTGCAAAATTGGCCAATATTGGTTGGAGTTTAGAAGAATGAGAGTTGATCGCATTGAAATGTATAAAATTCTTAGACGGCTTGACAGGGTAGATGCTGAGAGTCTGATTTCTCTGGCTGGAGAGTCAAGAACTCGAGCTCATAGTCTCAAGATAAGGGGTCGGCCATTTCGGACCGACATGAGGAAACATTTCTTCACTCAAAGGATTGTGAATCTTTGGAATTCTCTACACCCCAGAGGGCTGTGGATGCTCAGTCGTTGAGTTATATTCAAAGCTGAGATCGATAGATTGTTGGACTCGAGGGGAATCAAGGGATATGGGGATCGGCGGGAAAGTGGAGTTGAGATCGAAGATCAGCCATGATCTTATTGAATGGCGGAGCAGGCTCGATGGGCCATATGGCCTATTCTGCTGCTATTTCTTATGTTCTTATGTAAAGAGCTTTATTTCCAAGTGTGCTGACGACAATAATTTAGGTAGCACAGTAAACATTGTAGATGGGAGCAGAAATTTGCAAAGGGACATTGATAGATTAAGTGAATGGGTGAAACTGTGGCAGATGGAGTTCAACGTGGGGAACTGTGAGGTCATCCCTTTGGACCATAAAACGATAGATCAGTGTATTTTCTAAATGGCAAGAAGCTAGGAACTGTGGGGGAGGATAGAGATTTAGGGGGTCCAATACAGAAATCACTAAAAGTGATCACTAATTCACTAAAACAATGTTAAAATGGAGATTAAATTTTGATCTTTATCTCAAGGGAATTGGAAAAAAAGCAGTGCTCTGGTTAGGCATCATTTGGAGTTCCGTGCTCAGTTCTGGGCACCGCACTCTCTCTAATGGCTTGGAATGAGAAGGGGTTTTTCATTAAAGGAAGCTCACTGAAATACAGGGTTTTTGAAGAGTTATGATCAGAAATGGGAGCGGAGCTCATTTCCTGCTTCACACTGTTACAACACATTGAGGAGAACAGCATCAATGAAGATAAAGGGAATGAAATGAAATGTGTCACACAGTTACATCTCGCTGCTCTGTCTGACCATTTTAGTCGCTACTTCCCTGTAGAGGGATTTGAAAATTTGAAGGAAAAGCGTTGGGTGAAAATCCTTTTGCTTTGGGAAATCCTGAATCAATAATGAGTCTAAACTTGATGCCTGAGCAAGAAAACGAGCCGGTGCGACTCACCTGTGAACACATTGAAAACACGCCACAAGTCATTCAGATTGTCATCTTTTTGGATCAGTGCTTTCAAAGAATATCCTCTGTTATGATTCGTGTTCTGTTGTTGCTGCCGTTCACAACAACCTACCTGTGCGAAATGGGATTTTCGACTTTGACAAGGTTAAAAACAAGAGAAAGAAACTCAAAATCGCACCTGAGATGCGTGAAGCACTTTCATCCTGTGATCCAGATTGGAACGAGATCATGACCAACTGACAGACCCACCCCTCACATTGAGGAAGTGAAACTCAACCTGATCTTCTTTTACTGTATTTATACTGTATTTAAAATGTTTTTCAAGCAACGTCGATGTCTAATTTTGGTTATTACTTGAAGTGAAGTGAAGAGCGAGCATGGACTGACCTTTATTGGGATTTGATGCAAACTCCAGTCTGAAGTTATTATTGTTTGGGGTCTCTGGGGGAAGTGTTTTTCTTCCACTGGGTCACGAGAAAAATAGTTTCAGAAAATCTGTTCTACATTGTACGGTCAGTGTCTGTTCATCAAACTCGCTCTGAATTTCTCAGTCTGTATTTCCAGAATCGGTTCTGTGGGCGACGCGGGCAATCGAACATTGACCCAAAACCTGCGACTAATGGCGGCCGCAGAGCCCACAATCCACCGCGCCCCAGAAACCCCTCTATCTCTCCAAGGCGCTGATTTCTCCGGCCGTCGGCCCTTGCCGCACCTGCGCATTGCGCCCCTTCGAATGGAGATAGATCGTATTCTACCGCGCGGGACATTCTGGGTAATCTCATCCGCCATTGAAATCCCATCTTGCTGATAATTCTGTGATGGGGTTTTTAAGGGCGAGGTTTATACAATCAAAAGCAAAATAATGCGAATGCTGGAAATGTGAAATATAAAGAGAAAATGCTGGTAATCCTCATCAAGTGAGGCAGCATCCGTCGAGAAAGCCATCCTTAGGTTTCTGGTTGGAACTAGCGAACGTGCTTTTGGAGGAAGCAGCAATGAGCTCAAGGCCGTTTTCTTTACTTTGCAGACAGCCGACAGCTTAACATGTTGGTGCTGAGGCACAGGAGACCTCTTTTCCTTTATCAAACCTAAAAGCTTTCTGTGTCTGCCCGAACACGGCTGTTTTGCTCGAGCACTTACCTGTGCTCACCAGCAGGGAGTGCCTTTGAGTAACAACACGTCAAACCGCTTTCAGGACAAAAAGTCTTCCGTCAGTCAACCAGACAGACAGGGCTCTCGCTGCTCCCTCAAGCTGGAGGCGGCTGTTCCTTCCCGGTGACCTCGTCTGCCTTCCGCAGGCTCGGGCTCTTCTCAGCATCATTCACGATTACTGTGGCTTCCCGTTCTGCTGTTGCTCACTTGCTGATGTACGATATCGCCGATTGGAGCAAAGTATTGATTGTATTCAGGGAGGGGCTAACCCAAGGCAAGATTTCTCTGCTGCCCATGGAGCTGCTTGGAGGCGAGTGCAAAGCAGCTAGTGTGAAGGGCAGGTACCGAGTAAATCTCCGTCAGGCCCACGTGACTGCACGAGTCGGGGTGTTCAAAACGGTGAACAATCACGAAACAGAAGGATCTTTGCTGCTTCCCTTCGATCGCTCAGCTGGTAGAATAGAGGACTACAGTGGAAAACAAAGCAGAGTCACCCTTAGGTTGCTGGTTTAATTTCGGCTCCAAGCAGCGAATGTGATTTTGGAATAAGAAGCAGTTAGATCAAGGCCGCTCACTGTGGCTTCCCGTTCAGCTGTTGCTCACTTGCTGATGTTCGATACCGCCGATTGGAGCAAAGTATTGAATATATTCAGGGAGAGGGCAATTCGTGGCGCTGCTTGGAGGCGAGTGTGAGGCGATCATTGTGAAGGGCAATTCCCCCAACACAGGTGGGGAATTAGCTCCAATAGTAGAGAGTTCACTGAACATGCGAGAAATAGCGGGATCGATACCCAATTCTCCACTCATTTTTTAACATGGGGAATTGTCCCAAAACAAAAATGGTGTCAGTTTTCAGTAAATCCGCAACCCACGGAAATCCGAAGCTTCAATGAAGAGAGGTCAAGGGGCAGAAAATATTTTGGTGTGCTGCAGTAAGCAAAAGGTTTTGATTTTGGTGTTTAGCAAAGATGGAAAGATGAAGTGAGACATGGAAAAAAGCTTCACAGGTCCTGATATCATTTCTGTGGATTGAACTCAGGATTTGCAAAGATAATAAAACTAATGCATTCTTTGCTGTGTTAAGAGCGTACGAACGATGGAGACTGCCAGGCAGCAGTCACAGTTAGGACAGTTTGCAAGCTATCTAAAGTCATAAAGTAATGGACAGTTGGCAAAAACAATCCAGTCAGGCAGGAGTTGACCTGACAATCTTCTGATTTGTCATTCGACACGATATCCACTGCTCCACGGTGTGCAGAGAAAGTAGCAGCTCACACTGCCACAACGCTGCGGTATGAGCAGGAAATGAGTCAGTCTCGGTCATGCACACGTGACTCCACCAGTCCGGGGGTGTCAAAAGGCGCACAGTGAATATTTACCAAAGAGAGCAATCTTGGCTGCTTCCCTTCGATCGTTCAGCTGTTACAGCGGAGGACTGTAATACAATGAACAGATAAAAGTCATCCTTAGGTTTCTGGTTGGAACAAGCGAACGTGCTTTTGGAGGAAGCAGAAATTAGCTCAAGGCCGTTTTCTTTCCTTCACAGACAGCCAAAAGCTTAACATGTTGGCGCTGAGGCACAGGAGACCTCCTTTCCTTTCTGAAACCAAAAGCTTTTTGTTTCCGCCCGAAAATGGCTGTTTTGCTCGAGCACTTGCCTCTGCTCACCAGCAGGGCGCACCTTTGAATAACAACACGTCAAACCGCACTCACTTTCAGGCAAATCAGCCTTCCATCAGTCAGTCAGACCGACAGACAGACAGAGCTCTCGCTGTTTCCTCAAGCTCGGGCTGATATTCTTTTCCGATGACCTCGTCTGCGTTCCGCAGGCTCGGGCTCTTCTCGGCATCATTCACGATTACTGTGCCTTTCCATTCTGCGGTTGCTCACTTGCAGATAGTCGATACCGCGGATTGGAGAAAAGTATTGAAAAAATTCAGTGAGGTGGCAATTCGTGGCGCTGCTTGGAGGCGAGTGTGAAGCGACTATTGTGAAGGGCAATTTGATTTGCCAAGCAGGGGAATTAACTCAAATGGTAGAGTGCTCGCTTTGCATGCGAGAAGTAGCGGGATCGATGCCTGCATTCTCCACTCACTTTTTTACCTTCGGGAATTGTCCCGAAACAAAAATGGTGTCAGTTCTCAGCAAATCCAGAACCCACGTCAATCCGAAGCTTCGATAAATAGAGGTCAAGGAGCAGCAAATCTTTTGGTGTGCTGCAATAAGCAAAAGTTTGTGATTTTGGTGTTTAGCAAAGATGGAAAGATGAAGTGAGACATGGAAAAAAGCTTCACAGGTCCTGATATATTTTCTGTGGATTGAACTCAGGATTTACAAAGTTAATAAAACTAATGCACTCCCTGCTGTGTGAAAAGCACACGAACGGTGGAGACTGCCAGGCAGCACTGCCAATTAGGTTAGTTTGCAAGCTATCTAAAGTCATAAAGTAGTGGACAGTTTGCAAAAACAATCCAGTCAGGTCGGAGTCGACCAGACAATCTTCAGACTTGTCATGAGACAAGGTATCTCCTGCTCCACTGGCCAAGCCTGTGCAGAGAAAGTAGCAGCTCACACTCCCACAGCGCTGCGATCTGAGCAGGAAATGAGTCAGTCTCGGTCATGCACACATGATTCCACGAGTCCGGGAGTGCAAAAGGCTCACAGTGAATATTTACCAAACAGAGCAATCTTGGCTGCTTCCCTTCGATCGTTCAGCTAGTCCAGCGGAGGACTGCAATACAATTGACAGATAAAAGTCATCCTTAGGTTTCTGGTTGGAACTAGCGAACGTGCTTTTGGAGTAAGCAGAAATTAGCTCAAGGCCGTTTTCTTTACTTTACAGACAGCCAAAAGCTTAACATGTTGGCGCTGTGGCACAGGAGACCTCATTTCTTTTCTTCAACAAGAAAGCTTTTTGTGTCTGCCCGAAAACGGCTGTTTTGCTCGAGCACTTGCCTCTACTCACCAGCAGGGCGTACCTTTGAATAACAACACGTCAAACCGCACTCACTTTCAGGCAAATATGCCTTCCATCAGTCAGTCAGACCGACAGACAGACAGAGCTCTCGCTGTTTCCTCAAGCTCGGGCTGCTGTTCTTTTCCGACGACCTCGTCTGCGTTCCGCAGGCTCGGGCTCTTCTCGGCATCATTCACGGTGACTGTGCCTTCCCGTTCTGCGGTTGCTCAATTGCGAATACTCGATACCGCGGATTGGAGCAAAGTATTGAAAAAATTCAGGGAGGGTGCAATTCGTGGCGCTGCCTGGAGGCGAGTATGAAGGGATTATTGTGAAGGTCAAATTCTTCCTCGCAACTGGGGAATTAGCTCAAGTGGTAGAGTGCTCGCTTAGCATGCAAGAAGTAACGGGATTGATACCCCCATTCTCTACTCACTTTTTTACCTTGGGGAGTTGTCCCGAAACAAAAATGGTGTCAGCTTTCAGCCAATCGAAAACCCACGTGAATCATCAGCTTCGACAAAGAGAGGTCAATGGGTAATCAATCTTTTGGTGTGCTGCAGTAAGCAAAAGTTTTTGATTTTGGTGTTTAGCAAAGATGGAAAGATGAAGTGAGACATGGAAAAAAGCTTCACAGGTCCTGATATCTCTTCTGTGGATTGAACGCAGGATTCACAAAGTTAATAAAACTAATGCACGCCCTGCTGTGTGAAAAGCGCATGAACGGTGGAGACTGCCAGGCAGCACTGCCAATTAGGTTAGTTTGCAAGCTATCTAAAGTCATAAAGTAATGGACAGTTGGCAAAAACAATACAGTCAGGTCGGAGCTGTCCAGACAATCTTCTGATTTGTCATTGGACACGATATACACTGCTCCACTGGTCGAGGGTTTGCAGAGAAAGTAGCAGCTCACACTGACACAGCGCTGCGGTCTGAGCAGGAAGTGAGTCAGTCTCGGTCATGCACACGTGACTCCACGAGTCCGGGAGTGTCAAAAGGCGCACAGTGAATATTGACCAAAGAGAGCAATCTTGGCTGCTTCCCTTCGATCGTTCAGCTGGTACAGCGGAGGACTGCAATACAATTAACAGATAAAAGTCATCCTGAGGTTTCTGGTTGGAACTCGCGAACGTGCTTTTGGAGTAAGCAGAAATTAGCTCAAGGCCGTTTTCTTTACTTTCCAGACAGCCAAAAGCTTAACATGTTGGCGCTGAGGCACAGGAGACCTCCTTTCCTTTCTGAAACCTGAAAGCTTTTTGTGTCTGCCCGAAAACGGCTGTTTTCCTCGAGCACTTGCCTCTGCTCACCAGCAGGGCGTACCTTTGAATAACAACACGTCAAACCGCACTCACTTTCAGGCAAATCAGCCTTCCATCAGTCAGTCAGACCGACAGACAGACAGAGCTCTCGCTGTTTCCTCAAGCTCGGGCTGCTGTTCTTTTCCGATGACCTCGTCTGCCTTCCGCAGGCTCGGGCTCTTCTCGGCATCATTCACGATTACTGTGCCTTCCCGTTCTGCGGTTGCTCACTTGCGAATACTCGATACCGCGGATTGGAGCAAAGTATTGAAAAAATTCAGGGAGGTGGCAATTCGTGGCGCTGTTTGGAGGCGAGTGTGAAGCGACTATTGTGAAGGGCAATTGGTCTCGCTAAGCAGGGGAATTAGCTCAAATGGTAGAGCGCTCGCTTAGCATGCGAGAAGTAGCGGGATCGATGCCCGCATTCTCCACTCACTTTTTTACCTTCGGGAATTGTCCCGCAACAAAAATGGTGTCAGTTTTCAGCAAATCCAGAACCCACGTCAATCCTCAGCTTCGATGAATAGAGGTCAAGGAGCAGCAAATCTTTAGGTGTGCTGCAGTAAGCAAAAGTTTTTTGATTTTAGTGTTTAGCAAAGATGGAAAGATGAAGTGAGACATCGAAAAAAGCTTCACAGGCCCTGATATCTTTTCTGTGGATTGAACTCAGGATTTACAAAGTTAATAAAACTAATATACTCCCTGCTGTGTGAAAAGCGCACGAACGGTGGAAACTGCCAGGCAGCACTGCCAATTAGGTTAGTTTGCAAGCTATCTAAAGTCATAAAGTGATGGACAGTTGGCAAAAAACAATCCAGTCAGCGAGGAGTTGTCCAGACAATCTTCTGATTTGTCATTAGACACGATATCCACTGCTGCACGGTGTGCAGAGAAAGTAGCAGCTCACACTGCCACAGCGCTGCGGTCTGAGCAGGAAATGAGTCAGTCTCGGTCATGCACACGTGACTCCACGAGTCCGGGAGTGTCAAAAGGCGCACAGTGAATATTTACCAAAGAGAGCAATCCTGGCTGCTTCCCTTCGTACAGCGGAGGACTGCAATACAATTATCAGATAAAAGTCATCCTTAGGTTTTTGGTTGGAACTAGCGAACGTGCTTTTGGAGTAAGCAGAAATTAGCTC
Organism: Heptranchias perlo; assembly: GCF_035084215.1. NCBI lineage: Eukaryota > Metazoa > Chordata > Chondrichthyes > Hexanchiformes > Hexanchidae > Heptranchias > Heptranchias perlo. The sequence continues at coordinate 3,550,599 of NW_027139612.1, read as the reverse complement.
AAGGCCGTTTTCTTTACTTTACAGACAGCCTACAGCTTAACATGTTGGCGCTGAGGCACAGGAGACCTCCTTTCCTTTCTTGAACCTGAAAGCTTTTTGTGTCTGCCCGAAAACGGCTGTTTTGCTCTAGCATTTGCCTCTGCTCACCAGCAGGGTGTGCCTTTGAGTAACAACACGTCAAACCGCACTCACTTTCAGGCAAATCAGCCTTCGATCGCTCAGTCAAACAGACAGACAGACAGAGCTCTCGCTGTTTCCTCAAGCTCGGGCTGCTGTTCTTTTCCGATGACCTCGTCTGCCTTCCGCAGGCTCGGGCTCTTCTCGGCATCATTCACGATTACTGTGCCTTCCCGTTCTGCGGTTGCTCACTTGCGAATACTCGATACCGCGGATTGGAACAAAGTATTGAAAAAATTCAGGGAGGTGGCAATTCGTGGCGCTGTTTGGAGGCGAGTGTTAAGCGACTATTGTGAAGGGCAAGTGGTAGAGCGCTCGCTTTGCATGCGAGAAGTAGCGGGATCGATGCCCGCATTCTCCACTCACTTTTTCACCTTGGGGAATTGTCCCGAAACAAAAATGGTGTCAGTTTTCAGCAAATCCAGAACCCACGTCAATCCTCAGGTTCGATAAATCGAGATCAATGAGCAGCAAATCTTGAGGTGTGCTGCAGTCAGCAATTGTTTTTGATTTTGGTGCTTAGCAAAGATGGAAAGATGAAGTGAGACATGGAAAAAAGCTTCACAGGTCCTGATATCCATTCTGTGGATTGAACTCAGGATTTGCAAAGTTAATCAAACTAATGCATTCCCTGCTGTGTTAAAAGCGCACGAACAGTGGAAACGGCCAAGCAGCACTGCCAATTTGGTCAGTTTGCAAGCTATCTAAAGTCATAAAGTAATGGACAGTTTGCAAAAACAATCCCGTCAGATAGGAGTTGACCAGACAATCTTTTGGTTTGTCATGAGACACGTTAACCACTGCTCCACTGGTCTCGGGTGTGCGGAGAAAGTAGCAGCTCACACTCCCACAGCGCTGCGGTCTGAGCAGGAACCGAGTCAGTCTCGGTCATGCACACGTGACGCCACGAGTCCGGGAGTGTCAAAAGGCGCACAGTGAATATTTACCAAAGTGAGCAATCTTTGCTGCATCCCTTCGATCGTTCAGCTGGTACAGTGGAGGACTGCAATACAATTAACAGATAAAAGTCATCCTTAGCTTTCTGGTTGGAACGAGCGAACGTGCTTTTGGAGTAAGCAGAAATTAGCTCAAGGTCGTTTTCTTTACTTTACAGACAGCCGACAGCTTAACATGTTGGCGCTGAGGCACAGGAGACCGCCTTTCCATTCTGAAACCACAAAGATTTTTGTATCTGGCCGAAAACGGCTGTTTTGCTCGAGCACTTGCCTCTGCTCACCAGCAGGGAGTGCCTTTGAATAACAACACGTCAAACCGCACTCACTTTCAGCAAATAAGCCTTCCATCAGTCAGTCAGACCGACAGACAGACAGAGCTCTCGCTGTTTCCTCAAGATCGGGCTGCTGTTAATTTCCGACGACGTGGTCTGCCTGCCGCAGGCTCGGGCTCTTCTCGGCATCATTCACGATGACTGTGCCTTTCCCTTCTGCTGTTGCTCAATTGCGAATACTCGATACCGCGGATTGGAGCAAAATATTGAAAAAATTCAGGGAGGTGGCAATTCGTGGCGCTGCTTGGAGGCGAGTGTGAAGCGATTATTGTGAAGGGCAATTTAACTTTTGTAACTGGGGAATTATCTCAAATGGTAAAGCGCTCGCTTAGCTTGTGAGAAGCAGTGGGGTGGATACCCGCCTTCTATCCTCACTTTTTCTACCTTGGGGAATTGTTCCGAAACAAAAATGGTGTCAGTTTTCAGCAAATCCATGAGCCACGTCAATCCTGAGCGTCGATAAAGAGAGGTCAAGGAGCAGCAAACCTGTTGGTGTGCTGCAGTAAGCAAAAGTTTTTGATTTGGAGGTTTAGCAAAGATGGAAAAATGAAGTGAGACATGGAAAAAAGGTTCACAGGTCCTGATATCTTTTCTGTGGATTGAACTCAGGATTTACAAAGTTAATAAAACTAATGTGCTCCCTGCTGTGTGAAGAGCGCACGAACGATGGAGACTGCCAGGCAGCACTGCCAATTAGGACAGTTTGCAAGCTATCTAAAGTCATAAAGTAATGGACAGCTTGCAAAAACAATCCAGCTAGGTAGGAGTAGACCAGACAACCTTCTGATTTTTTTCATTAGACACGATCTCCTCTGCTCCACTGGCCCAGGTTGTGCGGAGTAAGTAACAGCTCAAACTCCCACAGCGCTGCGGTATGAGCAGGTACCGAGTCAGTCTCAGTCATGCACCCGTGACTCCACGGGTCAGGGAGTGCCAAAAGGCGCACGATGAACAATCACCAAAAAGAGAGCGATTTGCTGCTTCCCTTTGATAGCTCAGCTGGTAGGAGTGGAAAATAATAGTTAATTAAACTCAAAGCAAATTCATCCTTAAATCACTGTTACAATTCCAGTTTGAAGGAACGTGTCTGCTTTTGCATTAAGCAGCAATTAGCTCAAGGCCGCTCTTTCAACTTTCCAGGCAGCCTCCAGCTCAACATGTCGACACCTCTTTTCCTTTCTCAAACCTGAAAGCTTTCTGTGTCTGTCCGAACACGGCTGTTTTGCTCCAGCATTTGCATCTGCTGACCAGCAGGGAGTGCCTTTGAGTAACAACACGTCAAACCGCACTCACTTTCAGGCAAAGAAGTCTTTTGTCAGTCAGTGGGACAGACTGGGCTCTCGCTGCTCCCTCAAGCTGTTCCTTTCCGGTGACCTCGTCTGTCTTCCCCAGGCTCGGGTTATTCTCCGCATCCATTCACGATTACTGTGGCTTCCCGTTCTTCTGTTGCTCACTTGCTGATGCTCGATACCGCCAATTGGAGCAAAGTATTGATTGTATTCGGGGAGGGGGCCAACCCAAGGCAAGATTTCTCTGCTGGTCATGGAGCTGCTTGGAGGCGATTGCGAAGCAGCTACTGTGAAGGGCAATTTACAAGAAACAACCTCAAATATGGAATAAAGCGGGCAGTAGAAACATGGATACAGAATTGGCTAAGGTGGAGGAAACAGACTGTAGATGTTGTTTTTCCGACTGGAGGGAGGTGTACAGTGGTGTTCCCCAGGGGTCGGTGCTGGAAACGTTGCTTTTCTTGATATATATTAATGACTTGGCCCTGGGTGTACAGGGAACAATTTCAAAATGTGCAGATGACCCAAATTTGGAAGTGTAGTAAACAGTGAGGAGGATAGTGATAGACTTCAAGAGGATATAGACAGGCTGTTGGCATGGGCGGACACATGGCAAATGATATTTAACGCAGACAAATGCGAAGTGATGCATTTCGGTCGGAAGAATGAGGAGAGGCAATGTAGACTAAAGGGCACAACTCTAAAAGGGGTACAGGAACAGAGAGATCTGGGGGTATATGTGCACAAATCATTGAAGGTGGCAGGGCAGGTTGGGAAAGCGGTTAAAAAGCATACGGGATCCTGGGCTTTATAAATAGAGGCATAGAGTACTAAAGTATGGAAGTCATGATGAACCTTAATAAAACACTGGTTCGGCCACAACTGAGTATTGTGTCCACTTCTGGGCACCGCACTTTAGGAAAGATGTGAAGGCCTGAGAGAGGGTGCAGAAGAGATTTACTAGAATGATACCAGGGATGAGGGGCTTTAGTTATGTGGATAGACTGGAGAAGCTGGGGTTGTTCTCCTTAGAACAGAGATGGTTGCGAGGAGATTTGATCGAGGTATTCAACACCATGAAGGGGCTAATCAGAATAGATAGAGAGAAACCATTCCCATTGTCGGAAGGGTCAAGGACCAGAGGACATCGATTGAAGGTGATTGGCAAAAGAACCACAGGTGACATGAGGAAAACCTTTTTTACACAGCGAGTGGTTCGAATCTGGAATGCACTGCCCGAGGGGGTGATTCAATCATGGAAAGAAAAGAAAATGCAGGGATAAGGTGGGGGAGTTGGACTAGCTAGATTGCTCTTGCGCAGAGCCGGTGCGGACGCGATGGGCCAAATGGCCTCCTTCCGTGCTGGAACCTTTCTGTGATTCTGGTCGAGTGCTCGCTCAGCATGTGAGAGATAGCAGGATCGGTTCTTGCATTCTCCACTCACCTTTTCACTTGGGTCAATTGTCCAGAAACAAAAGTGGCGTCAGTTTTCAGCGAGCCCAAGGTCCATGTACTTCTTAAGCTTCACTGCGTGCTACGGTACAGAGAGGTCAAGGGGCAGCAAATCTTTTGGTGTGCTGCAGGAAGCAAAAATTCTTGATCTTAGTCTTGAGCAAAGATGGGGAAAAAAACTTAACGATGCTTTCTTTGAGAATTGAACTCAAGATCTTCAGATTATGAGATGGACGCGCTGTCTGCTGTGCTAAGAAGGCACTTTAAGCATAAATGTCCAGGCAGCACTACCAAGTCGGACAGTTTGTAAGGTGTAAAGTCATAAGCTAATTGACAGTTTGAAAAAACCATCCATCCAGGTGGAAATCGAACCAACAATCTCCTGAATTCTGGTCAGACACGTTATTCATTTCTCCACTTGCCCAGGGTGCGGCAAGTAATTAGGAGCTCACACTCCCACAGCGCTGCGGTATGAGCAGGTACCGAGTGAGTCTCAGTCATGCCCACACGACTCCATGAGTCCGGGAGTGTCAATAGGCGCACTGTGAACAATCACTAAAGTGAGGGACCTTTGCTGCTTCCCTTCCATAGCTCAGCTGGCAGTGCAGAAAACTTGTAGTGATTAAGACTTGAAAGGAAAATCGCTGGTTTAATTCTGGCTCAAAGTATATTGCCACCAATCCCATGTGTTTTAATTTTGCACACTAATATGTGGGACTTTATCAAAAGCCTTCTGAAAATCCAAATAAAACACATCCACTGGTTCTCCCTTATCTATTCTGCCAGTTACATCCTCAAAAAATTCCAGTAGATTTGTCAAACATGATTTCCCTTTCATAAATCCATGTTGACTTTGTCGAATCCCGTTGATATTTTCTGAGTGTCCTGTTATCACATACTTTATAATAGACTCTCCCATTTTCCCTACTACTGATGTTAGGCTTACCGGTCCGTAGTTCCCTGTATTCTCTCTCCTTCCTTTTTTAAACAGTGGGGTTATATTTGCCACCCTCCAATCTGTAGGAACTGTTCCATAATCTATAGAATTTTGGAAGATGACGACTAATGCATCCATTATTTCCATGGCTAACTCTTTTAGTGCTCTGGGATGCAAGTTATCAGGCCCTGGGGATTTATCGGCTTTCAGTCCAATTATTTTCTCCAGCACTATTCGTTTACTAATACGAATTTCCTTTCATTCCTCCTTCTCACTTGTCCCTTGATTCTGGAGCATTTCTGGGAAATTATTTGTGTCCTCTTCCGTGAAGACAGAACCGAAATATTTGTTTAATTGCTCTTCCATTCCCTTGTTCCCCATTATAAATTCTCGCTTTTCTTACTGTAATGGACCTACTTTTGTCTTCACTGATCTTCTTCTATTTACATACTTGTAGAAGTTTGTACAGTCCACTTTTATGTTCCTTGCAAGTTTACTCTCATACTCTATTTTTACTCTCTTAATCAATCGCTTGGTCCTTTTTTGCTGAATTCTAAACCGTTTCTAATCCTCAGGCTTGCTACTTTTTCTGGCAACTTTATATGACTCCTCTTTGGAGCTAATACTACCCTTAATTTCTTGTGTTGGCCATGGTTGGCCATTTTTCCATTTGTGTTTTTGTGCCAAAAAAGAATGTGTAACTGTTGCAATTCATGCATTCGTTCCTTAAATGTTAGCCATTGCTAATCCACCGTCATGCCTTTAAATGAAGCTTCCCAATCTATCATAGCCAACTCACTCCTCACACATTCGTAGTTTCCATTGTTTTGATTTAGGATCCTAGTTTAGGATTGAACGACTTCACTTTCCTTCTTAAAGAAGAATTCTATTATGTTATGGTCACTCTTCCCTAAAGGACCACGCACAACAGGATTATTAATTAACCCCTACTCATTGCACAATACCCAATCTAGGACAGCCTGTTCCCTGGTTGGCTCCTCAACGTACTGGTCTAAAAGACCATCTCGTACACACCCCAGGAATTCATCCTCCACAGTATGATGGTGATTTGGGTTTAGCCAGTCTATATGTAGATGAAAATCACCCATGATTATTGAAGTACCCTTGTTACATGCATCTCTAATTTCCTTTTTGATACTGTCCCCAACATTAACACTACTGCTTAGAGGCCTATTGAAAACTTCCACCAGTGTGTTATGCCCCTTGGTGCTTCTTAACTCCACCGAGAATAATTCCACAGCGGCCATCTTGACAAAAAGGCAGTAAGTAGGCGGCCATATTGGACAAAATGTCGGCAGCACGGCGGCCATCTTGGACAAAATGGCGGCAGGTATGGCGGCCATCTTTGACAAAACGGCTGCAAGTACGGCGGCCATATTGAACAAAATGGCGGCAGGTATGGCGGCCATATTGGACAAAATGGCTGCAAGTGCGGCGGCCATCTTGGTCAAACTGGCGGTGAGGACGGAGGCGCTCTTGGACAAAATGGCGGTTATTACGGCAGCCATGTTGGACATAATAGCGTCAAGTACCTCAACGCTGTTCGACAGGAAGAGAAGGAGGCCATTCAGCCCCTCGAGCCTGTTACACAGTTAGAAGAGACCATTCAGCCCCTCAAGGCTATTGCACAGGAAAAGGAAGAGGCCATTCAGCCCTTCGAGCCTGTTACATAGGAACTGGGTGTAATTCAGCCCCTCGAGCATGATATACCGGAACTGAAGGCCAATCAGCCCCTCAAGCCTGTTACATAGCAACAGGCGGAGTCCATTCAGCCTCTCGAGCCTGTTGTACGGGATCTGAAGGCCATTCAGCACATAGAGCCTATTGCATGTGGATAGGGCTAGGTCATTCAGCCCTTCGTGCCTGTTATACAGGAACTGGACGCCGTTCAGCCCCACGAGCCTGTTAGGTAGGAAAAGTAGGAGGCCATTCAGTTCCTTGAGCCTGTTCGGCCATTCAATTAGATATGTACCTTAACTCCATCTATCCGCCTTAGCTCCGTAACCCTAAATATCCTTACCTAACAACAATCTATCAAACACATTTCATGAACTTTCAATTGAGCCCCAGCCTTAACAGCTTTTTGAGGGAGAGAGTTCCAGATTTCCACGACCCTTTATGTGAAGAAGTGCTTCCTGACACCACCACTGATTTTAAGGTTTTGCCCCCTTGTTCTGGATTCCCCACCAGAGGAAGTAGTTTCACTCTCTCTAACCGAGCAACTCCTTTAATCATCTTAAACACTTCAATTAGATCACCCCTTAATCTTCTATAGTCAAGGGAATACAAGCCTTGTCTATGCAACCTGTCCTCATAATTTAATTCTTTTAGCCCCGATATCTTTTTTGTGAAACTGCACTACACCCCCTCCAAGGGCAATATATCCTTCCTGAGGTGCAGTGCCCAGAACTGAATGCAGTCCTCCAGATGGGCTCTAACCAGAGCTCTGCACAGCTGGAACATAACTTCCACCCTTTTATATTCCAACCCCCTTGAAATAAAGGCCGACATTCTATTAGCCTTTTTAATTATTTTTGTAACTGTCCACTAGCTTTTAATGATCTCTGTACTTGGACCCCTAAATCTCTCTGCTCCTCCACAGTTCCGAGCTCCTCACCATTTAGAAAACTCTCTGATCTATCTTTCTTAGATCCGAAGTGAATGACCTCACATTTCCCCACATTGAACTCCATTTGCCACAGTTTCACCCACTCACTTAATCTCTCAATGTCCTGGGAATGCTTGGTGATTTTGTTTGGTTGGAGAATGCTTTACATCGGATCGTTATATTAAAACGATTACAATTGTTTTTTTATGTTGTAAAGTTTGAACAAGATCATTATTGCCCGATCAGTAAAATGTCCGTGTTTATTTAGATAATGGTGATAGTTCAGAGATAGTTGCCTTTTACCTACTTTAACGAAGTGAAATTTTGCTGACTTAAAATCAGCTGTATTTCTAAGGTTGAAAAAGCAGCTCCTCTGTTAGGTGAGGCTTCACTCCCAATGTCTCAGTGTTTCCGCTTGTCCTGATATCAATGTAACATTTGAAGGGCTCCAGGTAATGAACAGTGAAACCCCTTCAGATTATCTCAGCCCACTCGTTCTATCCAGTGCTTAATAGTGCCTGCTCTTCAGAGAGAGACAGATTCACACTACACTAGACCTTGTTTTAGACTTTAACTGCCAAACAAATTGATGAAACAGTAAGAGAATAAACAAATAGTAGCAGTAAGACAACAGTTTTACTGTAAAGTTCAACCAGATCCTTATTGGAAAAGAAAATATATCTATATATATATATATATATATATATTGCATAGACTATAGCACGGCAAGAAAGAGACCATTCGGCCCATTTGGGTAAATCAGTGTCTCCGGGATTCCCTGTTTTACTACAACAACAATAACAACATTATCTATATTTGTACACTACATACAATTACATCGAATGTACAGCAGAGAGACAGGGGCCTTTCGGCCGGCCTGGGTAAGGAAATATCCCACAGAGTTCCCACAGTGAGCAAGTGATCCCACAGTGCAACCAGTGAGAGTGCCCCATTGATCCACAGTGTCCCAGTGATCCACAGTGCACCCAGTGATCCGACAGTGATCGCAGAGTGACCCAGTGATCCTACAGTGCACCCACTGATCCAAAGTGTCCCAGTGATCCAAAGTGTACCAGTAATCCCAGAGTGTCCCAGTGCTCTCAAAGTGATCCCAATGATCCCACAGTGCAGCCAGTGTTCTCACAGTGCACCCAGTGATTGCACGGAGCACCCAGAGGTCCCAGGATCCAAACTGCAATTGTGTAAACGTTGCAGATACTTTCTTTGTATATATATATATAAATATATATATGTACAAAATATTTATGTGTTACATAGAATGGGTAAAGTAATTTCTCCGGTAACGCCACGAAGCTGAAACAAAATGGTGCCAGTAAGGCGGCCATCTTAAATAAAATGGACGCCATTGTCCCAGTGATCCCTCAGTAAGCCAATAATTCCACGATGACCCACTGATCCCACAGTGTCACAGTGACCCCACAATGTCACAGTGAACCTGCAGTGTCCCAGTAATCCCACAGCAACCCGTGATCCCACAGTGCTCCCAGTGATCCCACAGTGACCCAGGCAAATCTCACGTGAGTCACAATGAGTGCAGCCTGGGATGAAGGCCTCGGTCAGTTCGCTATGGAGAGAAAGCTTCTTGTCCAAGGATTCATCCTCCTCCCAAAAATTGTCTTTCCACATCTTCATGTTACAGCATTTCCACAAAAAAATATCCGCTGTAGGGAGAGAGATGGTGAAAAACAATTGATTAAAAACAAAGCAAGTGATTGAAAAGGCACAGCAAGAGCCCAGAGCTCCCTCACACTCACTCACACATACACATTCACACTCACTCACTCACTCCATTACACAGGCAGGCAATCTCTCAGCAAACACCACTGACAAACAAACACCCCAGTTACAAAGCAGAGAATCAAAAGAAAAGAGAGAAAAGTTGCGAGAGAGAGAGACAGAAAGATGCTCGGGCAGACTGAACAGCACAAGTTGCTTCTCTCTCTCCAATACAAGTTTGCAGGGTTTGCTCTCCTGCTTTGCCACTCACTCCCTCACTCACCCACTCCCCCTCACCCCTCCCCTAAAAAGTGCTGGTCTGTCAGCCTGTCCTAGTTCGTGTTTGCTGCAGGGTCCAAATTGCCCCTGTGCTCATTTTCTCTTCTGTTTCTGGAGCAGGGGACAAAAAGCCCGGGCATTTTTTGCTACTTCACCCTTTATGCTGCAGTTTGCAAAGGTGAACGAACTTTCCCTTTGCTCTTTTCTCTTGTTTTAATTCGCAGTGGATAAAAAGCCTATAGTTTGTATTCAACTTACAGTTTGTGGCTTTTTCCAATCAGCCAAAGAGTTCAAATAAATTCATGACATATAAAAGAGCCAAAGCGAAAAAGTTTTTTAAAAAACCTAATACACAGCATGATCCCTCACTCAGTTACAGGGTCAATCACTCAGCAACATTCATTTACACGGAAACAAAGCCCAGTTTATAAAGGAGAAGAATCTAAAGAGTAAAAGATTGAGAGACAATCTTTGTCGACAACAACAACTTGTATTTATATATTACAGCAACTGCTATAACATCAATTTGTTTGTATATTAGTGTATGTGTATTATTACAACTACTGTTACAAAGCTTCCATAAGGGCAGTTGGGGGAAAGCAGAGCGGGATATGGGACTAATTGGATAGCGTTTTCAAAGAGCTGGCACAGGCACAATGGGCTGAATGGCCTCCTCTTGCACCGTACCTGCAATGAAACCATGAACAACATCTTCAACGCCGTGAACATGAAAAAAAATGGCCACCAGTCAGGCGGCAATCTTACTCAGCAGTAAGGCGGCCAACTTACTTGGAGGGCAAGATGGTTATATTGAGAAAATTGGCCGCCATGAAGCTTAAAGAAAATTGCCGGCCTGATCCTTGAACTAAATGGCCGTCAATAGGGCATCCATCTGACTGAGTGGTAAAGCAGCCATCTAACTGAGGGACAAGGCCGCGATGAATTTTAATCAATATGGTCCCTCTGACCTTGAAGCTAAATGGTCACCAGTAAGACAGCATCTTACTGAGGGGCAAGGAGAAGCTTGTTCTGGTGAGAGATACGGAAAGGGTTAATTTGCTGTCCCTGTTAAATCACTGTTGCATTACAGTTAAAGATACAAACTGAGTGAGAATCGCACTGGCTGGTGTTTAACACAAAGACAGCGGTTCAGTGAGGGAAGTAAACACCAAATGTGAACTTTGGCAAAAAAAAAAGATTAATATTTGGTTATTTGGACGTAATGGTTAAACAAAAGGAGAGAGCAGACATTCGGAGGAAAGGTCCGATTAGCCATTTTGTGTAGAGAATGTAATTCTAGCTTCTATTAAATAAATCAGAGTAAAATTGGACTCAATCTGAATGTCGTTCTGATCTGGGATTTAATTCATTTCTCCATTATTCATATTTTTCTTCAATCTGAAACAATAACAGTATTTGTAACAGAAACAGAACAGGAGAGTGCTGTGAAACCCTGTCCAGTATATTATCACTGCAGCAGAGGTAAAGCTACAGTGTGATTTATTAGAGAATCCAGCAGCTCGCTGGGAAAGTTACACATGGTCCAGATGGAGGAGCAAAAAGGTGCAAAGTGGTTTTTACTTTAATTTGGGGCAATGACTTTTTATCTCCACGAGGTTTAGTTTTACATTTAATTAATGGGCTCTTTTTCCTAAACAAACTTTAGGCACAAACCATGGCTTTATAACGAAAACAATCATTTATTATTAATTCAATAGAAAAAGAAATGACATTAGAATTTAAACAACACCTTGGGTTTATGTCCGATTTAGAATTGCTTTAACAAAAATAAAACAACACATTCTCAATTCTAAAAATGCATAACCGTTTGGAAATCAAATGCCTATCTTAGAGTTATTCCATAACGAAAGTTATGTACTGATGGTTGGCTCAAGCTTGCCGAGAAGATTCCAGGTATTTTGATGGATACCGTTGTCGTGTCGCGTGACTTTTTCTTATATCCAGGTCATCTGCTTCACAGGCAATCTATAAACCAGCATCGAGGCATCAAGCTGGGAGGTAGCGAGCAGTCAGGAAGATTCCAGGTGAGGTGGTGCTGCCAGGAAGCGAAAAGTGAGGTTGGAGCAGTTATGGTGGATCTGTGTCTCTCTCCACTCAACTTCTGCCCAGCTTTTAAAGACCGTTTCTACACAGAACAACACCTCTGGGACGCTGGCTTGTCAACAATAGGTTCCTAAAAATACAACCCACGATTGATTGACACTTCACTTGTTTTCTCTCAGTGTCCACAACGTAACCAAGTTAAGTCGGCAGGAGTTCAAACGACCTCTCGCCCCCCTGGAATCGTTATTATTGCTATGGTGATCTATCCCCTGCTGTCTGATCTTTTACAATGTGTCATTAACAATCCTTCTAACAGCCCTTCCACCTTTTAATCATCCCTTTCCTTCAGACATGATGAAGCCGATTTAGTCTCAGGCTTTCGTTTATCGTATGATTATTTACTACACAGAGCAGCTGGGAAACTCCTGCAGTAAGCAACGGTCAGGGTCAGGTACACAAGACTGAGTGACTTTATTCTGCAGCCTCCAGGCATCATCTTTAGAAATGTCAAAATTAAATCCACAAGAGTGTTACCCCAGAACAAACATGAACTGTCTGGCCTGCTTCATCTGCTGCTGTTCTGCTGGTCAGCACTCTCACACACTCCAGGCTGATTACACAGTTTCTTTGTTTATTTAATGCTTTCTGAGACCTATTTTCACTCCCGTCTCTACCCTCCTGTCACTTTATATGTTTGTCCATGTTTCACCCTGTCTGTTCTCTTTTTATATGGTTGATCTCTGTTTATTTTCTGAGTGTTTTTCTATCTTGTTATTTCCACTTCTACTGTAATTTCAGTCTCTGTCGCTGTTTATCTCTCGATCTTTTTCTGTTACTCTTAGTTTTTATCTGTACGCCTCCCTTTCTCTCTCTCTCGGTCTGTTTGTCGCTGCCTATATTCACTCTCTGCCTTCTCTGTCTTTTTCCCATCTGCCCCCCTGTCTCTCTCGCTCGTTCTCTCTCTCTCTCTCTCTCTCTCTCTGACTTCATCTGTCTTTTTATCTTTCCACCTCTCTCTCCGTATCCTTCTCTCTCTTTCTGTTTTCCTCTGTCTATCTCTGTCTTTTTTTCTCCCTGTGGATCTACTTTTCCCTTTTATTTCTCTCTATTTCTTGCTGCTTCCCTTTTCATCTGTCTTTATTTAATTCTGTCTGCTTCTCACTCTCTCCAGCTCTGCTTCTGTTCACTTCTTTCTCTCTGTTTCTAGTTTACTTTTCGATCTCTTCTTTGCATCTGTTTCTGTATTTCATTGCATTTCTTTCAATATCTGTTTTAATCTTTGTATTTCTCCCCCTCTCCTGTTTTCTATTAGTCTCCATGCTTTCTATTCCACTTTCTCTCTTTCTGTTACTGTCTCTTTATGTCTTACACTCCCCTGCTCTGCCTCTCCCTCAGTCTCTAGTTATTTTAAATGGATTTCCTCTGTCTATTTACCTCTCCGTGGGCCCTTCCTGTCTGTACATTGACCCAGTGTCCCACTGCAGCCCAGACTGAGCCCCACCCTGGGCCCTTCCTCTCTGTAAATTGACCCAGTGTCCCACTGCAGCCCAGACTGAGCCCCACCCTGGTCCCTTCCTGTCTGTACATTGACCCAGTGTCCCACTGCAGCCCAGACTGAGCCCCACCCTGGGCCCTTCCTGTCTGTACATTGACCCAGTGTCCCACTGCAGCCCAGACTGTGCCCCACCCTGGGCTCTTCCTGTCTGTACATTGACCCAGTGTCCCACTGCAGCCCAGACTGAGCCCCACCCTGGGCCCTTCCTGTCTGTACATTGACACAGTGTCCCACTGCAGCCCAGACTGAGCCCCACCCTGGGCGCTTCCTGTCTGTACATTGACCCAGTGTCCCACTGCAGCCCAGACTGAGCCCCACCCTGGGCCCTTCCTGTCTATCCATTGACCCAGTGTCCCACTGCAGCCCAGACTGAGCCCCACCCTGGGCCCTTCCTCTCTGTACATTGACCCAGTGTCCCACTGCAGCCCAGACTGAGCCCCACCCTGGGCCCATCCTCTCTGTACATTGACCCAGTGTCCCACTGCAGCCCAGACTGAGCCCCACCCTGGGTCCTTCCTGTCTGTACATTGACCCAGTGTCCCACTGCAGCCCAGACTGAGCCCCACCCTGGGTCCTTCCTGTCTGTACATTGACCCAGTGTCCCACTGCAGCCCAGACTGAGCCCCACCCTGGGCCCTTCCTGTCTCTACATTGACCCAGTGTCCCACTGCAGCCCAGACTGAGCCCCACCCTGGGCCCCTCCTCTCTGTACATTGACCCAGTGCCCACTGCAGCCCAGACTGAGCCCCACCCTGGGCCCTTCCTGTCTCTACATTGACCCAGTGTCCCACTGCAGCCCAGACTGAGCCTCACCCTGGGCCCTTCCTCTCTGTACATTGACCCAGTGTCCCACTGCAGCCCAGACTGAGACCCACCCTGGGCCCTTCCTGTCTGTACATTGACTCAGTGTCCCACTGCAGCCCAGACCGAGCCCCACCCTGGGCTCTTCCTGTCTGTACATTGACCTAGTGTCCCACTGCAGCCCAGACTGAGCCCTACCCTGGGTCCTTCCTGTCTGTCCATTGACCCAGTGTCCCACTGCAGCCCAGACTGAACCCCACCCTGGGCCCTTCCTGTCTGTCCATTGACACAGTGTCCCACTGCAGCCCAGACTGAGCCCCACCCTGGGCCCTTCCTGTCTGTACATTGACCCAGTGTCCCACTGCAGCCCAGACTGAGCCCCACCCTGGGCCCTTCCTGTCTGTACATTGACACAGTGTCCCACTGCAGCCCAGACTGAGCCCCACCCTGGGCCCTTCCTCTCTGTACATTGAACCAGTGTCCCACTGCAGCCCAGACTGAGCCCCACCCTGGGCCATTCCTGTCTGTACATTGACCCAGTGTCCCACTGCAGCCCAGACTGAGCCCCACCCTAGGCCCTTCCTCTCTGTACATTGACCCAGTGTTCCACTGCAGCCCAGACTGAGCACCAACCTGGGCCCTTCCTGTCTGTCCATTGACCCAGTGTCCCACTGCAGCCCAGACTGAGTCCGCACCCTGAGCCCTTCCTGTCTGTCCATTGACCCAGTGTCCCACTTCAGCCCAGACTGAGCCCCACCCTGGGCCCTTCCTCTCTGTACATTGACCCAGTGTCCCACTTCAGCCCAGACTGAGCCCCACCCTGGGCCCTTCCTGTCTGTACATTGACCCAGTGTCCCACTGCAGCCCAGACTGAGCCCCACACTGGGTCCTTCCTGTCTGTCCATTGACCCAGTGTCCCACTGCAGCCCAGACTGAGTCCGCACCCTGAGCCCTTCCTGTCTGTCCATTGACCCAGTGTCCCACTGCAGCCCAGACTGAGCCCCACCCTGGATCCTTCCTGTCTGTCCATTGACCCAGTGTCCCACTGCAGCCCAGACTGAGACCCACCCTGGGCCCTTCCTGTCTGTCCATTGACACAGTGTCCCACTGCAGCCCAGACTGAGCCCCACCCTGGGCCCTTCCTGTCTGTACATTGACCCAGTGTCCCACTGCAGCCCAGACTGAGCCCCACCCTGGGCCCTTCCTGTCTGTACATTGACCCAGTGTCCCACTGCAGCCCAGACTGAGCCCCACCCTGGGCCCTTCCTCTCTGCACATTGAACCAGTGTCCCACTGCAGCCCAGACTGAGCCCCACCCTGGGCCCTTCCTGTCTGTACATTGACCCAGTGTCCCACTGCAGCCCAGACTGAGCCCCACCCTCGGCCCTTCCTCTCTGTACATTGACCCAGTATCCCACTGCAGCCCAGACTGAGCCCCACCCTGGGCTCTTCCTGTCTGTACATTGACCCAGTGTTCCACTGCAGCCCAGGCTGAGCACCAACCTGGGCCCTTCCTGTCTGTCCATTGACCCAGTGTCCCACTGCAGCCCAGACTAAGTCCGCACCCTGAGCCCTTCCTCTCTATCCATTGACCCAGTGTCCCACTGCAGCCCAGACTGAGCCCCACCCTGGGCCCTTCCTCTCTGTACATTGACCCAGTGTCCCACTGCAGCCCAGACTGAGCCCCACCCTGGGCCCTTCCTATCTGTACATTGACCCAGTGTCCCACTGCAGCCCAGACTGAGCCCCACACTGGGTCCTTCCCGTCTGTACATTCACCAGGTGTCCCACTGCAGCCCAGACTGAGCCCCACCCTGGGCCCTTCCTGTCTGTACATTGACACAATGTCCCACTGCAGCCCAGACTGAGCCCCACCCTGGATCCTTCCTGTCTGTCCATTGACCCAGTATCCCACTGCAGCCCAGACTGAGCCCCACCCTGGGTCCTTCCTGTCTGTACATTGACGCAGTGTCCCACTGCAGCCCAGACTGAGCCCCACCCTGGGTCCTTCCTGTCTGTACATTGACCCAGTGTCCCACTGCAGCCCAGACTGAGCCCCACCCAGGGCCCTTCCTGTCTGTACATTGACCAAGTGTCCCACTGCAGCCCAGACTGAGCCCTCCCCTGGGCCCTTCCTGTCTCTAAATTGACCCAGTGTCCCACTGCAGCCCAGACTGAGCCCCATCCTGGGCCCTTCCTCTCTGTACATTGACCCAGTGTCCCATTGCAGCCCAGACTGAGCCCCACACTGGGCCCTTCCTGTCTTTACATTGACCCAGTGTCCCACTGCAGCCCAGACTGAGCCCCACCCTGGTCCCTTCCTGTCTGTACATTGACCCAGTGTCCCACTGCAGCCCAGACTGAGCCCCACCCTGGGCCCTTCCTCTCTGTACATTGACCCAGTGTCCCACTGCAGCACAGACTGAGCCCCACCCTGGGCCCTTCCTGTCTGTACATTGACCCAGTGTCCCACTGCAGCCCAGACTGAGCCCCACCCTGGGCCCTTCCTCTCTGTACATTGACCCAGTGTCCCACTGCAGCCCAGACTGAGCCCCACCCTGGGCCCTTCCTCTCTGTACATTGACCCAGTGTCCCACTGCAGCCCAGACTGAGCCCCACCCTGGGCCCTTCCTGTCTGTACATTGACCCAGTGTCCCACTGCAGCCCAGACTGAGCCCCACCCTGGGCCCTTCCTCTCTGTACATTGACCCAGTGTCCCACTGCAGCCCAGACTGAGCCCCACCCTGGTCCCTTCCTGTCTCTACATTGACCCAGTGTCCCACTGCAGCCCAGACTGAGCCCCACCCTGGGCCCTTCCTCTCTGTACATTGACCCAGTGTCCCACTGCAGCCCAGACTGAGCCCCACCCTGGGCCCTTCCTGTCTGTACATTGACCCAGTGTCCCACTGCAGCCCAGACTGAGCCCCACCCTGGGCCCTTCCTGTCTCTACATTGACCCAGTGTCCCACTGCAGCCCAGACTGAGCCCCACCCTGGGCCCTTCCTCTCTGTACATTGACCCAGTGTCCCACTGCAGCCCAGACTGAGCCCCACCCTGGGCCCTTCCTGTCTGTGCATTGACCCAGTGTCCCACTGCAGCCCAGACCGAGCCCCACCCTGGGCTCTTCATTTCTGTACATTGACCTAGTGTCCCACTGCAGCCCAGAATGAGCCCTACCCTGGGTCCTTCCTGTCTGTCCATTGACCCAGTGTCCCACTGCAGCCCAGACTGAGACCCACCCTGGGCCCTTCCTGTCTGTCCATTGACACAGTGTCCCACTGCAGCCCAGACTGAGCCCCACCCTGGGCCCTTCCTGTCTGTACATTGATCCAGTGCCCCACTGCAGCCCAGACTGAGCCCCACCCTGGGCCCTTCCTGTCTGTACATTGACCCAGTGTCCCACTGCAGCCCAGACTGAGCCCCACCCTGGGCCCTTCCTCTCTGCACATTGAACCAGTGTCCCACTGCAGCCCAGACTGAGCCCCACCCTGGGCCCTTCCTGTCTGTCCATTGACCCAGTGTCCCACTGCAGCCCAGACTAAGTCCGCACCCTGAGCCCTTCCTCTCTATCCATTGACCCAGTGTCCCACTGCAGCCCAGACTGAGCCCCACCCTGGGTCCTTCCTGTCTGTACATTGACGCAGTGTCCCACTGCAGCCCAGACTGAGCCCCACCCTGGGCCCTTCCTATCTGTACATTGACCCAGTGTCCCACTGCAGCCCAGACTGAGCCCCACACTGGGTCCTTCCCGTCTGTACATTCACCAGGTGTCCCACTGCAGCCCAGACTGAGCCCCACCCTGGGCCCTTCCTGTCTGTACATTGACACAATGTCCCACTGCAGCCCAGACTGAGCCCCACCCTGGATCCTTCCTGTCTGTCCATTGACCCAGTATCCCACTGCAGCCCAGACTGAGCCCCACCCTGGGTCCTTCCTGTCTGTACATTGACGCAGTGTCCCACTGCAGCCCAGACTGAGCCCCACCCTGGGTCCTTCCTGTCTGTACATTGACCCAGTGTCCCACTGCAGCCCAGACTGAGCCCCACCCAGGGCCCTTCCTGTCTGTACATTGACCAAGTGTCCCACTGCAGCCCAGACTGAGCCCTCCCCTGGGCCCTTCCTGTCTCTAAATTGACCCAGTGTCCCACTGCAGCCCAGACTGAGCCCCATCCTGGGCCCTTCCTCTCTGTACATTGACCCAGTGTCCCATTGCAGCCCAGACTGAGCCCCACACTGGGCCCTTCCTGTCTTTACATTGACCCAGTGTCCCACTGCAGCCCAGACTGAGCCCCACCCTGGTCCCTTCCTGTCTGTACATTGACCCAGTGTCCCACTGCAGCCCAGACTGAGCCCCACCCTGGGCCCTTCCTCTCTGTACATTGACCCAGTGTCCCACTGCAGCACAGACTGAGCCCCACCCTGGGCCCTTCCTGTCTGTACATTGACCCAGTGTCCCACTGCAGCCCAGACTGAGCCCCACCCTGGGCCCTTCCTCTCTGTACATTGACCCAGTGTCCCACTGCAGCCCAGACTGAGCCCCACCCTGGGCCCTTCCTCTCTGTACATTGACCCAGTGTCCCACTGCAGCCCAGACTGAGCCCCACCCTGGGCCCTTCCTGTCTGTACATTGACCCAGTGTCCCACTGCAGCCCAGACTGAGCCCCACCCTGGGCCCTTCCTCTCTGTACATTGACCCAGTGTCCCACTGCAGCCCAGACTGAGCCCCACCCTGGTCCCTTCCTGTCTCTACATTGACCCAGTGTCCCACTGCAGCCCAGACTGAGCCCCACCCTGGGCCCTTCCTCTCTGTACATTGACCCAGTGTCCCACTGCAGCCCAGACTGAGCCCCACCCTGGGCCCTTCCTGTCTGTACATTGACCCAGTGTCCCACTGCAGCCCAGACTGAGCCCCACCCTGGGCCCTTCCTGTCTCTACATTGACCCAGTGTCCCACTGCAGCCCAGACTGAGCCCCACCCTGGGCCCTTCCTCTCTGTACATTGACCCAGTGTCCCACTGCAGCCCAGACTGAGCCCCACCCTGGGCCCTTCCTGTCTGTGCATTGACCCAGTGTCCCACTGCAGCCCAGACCGAGCCCCACCCTGGGCTCTTCATTTCTGTACATTGACCTAGTGTCCCACTGCAGCCCAGAATGAGCCCTACCCTGGGTCCTTCCTGTCTGTCCATTGACCCAGTGTCCCACTGCAGCCCAGACTGAGACCCACCCTGGGCCCTTCCTGTCTGTCCATTGACACAGTGTCCCACTGCAGCCCAGACTGAGCCCCACCCTGGGCCCTTCCTGTCTGTACATTGATCCAGTGTCCCACTGCAGCCCAGACTGAGCCCCACCCTGGGCCCTTCCTGTCTGTACATTGACCCAGTGTCCCACTGCAGCCCAGACTGAGCCCCACCCTGGGCCCTTCCTCTCTGCACATTGAACCAGTGTCCCACTGCAGCCCAGACTGAGCCCCACCCTGGGCCCTTCCTGTCTGTACATTGACCCAGTGTCCCACTGCAGCCCAGACTGAGCCCCACCCTCGGCCCTTCCTCTCTGTACATTGACCCAGTATCCCACTGCAGCCCAGACTGAGCCCCACCCTGGGCTCTTCCTGTCTGTACATTGACCCAGTGTTCCACTGCAGCCCAGACTGAGCACCAACCTGGGCCCTTCCTGTCTGTCCATTGACCCAGTGTCCCACTGCAGCCCAGACTGAGCCCCACCCTGGGCCCTTCCTATCTGTACATTGACCCAGTGTCCCACTGCAGCCCAGACTGAGCCCCACACTGGGTCCTTCCCGTCTGTACATTCACCCAGTGTCCCACTGCAGCCCAGACTGAGCCCCACCCTGGGCCCTTCCTGTCTGTACATTGACACAATGTCCCACTGCAGCCCAGACTGAGCCCCACCCTGGATCCTTCCTGTCTGTCCATTGACCCAGTATCCCACTGCAGCCCAGACTGAGCCCCACCCTGGGTCCTTCCTCTCTGTACATTGACGCAGTGTCCCACTGCAGCCCAGACTGAGCCCCACCCTGGGTCCTTCCTGTCTGTACATTGACCCAGTGTCCCACTGCAGCCCAGACTGAGCCCCACCCAGTGCCCTTCCTGTCTGTACATTGACCAAGTGTCCCACTGCAGCCCAGACTGAGCCCTACCCTGGGCCCTTCCTGTCTCTAAATTGACCCAGTGTCCCACTGCAGCCCAGACTGAGCCCCACCCTGGGCCCTTCCTCTCTGTACATTGACCCAGTGTCCCATTGCAGCCCAGACTGAGCCCCACCCTGGGCCCTTCCTGTCTGTACATTGACCCAGTGTCCCACTGCAGCCCAGACCGAGCCCCACCCTGGGCTCTTCCTGTCTGTACATTGACCTAGTGTCCCACTGCAGCCCAGACTGAGCCCTACCCTGGGTCCTTCCTGTCTGTCCATTGACCCAGTGTCCCACTGCAGCCCAGACTGAGTCCCACCCTGGGCCCTTCCTGTCTGTCCATTGACACAGTGTCCCACTGCAGCCCAGACTGAGCCCCACCCTGGGCCCTTCCTGTCTGTACATTGACCCAGTGTCCCACTGCAGCCCAGACTGAGCCCCACCCTGGGCCCTTCCTGTCTGTACATTGACCCAGTGTCCCACTGCAGCCCAGACTGAGCCCCACCCTGGGCCCTTCCTCTCTGCACATTGAACCAGTGTCCCACTGCAGCCCAGACTGAGCCCCACCCTGGGCCCTTCCTGTCTGTACATTGACCCAGTGTCCCACTGAAGCCCAGACTGAGCCCCACCCTCGGCCCTTCCTCTCTGTACATTGACCCAGTATCCCACTGCAGCCCAGACTGAGCCCCACCCTGGGCTCTTCCTGTCTGTACATTGACCCAGTGTTCCACTGCAGCCCAGACTGAGCACCAACCTGGGCCCTTCCTGTCTGTCCATTGACCCAGTGTCCCACTGCAGCCCAGACTGAGCCCCACCCTGGGCCCTTCCTATCTGTACATTGACCCAGTGTCCCACTGCAGCCCAGACTGAGCCCCACACTGGGTCCTTCCCGTCTGTACATTCACCCAGTGTCCCACTGCAGCCCAGACTGAGCCCCACCCTGGGCCCTTCCTGTCTGTACATTGACACAATGTCCCACTGCAGCCCAGACTGAGCCCCACCCTGGATCCTTCCTGTCTGTCCATTGACCCAGTATCCCACTGCAGCCCAGACTGAGCCCCACCCTGGGTCCTTCCTGTCTGTACATTGACGCAGTGTCCCACTGCAGCCCAGACTGAGCCCCACCCTGGGTCCTTCCTGTCTGTACGTTGACCCAGTGTCCCACTGCAGCCCAGACTGAGCCCCACCCAGGGCCCTTCCTGTCTGTACATTGACCAAGTGTCCCACTGCAGCCCAGACTGAGCCCTACCCTGGGCCCTTCCTGTCTCCAAATTGACCCAGTTTCCCACTGCAGCCCAGACTGAGCCCCACCCTGGGCCCTTCCTCTCTGTACATTGACCCAGTGTCCCATTGCAGCCCAGACTGAGCCCCACCCTGGGCCCTTCCTGTCTTTACATTGACCCAGTGTCCCACTGCAGCCCAGACTGAGCCCCACCCTGGTCCCTTCCTGTCTGTACATTGACCCAGTGTCCCACTGCAGCCCAGACTGAGCCCCACCCTGGGCCCTTCCTCTCTGTACATTGACCCAGTGTCCCACTGCAGCACAGACTGAGCCCCACCCTGGGCCCTTCCTGTCTGTACATTGACCCAGTGTCCCACTGCAGCCCAGACTGAGCCCCACCCTGGGCCCTTCCTCTGTGTACATTGACCCAGTGTCCCACTGCAGCCCAGACTGAGCCCCACCCTGGGCCCTTCCTCTCTGTACATTGACCCAGTGTCCCACTGCAGCCCAGACTGAGCCCCACCCTGGGCCCTTCCTGTCTGTACATTGACCCAGTGTCCCACTGCAGCCCAGACTGAGCCCCACCCTGGGCCCTTCCTGTCTGTACGTTGACCCAGTGTCCCACTGCAGCCCAGACTGAGCCCCACCTTGGGCCCTTCCTCTCTGTGCATTGACCCAGTGTCCCATTGCAGCCCAGACTGAGCCCCACCCTGGGCCTTTCCTGTCTTTACATTGACCCAGTGTCCCACTGCAGCCCAGACTGAGCCCTACCCTGGGCCCTTCCTGTCTGTACATTGACCCAGTGTCCCACTGCAGCCCAGACTGAGCCCCACCCTGGGACCTTCCTCTCTGTACATTGACCCAGTGTCCCACTGCAGCACAGACTGAGCCCCACCCTGGGCCCTTCCTGTCTGTACATTGACCCAGTGTCCCACTGCAGCCCAGACTGAGCCCCACCCTGGGCCCTTCCTCTCTGTACATTGACCCAGTGTCCCACTGCAGCCCTGACTGAGCCCCACCCTGGGCTCTTCCTGTCTGTACATTGATCCAGTGTCCCACTGCAGCCCCGACTGAGCCCCACCCTGGGCCCTTCCTGTCTGTCCATTGACCCAGTGTCCCACTGCAGCCCAGACTGAGCCCCACCCTGGGCCCTTCCTGTCTGTCCATTGACCCAGTGTCCCACTGCAGCCCAGACTGAGCCCCACCCTGGGCCCTTCCTCTCTGTACATTGACCCAGTGTCCCACTGCAGCCCAGACTGAGCCCCACCCTGGGCCCTTCCTGTCTGTACATTGACCCAGTGTCCCACTGCAGCCCAGACTGAGCCCCACCCTGGGCCCTTCCTCTCTGCACATTGAACCAGTGTCCCACTGCAGCCCAGACTGAGCCCCACCCTGGGCCCTTCCTGTCTGTACATTGACACAGTGTCCCACTGAAGCCCAGACTGAGCCCCACCCTCGGCCCTTCCTCTCTGTACATTGACCCAGTATCCCACTGCAGCCCAGACTGAGCCCCACCCTGGGCTCTTCCTGTCTGTACATTGACCCAGTGTTCCACTGCAGCCCAGACTGAGCACCAACCTGGGCCCTTCCTGTCCGTCCATTGACCCAGTATCCCACTGCAGCCCAGACTGAGCCCCACCCTGGGCCCTTCCTATCTGTACATTGACCCAGTGTCCCACTGCAGCCCAGACTGAGCCCCACACTGGGTCCTTCCCGTCTGTACATTCACCCAGTGTCCCACTGCAGCCCAGACTGAGCCCCACCCTGGGCCCTTCCTGTCTGTACATTGATACAATGTCCCACTGCAGCCCAGACTGAGCCCCACCCTGGATCCTTCCTGTCTGTCCATTGACCCAGTATCCCACTGCAGCCCAGACTGAGCCCCACCCTGGGTCCTTCCTGTCTGTACATTGACGCAGTGTCCCACTGCAGCCCAGACTGAGCCCCACCCTGGGTCCTTCCTGTCTGTACATTGACCCAGTGTCCCACTGCAGCCCAGACTGAGCCCCACCCAGGGCCCTTCCTGTCTGTACATTGACCAAGTGTCCCACTGCAGCCCAGACTGAGCCCTACCCTGGGCCCTTCCTGTCTCCAAATTGACCCAGTGTCCCACTGCAGCCCAGACTGAGCCCCACCCTGGGCCCTTCCTCTCTGTACATTGACCCAGTGTCCCATTGCAGCCCAGACTGAGCCCCACCCTGGGCCCTTCCTGTCTTTACATTGACCCAGTGTCCCACTGCAGCCCAGACTGAGCCCCACCCTGGTCCCTTCCTGTCTGTACATTGACCCAGTGTCCCACTGCAGCCCAGACTGAGCCCCACCCTGGGCCCTTCCTCTCTGTACATTGACCCAGTGTCCCACTGCAGCACAGACTGAGCCCCACCCTGGGCCCTTCCTGTCTGTACATTGACCCATTGTCCCACTGCAGCCCAGACTGAGCCCCACCCTGGGCCCTTCCTCTCTGTACATTGACCCAGTGTCCCACTGCAGCCCAGACTGAGCCCCACCCTGGGCCCTTCCTCTCTGTACATTGACCCAGTGTCCCACTGCAGCCCAGACTGAGCCCCACCCTGGGCCCTTCCTGTCTGTACATTGACCCAGTGTCCCACTGCAGCCCAGACTGAGCCCCACCCTGGGCCCTTCCTGTCTGTACGTTGACCCAGTATCCCACTGCAGCCCAGACTGAGCCCCACCTTGGGCCCTTCCTCTCTGTGCATTGACCCAGTGTCCCATTGCAGCCCAGACTGAGCCCCACCCTGGGCCTTTCCTGTCTTTACATTGACCCAGTGTCCCACTGCAGCCCAGACTGAGCCCTATCCTGGGCCCTTCCTGTCTGTACATTGACCCAGTGTCCCACTGCAGCCCAGACTGAGCCCCACCCTGGGACCTTCCTCTCTGTACATTGACCCAGTGTCCCACTGCAGCACAGACTGAGCCCCACCCTTGGCCCTTCCTGTCTGTACATTGACCCAGTGTCCCACTGCAGCCCAGACTGAGCCCCACCCTGGGCCCTTCCTCTCTGTACATTGACCCAGTGTCCCACTGCAGCCCTGACTGAGCCCCACCCTGGGCTCTTCCTGTCTGTACATTGATCCAGTGTCCCACTGCAGCCCCGACTGAGCCCCACCCTGGGCCCTTCCTGTCTGTCCATTGACCCAGTGTCCCACTGCAGCCCAGACTGAGCCCCACCCTGGTCCCTTCCTGTCTGTCCATTGACCCAGTGTCCCACTGCAGCCCAGACTGAGCCCCACCCTGGGCCCTTCCTCTCTGTACATTGACCCAGTGTCCCACTGCAGCCCAGACTGAGCCCCACCCTGGGGCCTTCCTGTCTGTACATTGACCCAGTGTCCCACTGCAGCCCAGACTGAGCCCCACCCTGGGTCCTTCCTGTCTGTACATTGACCCAGTGTCCCACTGCAGCCCAGACTGAGCCCCACCCTGGGCCCTTCCTCTCTGTACATTGACCCAGTGTCCCACTGCAGCCCAGACTGAGCCCCACCCTGGGCTCTTCCTGTCTGTACATTGATCCAGTTTCCCACTGCAGCCCCGACTGAGCCCCACCCTGGGCCCTTCCTCTCTGTACATTGACCCAGTATCCCACTGCAGCCCAGACTGAGCCCCACCCTGGGCTCTTCCTGTCTGTACATTGACACAGCGTTCCACTGCAGCCCAGACTGAGCACCAACCTGGGGCCTTCCTGTCTGTCCATTGACCCAGTGTCCCACTGCAGCCCAGACTGAGTCCGCACCCTGAGCCCTTCCTCTCTATCCATTGACCCAGTGTCCCACTGCAGCCCAGACTGAGCCCCACCCTGGGCCCTTCCTCTCTGTACATTGACCCAGTGTCCCACTGCAGCCCAGACTGAGCCCCACCCTGGGCCCTTCCTATCTGTACATTGACCCAGTGACCCACTGCAGCCCAGACTGAGCCCCACACTGGGTCCTTCCCGTCTGTACATTCACCCAGTGTCCCACTGCAGCCCAGACTCAGCCCCACCCTGGGCCCTTCCTGTCTGTACATTGACCCAGTGTCCCACTGCAGCCCAGACTGAGCCCCACCCTGGGCCCTTCCTGTCTGTACATTGACCCAGTGTCCCACTGCAGCCCAGACTGAGCCCCACCCTGGGCCCTTCCTCTCTGCACATTGAACCAGTGTCCCACTGCAGCCCAGACTGAGCCCCACCCTGGGCCCTTCCTGTCTGTACATTGACCCAGTGTCCAACTGCAGCCCAGACTGAGCCCCACCCTCGGCCCTTCCTCTCTGTACATTGACCCAGTATCCCACTGCAGCCCAGACTGAGCCCCACCCTGGGCTCTTCCTGTCTGTACATTGAGCCAGTGTTCCACTGCAGCCCAGACTGAGCACCAACCTGGGCCCTTCCTGTCTGTCCATTGACCCAGTGTCCCACTGCAGCCCAGACTAAGTCCGCACCCTGAGCCCTTCCTCTCTATCCATTGACCCAGTGTCCCACTGCAGCCCAGACTGAGCCCCACCCTGGGCCCTTCCTCTCTGTACATTGACCCAGTGTCCCACTGCAGCCCAGACTGAGCCCCACCCTGGGCCCTTCCTATCTGTACATTGACCCAGTGTCCCACTGCAGCCCAGACTGAGCCCCACCCTGGGCCCTTCCTATCTGTACATTGACCCAGTGTCCCACTGCAGCCCAGACTGAGCCCCACCCTGGGCCCTTCCTGTCTGTACATTGACACAATGTCCAACTGCAGCCCAGACTGAGCCCCACCCTGGATCCTTCATGTCTATCCATTGACCCAGTATCCCACTGCAGCCCAGACTGAGTCCCACCCTGGGTCCTTCCTGTCTGTACATTGACGCAGTGTCCCACTGCAGCCCAGACTGAGCCCCACCCTGGGTCCTTCCTGTCTGTACATTGACCCAGTGTCCCACTGCAGCCCAGACTGAGCCCCACCCAGGGCCCTTCCTGTCTGTACATTGACCAAGTGTCCCACTGCAGCCCAGACTGAGCCCTACCCTGGGCCCTTCCTGTCTCTAAATTGACCCAGTGTCCCACTGCAGCCCAGACTGAGCCCCACCCTGGGCCCTTCCTCTCTGTACATTGACCCAGTGTCCCATTGCAGCCCAGACTGAGCCCCACCCTGGGCCCTTCCTGTCTTTACATTGACCCAGTGTCCCACTGCAGCCCAGACTGAGCCCCACCCTGGTCCCTTCCTGTCTGTACATTGACCCAGTGTCCCACTGCAGCCCAGACTGAGCACCACCCTGGGCCCTTCCTCTCTGCACATTGACCCAGTGTCCCACTGCAGCACAGACTGAGCCCCACCCTGGGCCCTTCCTGTCTGTACATTGACCCAGTGTCCCACTGCAGCCCAGACTGAGCCCCACCCTGGGCCCTTCCTCTCTGTACATTGAGCCAGTGTCCCACTGCAGCCCAGACTGAGCCCCACCCTGGGCCCTTCCTCTCTGTACATTGACCCAGTGTCCCACTGCAGCCCAGACTGAGCCCCACCCTGGGCCCTTCCTGTCTGTACATTGACCCAGTGTCCCACTGCAGCCCAGACTGAGCCCCACCCTGGGCCCTTCCTCTCTGTACATTGACCCAGTGTCCCACTGCAGCCCAGACTGAGCCCCACCCTGGTCCCTTCCTGTCTCTACATTGACCCAGTGTCCCACTGCAGCCCAGACTGAGCCCCACCCTGGGCCCTTCCTCTCTGTACATTGACCCAGTGTC
Source organism: Heptranchias perlo (assembly GCF_035084215.1). Classification (NCBI taxonomy): domain Eukaryota; kingdom Metazoa; phylum Chordata; class Chondrichthyes; order Hexanchiformes; family Hexanchidae; genus Heptranchias; species Heptranchias perlo. The sequence continues at coordinate 3,523,317 of NW_027139612.1, read as the reverse complement.
CCACTGCAGCCCAGACTGAGCCCCACCCTGGGCCCTTCCTGTCTGTACATTGACCCAGTGTCCCACTGCAGCCCAGACTGAGCCCCACCCTGGGCCCTTCCTGTCTCTACATTGACCCAGTGTCCCACTGCAGCCCAGACTGAGCCCCACCCTGGGCCCTTCCTCTCTGCACATTGACCCAGTGTCCCACTGCAGCCCAGACTGAGCCCCACCCTGGGCCCTTCCTGTCTGTACATTGACCCAGTGTCCCACTGCAGCCCAGACCGAGCCCCACCCTGGGCTCTTCCTGTCTGTACATTGACCCAGTGTCCCACTGCAGCCCAGACTGAGCCCTACCCTGGGTCCTTCCTGTCTGTCCATTGACCCAGTGTCCCACTGCAGCCCAGACTGAGACCCACCCTGGGCCCTTCCTGTCTGTCCATTGACACAGTGTCCCACTGCAGCCCAGACTGAGCCCCACCCTGGGCCCTTCCTGTCTGTACATTGACCCAGTGTCCCACTGCAGCCCAGACTGAGCCCCACCCTGGGCCCTTCCTCTCCGTACATTGACCCAGTGTCCCACTGCAGCCCACACTGAGCCCCACCCTGGGCCCTTCCTCTCTGCACATTGAACCAGTGTCCCACTGCAGCCCAGACTGAGCCCCACCCTGGGCCCTTCCTGTCTGTACATTGACCCAGTGTCCCACTGCAGCCCAGACTGAGCCCCACCCTCGGCCCTTCCTCTCTGTACATTGACCCAGTATCCCACTGCAGCCCAGACTGAGCCCCACCCTGGGCTCTTCCTGTCTGTACATTGACCCAGTGTTCCACTGCAGCCCAGACTGAGCACCAACCTGGGCCCTTCCTGTCTGTCCATTGACCCAGTGTCACACTGCAGCCCAGACTGAGTCCGCACCCTGAGCCCTTCCTCTCTATCCATTGACCCAGTTTCCCACTGCAGCCCAGACTGAGCCCCACCCTGGGCCCTTCCTCTCTGTACATTGACCCAGTGTCCCACTGCAGCCCAGACTGAGCCCCACCCTGGGCCCTTCCTATCTGTACATTGACCCAGTGTCCCACTGCAGCCCAGACTGAGCCCCACACTGGGTCCTTCCCGTCTGTACATTCACCCAGTGTCCCACTGCAGCCCAGACTGACCCCACCCTGGGCCCTTCCTGTCTGTACATTGACACAATGTCCCACTGCAGCCCAGACTGAGCCCCACCCTGGATCCTTCCTGTCTGTCCATTGACCCAGTATCCCACTGCAGCCCAGACTGAGCCCCACCCTGGGTCCTTCCTGTCTGTACATTGACGCAGTGTCCCACTGCATCCCAGACTGAGGCCCACCCTGGGTCCTTCCTGTCTGTACATTGACCCAGTGTCCCACTGCAGCCCAGACTGAGCCCCACCCAGGGCCCTTCCTGTCTGTACATTGACCAAGTGTCCCACTGCAGCCCAGACTGAGCCCTACCCTGTGCCCTTCCTGTCTCTAAATTGACCCAGTGTCCCACTGCAGCCCAGACTGAGCCCCACCCTGGGCCCTTCCTCTCTGTACATTGACACAGTGTCCCATTGCAGCCCAGACTGAGCCCCACCCTGGGCCCTTCCTGTCTTTACATTGACCCAGTGTCCCACTGCAGCCCAGACTGAGCCCCACCCTGGTCCCTTCCTGTCTGTACATTGACCCAGTGTCCCACTGCAGCCCAGACTGAGCCCCACCCTGGGCGCTTCCTCTCTGTACATTGACCCAGTGTCCCACTGCAGCACAGACTGAGCCCCACCCTGGGCCCTTCCTGTCTGTACATTGACCCAGTGTCCCACTGCAGCCCAGACTGAGCCCCACCCTGGGCCCTTCCTCTCTGTACATTGACCCAGTGTCCCACTGCAGCCCAGACTGAGCCCCACCCTGGGCCCTTCCTCTCTGTACATTGACCCAGTGTCCCACTGCAGCCCAGACTGAGCCCCACCCTGGGCCCTTCCTGTCTGTACATTGACCCAGTGTCCCACTGCAGCCCAGACTGAGCCCCACCCTGGGCCCTTCCTGTCTGTACGTTGACCCAGTGTCCCACTGCAGCCCAGACTGAGCCCCACCCTAGGACCTTCCTCTCTGTACATTGACCCAGTGTCCCACTGCAGCACAGACGGAGCCCCACCCTGGGCTCTTCCTGTCTGTACATTGATCCAGTGTCCCACTGCAGCCCCGACTGAGCCCCACCCTGGGCCCTTCCTGTCTGTCCATTGACCCAGTGTCCCACTGCAGCCCAGACTGAGCCCCACCCTGGGCCCTTCCTGTCTGTCCATTGACCCAGTGTCCCACTGCAGCCCAGACTGAGCCCCACCCTGGGCCCTTCCTCTCTGTACATTGACCCAGTGTCCCACTGCAGCCCAGACTGAGCCCCACCCTGGGTCCTTCCTGTCTGTACATTGACCCAGTGTCCCACTGCAGCCCAGACTGAGCCCCACCCTGGGTCCTTCCTGTCTGTACATTGACCCAGTGTCCCACTGAAGCCCAGACTGAGCCCCACCCTGGGCCCTTCCTCTCTGTACATTGACCCAGTGTCCCACTGCAGCCCAGACTGAGCCCCACCCTGGGCTCTTCCTGTCTGTACATTGATCCAGTTTCCCACTGCAGCCCCGACTGAGCCCCACCCTGGGCCCTTCCTCTCTGTACATTGACCCAGTGTCCCACTGCAGCCCAGACTGAGCCCCACCCTGGGCTCTTCCTGTCTGTACATTGACCCAGCGTTCCACTGCAGCCCAGACTGAGCACCAACCTGGGCCCTTCCTGTCTGTCCATTGACCCAGTGTCCCACTGCAGCCCAGACTGAGTCCGCACCCTGAGCCCTTCCTCTCTATCCATTGACCCAGTGTCCCACTGCAGCCCAGACTGAGCCCCACCCTGGGCCCTTCCTCTCTGTACATTGACCCAGTGTCCCACTGCAGCCCAGACTGAGCCCCACCCTGGGCCCTTCCTATCTGTACATTGACCCAGTGTCCCACTGCAGCCCAGACTGAGCCCCACACTGGGTCCTTCCCGTCTGTACATTCACCCAGTGTCCCACTGCAGCCCAGACTCAGCCCCACCCTGGACCCTTCCTGTCTGTACATTGACACAATGTCCCACTGCAGCCCAGACTGAGCCCCACCCTGGATCCTTCCTGTCTGTCCATTGACCCAGTATCCCACTGCAGCCCAGACTGAGCCCCACCCTGGGTCCTTCCTGTCTGTACATTGACGCAGTGTCCCACTGCAGCCCAGACTGAGCCCCACCCTGGGCCCTTCCTCTCTGTACATTGACCCAGTGTCCCACTGCAGCACAGACTGAGCCCCACCCTGGGCCCTTCCTGTCTGTACATTGACCCAGTGTCCCACTGCAGCCCAGACTGAGCCCCACCCTGGGCCCTTCCTCTCTGTACATTGACCCAGTGTCCCACTGCAGCCCAGACTGAGCCCCACCCTGGGCCCTTCCTCTCTGTACATTGACCCAGTGTCCCACTGCAGCCCAGACTGAGCCCCACCCTGGGCCCTTCCTGTCTGTACATTGACCCAGTGTCCCACTGCAGCCCAGACTGAGCCCCACCCTGGGCCCTTCCTGTCTGTACGTTGACCCAGTGTCCCACTGCAGCCCAGACTGAGCCCCACCTTGGGCCCTTCCTCTCTGTACATTGACCCAGTGTCCCATTGCAGCCCAGACTGAGCCCCACCCTGGGCCTTTCCTGTCTTTACATTGACCCAGTGTCCCACTGCAGCCCAGACTGAGCCCTACCCTGGGCCCTTCCTGTCTGTACATTGACCCAGTGTCCCACTGCAGCCCAGACTGAGCCCCACCCTGGGACCTTCCTCTCTGTACATTGACCCAGTGTCCCACTGCAGCACAGACTGAGCCCCACCCTGGGCCCTTCCTGTCTGTACATTGACCCAGTGTCCCACTGCAGCCCAGACTGAGCCCCACCCTGGGCCCTTCCTCTCTGTACATTGACCCAGTGTCCCACTGCAGCCCTGACTGAGCCGCACCCTGGGCTCTTCCTGTCTGTACATTGATCCAGTGTCCCACTGCAGCCCCGACTGAGCCCCACCCTGGGCCCTTCCTGTCTGTCCATTGACCCAGTGTCCCACTGCAGCCCAGACTGAGCCCCACCCTGGGCCCTTCCTGTCTGTCCATTGACCCAGTGTCCCACTGCAGCCCAGACTGAGCCCCACCCTGGGCCCTTCCTCTCTGTACATTGACCCAGTGTCCCACTGCAGCCCAGACTGAGCCCCACCCTGGGTCCTTCCTGTCTGTACATTGACCCAGTGTCCCACTGCAGCCCAGACTGAGCCCCACCCTGGGTCCTTCCTGTCTGTACATTGACCCAGTGTCCCACTGCAGCCCAGACTGAGCCCCACCCTGGGCCCTTCCTCTCTGTACATTGACCCAGTGTCCCACTGCAGCCCAGACTGAGCCCCACCCTGGGCTCTTCCTGTCTGTACATTGATCCAGTTTCCCACTGCAGCCCCGACTGAGCCCCACCCTGGGCCCTTCCTGTCTGTCCATTGACCCAGTGTCCCACTGCAGCCCAGACTGAGCACCACCCTGGGCCCTTCCTGTCTGTCCATTGACCCAGTGTCCCACTGCAGCTTAGACTGAGCCCCACCCTGGGCCCTTCCTGTCTGTACATTGACCCAGTGCCCCACTGCAGCCCAGACTGAGCCCCACCCTTGGTCCTTCCTGTCTGTACATTGACCCAGTGTCCCACTGCAGCCCAGACTGAGCTCCACCCTGGGTCCTTCCTGTCTGTACATTGACCCAGTGTCCCACTGCAGCCCAGACTGAGCCCCACCCTGGGTCCTTCCTGTCTGTACATTGACCCAGTGTCCCACTGCAGCCCAGACTGAGCCCCACCCTGGGCCCTTCCTGTCTGTCCATTGACCCAGTGTCCCACTGCAGCCCAGACTGAGCCCCACCCTGGGCCCTTCCTCTCTGTACATTGACCCAGTGTCCCACTGCAGCCCAGGCTGAGCCCCACCCTGGGTCCTTCCTGTCTGTGCATTGACCCAGTGTCCCACTGCAGCCCAGACTGAGCCCCACCCTGGGCCCTTCCTGTCTGTACATTGACCCAGTGTCCCACTGCAGCCCAGACTGAGCCCCACCCTGGGTCCTTCCTGTCTGTACATTGACCCAGTGTCCCACTGCAGCCCAGACTGACCCCCACCCTGGGCCCTTCCTGTCTGTACATTGACCCAGTGTCCCACTGCAGCCCAGACTGAGCCCCACCCTGGGCCCTTCCTGTCTGTACATTGACCCAGTGCCCCATTGGGGACCATCCAGCCCCGGATATCCGGCAGAATCAGCGCTGTGGGACCGGGTGACTGAGTCTCGTGACCCTGTCGCTGGGCCTCTGACGTCACAATGGGAGACGACGCTCGCTCAGCTCGAGCTGGAAACCGTTAAAGGGCCGTTCGGATTTCAACCTGGAGCGCGGCCGGTTAAAGGGGAGGGACAGAGAATCGGCCAAAAATATTCATATAATGAGACCAGGAATGGTTATAAATTGAAATGTTCATATAATGAGACCAGGAATGGTTATAAATTGAAATGTTCATATAATGAGACCAGGAATGGTTATAAATTGAAATGTTCATATAATGAGACCAGGAATGGTTATAAATTGAAATGTTCATATAATGAGACCAGGAATGGTTATAAATTGAAATGTTCATATAATGAGACCAGGAATGGTTATAAATTGAAATGTTCATATAATGAGACCAGGAATGGTTATAAATTGAAATGTTCATATAATGAGACCAGGAATGGTTATAAATTGAAATGTTCACACTTTCACACTCAGTCCGGGTCTGGATTCCCGCAGTGTCTCTGTCCGTTTGGACTGAACCGATTCCCCCCCAGCCTGAAACAGATTAAAGATTAAACAGGAAATTAACAGATTGAACAACAGTGTAAATAACAGGGAGACTTTGTTGAATATTTCAATAATAATTACAGACAAATATTACCAATAAAAGGGACTGAATCCCATTGATATTTCATTGATTACATTAAATATTAACATAAACACTCACCCGATCCACTCCAGACTCCTGCGGGTCAATATGAGGGAGCGGAGAGCGGGGACAGATCGGTCTGTGAAGGAGTTTGATCCGAGGTCCAGGTACATCAGTGACCGGTTTGTACTGAGAGTGGAGACGAGATCCTGGGTACAAGAATCTGTGAGACCGACATCATCCAGACTGGGGATCAGAGACAGAGAAATAACAGGAATCAGGGTAAATCCCCAGTGTTTATTAATAACACGATTGCTGATACTAATAATAATGTACAGTGTCAGACATCCAGTTATTATGAACACAATCTCATACAGTCTGATACTTACCCCAGTTTCTGTATTTTACAGTCCGGGGTCCTCAGAGCCTCAGACAGTAGTTTCACTCCTGAATCTCCCAATTTATGAAAATTCAGGTCCAGACCCGTCAGTGTCCGGTTTGTACTGAGAGCGGAGGAGAGATCCCCGATACAAGAATCTGTGAGTCCGTTTGCGCATAACCTGGAGATCAGACAGATAGAGGAGGGAGAGAAAGTAGAGCAGAGAGAACAGGAATCAGAGTAAATTCCCAGTATTTATTTGTATTATTATTACTCACACTGACATTAATGTACAGTGTCAGACATCCAGTTATTATAAACACAATCTCACACAGTCTGATACTTACCGAAGTTCCTGTATTTTACAGTCCGGGTTCCTCAGAGCCGCAGACAGTAGTTTCACTCCTGAATCTCCCAGTTTATTACAACTCAGGTTCAGAACCGTCAGTGACCGGTTTTTCTTGAGAGCGGAGACGAGATCCTCGGTACAAGAATCTGTGAGATCGTTATCCCGTAACCTGGTGATCAGAGAGAGACAGAGACAGAGACAGAGAGAAACGAGCAGAGATAACAGGAATCAGAGTAAATTCCCAATATTTATTTGTGTTATTATTAGTTATACTGACATTTATGTACGGTGTTCGGCATCCAGTTATTACAAACACAATCTCACACAGTCTGATACTTACCCCAGTTCCTGTATTTTACAGTCCGGGTTCCTCAGAGCCGCAGACAGTAGTTTCACTCCTAAATCTCCCAGTTTATTGCTCGCCAATCTGAACACAAACAGACAGAGAGTGAGAGATGAACTGAACCCAATCCCCGATCTGAAACAGTTTTTCTCTGATATTACACGAAACACTGAAAAATCTTTTGGAAATTAATATAGATTTCCCTATCACTGACAATGAATCTCACTGTTCCCAACACCCCATATATTCAGGGACTGTCAGTAAATTCATTTATTAAATAAAGTGCTGTCTGTGTGAAGCCTTTAAATGTCCCTCAGTCCGGTCTCATTCCCTCATGATCAGAATTACCCTCCTGGAGGTCAGTGATCGGTCCCGTCATGTTTGGGGAAACTTGTCTCATTTCTGCTCTGAAATCCCAGATTTTATGGGAATGCGGCGATTTTCCCCGAATGAAATGATAAAGCGGTGATTTCCTGTACTTTATGCAGTATTATGTTAATCTGCATCATATCTCGGGGTGAGTTATATTGTGAAACAGCGCTAACGGCTGTTGTGAAATCCGTCCCACAGGATTTCATGTCACAAGGAGAGTTTATTCTGTCCTGTTACAACTTTTAAATGCCCCTGTCCTCCCAGTTTATGCGGGAGGGTACTCTCTCACTTTATTCCCATTAAACTGGCTCGACATTTATTTCATTTGTAACGGGCCCGATAATTTTATGGGGAATGTTATGGTTCCCTCCTCGAGTGGGAGCTCACACACACGGGGCAGATTATAGGAAATTCCCGGGTTCACTGGCTCCTGGTTCACCCAGGAGCCTCCCGCTGTGTATGAGCCCCCACCGATGGCCGGTGTGTGTCTGTACTCCTGGACGAATTCCCCACAACCCTTTAGATTGGAACCTTTTTACCGGCAGATTTTAGCTCCCAAATCCCACTGAAGTGTCGGCCTGGATTAATGAGCGAGGGGCCTGAATCCACGACCTTCTGACTCAGAGGCACGAGTGCTGCCAGCTGGGTGAAGAGATGGTGGATGTATTGGAGAGTGTGAAGGGCTGTGTCATTGATGAGTTAAGATAACGGACCGACGTCCTGCGGGGAAAGCTCAGCTCGCCCACTGACGGTTGACTGCCCGAAAGCTGTGTTTTTCTCTTTGTTACTGAATGTTTGGTGTTTCTGCTTCCCTCTCCTACACACGTTGACAGTCCGGTTATTGTCACTTGCCCCCACACCTCGGTACGAGGGTGGGATGCCCCGAAACACAGACTGCTGCAGTTAGTGTCGGTCTCCGTGTCACGAGCAGTGAGAAGCAACCTCTTCGATGGACGATTCTCAGGCAGTGAGAAAAATAGCAATCAATATAATTTATTGCAATTAAATTCTCAGACTCTTTCAGTGACCTGTATTTACTGATCCGATAAAGACTGGAAAATCCCCACTTGTTCACAAGGATCCATTTCAGGTTCTCCAGTCCTGAGGGAATTACTAACCGATCCTCTTATCATTTGTCATATTTGTGTCGAATCTCCTTCTCTCTGGTTTAACTGAACTGTTTGATTCCCTTCATTACGGAGCAACAATACAATCCGTGACTACAATTGGCCTAACAGTTCGAGACAAATAAACAGTTACCTCAACACCTGGAATTTGTGCAGTTTTGGTCCCAGCCGCTGGAGTCCTTCACAATGAATGGAGCAGTACTCCAGATTGAGTTCTTTTATTGTATCACAGAGTCCAATGACATGAGATAGGACCGCACAATCAATCGGGGTCAGTCGTAATCCACTAAAATTAAGTGTTACCACATATCCCACTGTGACCCGAGCCAGTGTTTTATTCTGAGACTCAAACAGGTAGTGGAATGTGTTCAGGAGGTCCCTTTTACCAGTTTCACTCTCTGTGTTTCCAATCTCTCCTTCAACCTTCTCCTTCACCCAGTCGATCACTCCGCAGATTGTTTGATGAAGAAATGGACCCAGAAACTCCTCCAGGGGCCGAGCTGACTGTGAGGAGGAGAGACCAACAACAAAACGGAGAAATATCTCAAATCGTCCATCTTCCTTGTTGTGGGCTTCACTGAGGAGTTTCCGGATGTTCCCTGGATATGGAGACAGGAATTGTGCGAGTGCGGCTACAAACTCTTGGATGGTGAGGTGGGGGAATGTGTAAACCACACTCTGGGCAGAATCATCTCTCTCCAAAAGTTCCATCATGAACCCAGACAGGAACTGGGAAGGTTGCAGATTGTACTTGATCAAATCTCCATTTCTGAACACAATCTTCTTCTTGGAGACCCCAGTGAAAGCCATCTCACCGATCTTCAGTAACACATCACGGGGGGATTCAATCTCTCGGCCATGGTTTTTCAGAATGTTGTAAATATAGTAGGAATATAGTTGGGTGATGGTCTTGGGAACACGCTGCTGTTTCCTTTCCCTTTGTGTGAAGAAGGGACCCAGTGACAGACCGAGGATCCAGCAGTAGGAAGGGTTGTAACACATGGTGTACAGGATCTCGTTCTCCACCACATGTTTGAAAACAGCTGCTGCCACCGACTGATCTTCAAAATACTTGTTGAAATATTCCTTCCGTTCTTCACCAACAAATCCAAGGATTTCAGCCCAAACACTGATCTCAGCCTTTTCCAATAAATGTAATGCAGTGGGGCGGCTGGTCACGAGCACTGAACATCCTGGGAGCAGCTTGTGCTGTATTAAACTGTACACAATGTCAGACACTTCACACCAGTCTTCAGGATCTGTGCACATGTACTGAGGTTCTGTATTTCTCCGATTGTCAGCAAAATTGATACTGTCCTTGAATTCATCTAAACCATCGAATGTAAACAGTAATCCCTCTGGGTTCTTCCAGAGTTCTCCCAGAATATTTCCAAAGTAAGGATACAGATCCAGTATCAGATTCCTCAGGTTTATTCTACAGTTAATAGCGTTCAAATCCCGGAACCTAAAGCTGAAAACAAATTGAAAGTGTGGGTATACTTTCCCAGTGGCCCAGTCATGAACAATCTTTTGTACCATTGTTGTTTTTCCAATCCCCGCGACTCCGCTCACTGCTGCTGAACTCCCAGATTTGGATTTTCTCCGGGAAAAACTGCTCTGGAACAGTTGATCAGTTCGGATTTTTTCCAGTTCTCTCCAGAGATGTTTCTTTCTCCACTCTTCATGGTCTCGGCCTCTTGCCAGCAGTTCATGTTCTACAAGTGTCCGATCACGAACAGTGGAAATGACCGTTAGTTCAGTGTATAGATTGACCAGCTGGAAAATCTTAACCTTCTCCTTTGTTAGGATCGTGTTCACTCTCAGTGTTTCAGTTTGGACCCGGAGTGTTTCCTTGTGTTTCTGTTGAACATCTTCAATGAGAACAGACAGAAAGTGGTTCTCAATGTTAGTTGTATTGATATAAAAACAAATTCTCAATATCACTTTACTATTCAGTGAAATGTTCCGAGATTGAATTCATAGCTTCAATTGAGGTGCGAGCAGGAAATTAAACTCAGTTGCTGAAAACCTCGCTTGAAAGTGAACAAGGGCTGTGAAAAGTTTCAAATCCTCACTTGATTCTAATATTTACTGAACATGGAGATTTCGATGAAGGTGATATTTTCGCTCTGATAATTAATCCTATCAGCCCTGAACTGCACTGGAGACATCTGATAGAAACCTTAACATGATCCTGGTTATACGACAGTGGAGGTTCCATTTGATCAATCTATGAAACTGTCAGTGGTGCTGTCCTTCTGCGGAAATGGTAAATAGGGTTTTGCGTATCAGTGGGACAGAGACAGACGATGAATGGACAGAAGTTCCACTGTTATTGTATCAGACCTCAGGCAGGTTATCTGGGATATTGTGGGCACTGGGAGAGGGACAGACTGTGAATGGACAGAAGTTCCACTGTTTAACCTCGATGGAGGGGAAGCTTTCAGAAACGGGACTCGGATAGGTTATCTGGGGTATTACCTGTTGTTCTATATCACGTGATAGCAAGTAAATCTTAATGCCATTCTTAATGTACAGTGGGGAATCAGAAAGATGATTTAAGATATCGGAGTTTGCGTTGAGGGAAGGGTGGCGCATTAATGTATTTTGTTTGGCTGAGAAACTTCGGTTCTGAAATGTTTTAATGGAATTCAGAACATGAGTGCAGGAAACAGGCTCACAATCAACAAAATAATTAATAACAGAGAAAATTGAAAGTCAGAAATACGAAGGGAAATCACCCAAAGCTTTGGAAAGCAGGGACCAGATACCGGGGAAGGACACTAAAGGGACAGTGTAAGTGGGGTGAAGTGATAATTGAACGTGTTTTTGTGGATTCACTGAGAGGAAGCAAAAGTGGGGTCATCTCTCTAACAGGGACAGGCTTATTTGGGCCAAATGGTCTTTTCCTGTCTCTAATCATTCTCCTGTTGTATTGTGTTTCAGAAATAGTGAACACTTTTTCAGCAATTATTATGTATATTAATTGAATGTGTTTTTATAACAGTCCTGTCATATCACCGATTATTATTAATAATACAACTGTTGCTCACTTCACTCAGTGTAATGTTAGAGCAGAAAACATTCACAGTTCATTTCAACTGTTCCCCAGTAATTATACTCCGTTGTTTCATTTTGGTCTGATATTCCTCCAATGAAGGTTTGGGAAATTAAATCTGTTTCCATTAGTCATTACATTAGGTCTTAAAAGACCCTGAGTTAAAGGGCTATTCTTTGAGTAAAATAAGGTTCTCTGTTTCACTGCCATTAGGGAGCCAGCCCATAACTTCCTTGTGTGAACATCTCGGAAGTGTGAACTTCTCAGATCAGATCGAACATTTTGGCGTCTCGCTCTGTGCTGTGAAATGATAACATTTTAAAGTTTCGCTTTTCTCCACCTCTTTCCTTCCAGTTGGTGGTGGGGAGATTCCAAGGGGGGGGGGGGGGCAGTAACATCTGGCTCAAGGCACTGCTCTTCAATTATGAAAACCAGAATGTCTGGGCAGCACGAAGGAGGTGCGTATTGGGATTCACAGTGTATCAGGATCCTGACAGGTGTGCATTGGGATTCACAGTGTATCAGGATCCTGACAGGTGTGCATTGGGATTCACAGTGTATCAGGATCCTGACAGGTGTGTATTGGGATTCACATTGTATCAGGATCCTGACAGGTGTGTATGGGGATCCACGGTGTATCAAGATCCTGCCAGGTGTGTATTGGGTTTCACAGTGTTGGGATCCTTACAGGTGTGTATGGGGTTTGACAGGGTATCAGGATTCTGCCAGATGTGTATGGGGATTCATAGTGTATCAGGATCCTGCCAGATGTATATGTAGTTTCAGAGTGTATCAGGATCCTGCCAGGTGTGTTTGGGGTTTTGCAGTGTATCAGGATCCGGTCAGGTGTGTTTGGGGTTTCACAGTGTATCGGGTCGCTACCAGGTGTGTATGGGGAGTCACAGTGTATCGGGATCCTGCCAGGTGTGTATGGGGATTCACAGTGCACCGGGTCGCTGCCAGGTGTGTATGGGGATTCACAGTGTATCGGGATCCTGCCAGGTGTGTATGGGGATTCACAGTGTATCAGGATCCTGACAGTTGTGTATGGGGATTCACAGTGTATCAGGATCCTGCCAGTTTTGTATGGGGATTCACAGTGCATCAGGATCCTGCCAGGTGTCCATGGGATTTCACAGTGTATCAGGACAATGTCAGTTGAGTATAAGAATTAAGAAGTGATAGTGATCAGCATCTGGATTAAGTGCAACAGTGGAACTTCTGTATATTTAGAAAATATGTCAGAAACCGCATGAATTAGAACTTGAAAAGTTGGGTGTTGATGACAAGTTCAAACGAGGTTCATTTCTATTCCCTCCAGCCTTTCAATTTCGGATTCCCAGATTCCGACAATCTCTAAACAAAAGTCTACAGTCAAACATTCTGATTCTCAGAAGTGAAATAAACGGTTTAAAATTTCCATTTCATCACTTACCTTTCAGGTGACTGGGTATTTCAGATAAACCTCGTCCGATGTTCATATAATCAAATGGATCAGGACCTGTTTAAATCATTGAGCTTTCATGAAATCAGATCTGTGTAATGTTATCGTAAATTCTGCAGTGTTTCAATCTGAAATTGAATTCAGTGTCTGATTTTACTGTACCAAGTTCCTGCATCTCTTTCAGTATTTTGTCCAACTTTGGTACCACATGGTGCATTTTCACAAAGGATTCCCACATCACCCTTCGGGCCCGAGAGCCTTTCTCCATCACCAGATTTAGGACAAGTTTGGAACTGTCCGCCCTGTTTCCCTTCTCCACGAGATCAATGACTTTCTGTAAAGAATAACAATGAATATATTGGTCTCTCCTTTTCCCAGTCCCAGTAAAACTGATTCCCTTTTGTTTTCAGTCCACACAAGAGTTACACCCGAACCGTTCCCCTATCCTTTGCACAGACACTGACCGATCCACTGGGTATTTTCACGTCTTCGTATCATTGCTTCAGATTCACTGTATTTTCAGTTTGATCAATTTCTTTCCTATTTGGCCTGTTTCTGTTCTGTCACATTCTATGATTCTAAGATCTGATATCCTTTTCGTTCTGTGATGTTGAAACAATCCAAACTCATTCTGTGTCCCTCCCACTTACCCGATGTTCCTGTCCACTGAAATGCCTCTCGTACGTTAACAACGAGCTGACTCCGTCCACCACTTCTTCAATCGCCTGTTCCAGTCTGTCCCGGTAGAATTTCGTCAACTGGAACAGCTGGTAATCGTCGCAATTTGTCAGGAACTCAGTGATTGCAGCGTTCGGATCTGTGAAAAAAAAATGGAGAAAACTAAACACATTATCGACTTTCTCTCCAGGCGGCTACATTTCCTCTTATACCAAATGGCTGAAGCCTCCTGTGAGCCACATTATCAAACACCTTCTAAAAACCCATATACACCGCATGTGCTGCATCCCATCGATCTATATAGTCACCTCTCAAAAAAGCTGTATCAAATTTGTCAAATACGACTTGTCTGCAGCGAATCCGTTCCAGCCTCCCCTGATCATCCCCTGTGTCTCTAAATGTTCAGTAATTCGACCTGGAATTACAGATTTAAGGAGTTTGCCGACGACTGACGGAAACTAGTTGGTCTCCAGTTACCCGTTGGCCCTCTCTCCCTATTTTAAAAGAGACATTACTTGGGCTCCTTCAGTCCACCTGGATATTTTTGATAACAAACGAGGATTGAGAAATTGTGATCAGGGTCCATCCTATCTCCGCTCTGACTTCCTTTATTAGCCTCGGGTGTGTTATCTCTGGGCCCAGTGATTTATCCACCTCGGCGATGTTTCTCAGATCCAAATCCTACTCTACAGTTATCTCTAACTATGGTCCCACATCGTCCTCTCGTACACCAACATTTTCAATTCCACCATCATTTTTAGAAACTGAAGGAAATATTTTTTGATCTCCCCAAACCTTCATCCACAACTAATTTCTCCCAGTTCTCCCTCTATCTCAGCTCAACTTCTTGCTGGCCTGCAAAACCGACCGAGTATTGTGCTATTTCCCTTCCTATTGCTTAACTGCATTCATATGGATTCTATCTTAATATTGTTCACTGGAACATCCTTATTTTCGAAACCTCTCCTTCTCTCTCTTCTCCTTTAAGACGCTCCTTAAAACCGACAACTTTACCCAAGCTTTTGGTCATTCGTCCGAAAATCTCCTTATTTGTCTCGGTGTCAAATTTTGTTTGATAATCGCACCTTGACGCAACCTGTATCGTCTTTCAATATTAAAGGCGCTATAAATGCAAGTTTTTTATTGTTCTAACTCTGTCTTATAAACTTTTATTAATACTGGCGTCCAGAACTATTTTTCTCTCCCCTCAAAATGTTTTAATCAGAAACATTTCGCTCTGAACCCTGTGAAATCTCAGGCCCTGTCTTACAGATACTCGATCACATCTCTGATGCTTCTGATTTTCCGAATGTTTTTGGAATGATCTGTATATTCACAGACATAACACACAAACCTAACTCCGATTTTTTGGAATGTTGACCCGTTTCCGTTTCTTTGCTTTTTTTAAATACCAAGTGACTTTATCTCTCAACACCACCTTGCTTTTTTCCTGCTAATAACTTTTCACTATTTTATAAATCTTCTGTACTGGTCCAACAGTTTTATTAATTCCAATCTCTAATCTCAGAACCTGAGATTTCCCACCCTCCAGTCATATGAGCTGAAACCCTCCCACTGCTCCATTCACCCAGTCTGTAAAACCATTGTTGGTCGGTTCAGACCGTGACCGTCCCTTCCCTTCTCCCTGAACTCATTCCAGTCCTCATGACCGTGAACCCTGCCCTCCTGCTCCATTCACCCAGTCGGTAAAACCATTGTTGGTCGGTTCAGACCGTGACCGTCCCTTCCCTTCTCCCTGAACTCACGCTAGTCCCCAAGACCGTGAACCCTTCCCTCCTGCTCCATTCACCCAGTCTGTAAAACCATTGTTGGTCAGTTCAGACCGTGACCGTCCCTTCCCTTCTCCCTGAACTCACGCTAGTCCCCAAGACCGTGAACCCTTCCCTCCTGCTCCAGCCCTGCAGCCACACATTGACCGGCCTCATATTTCCCCCTTTAAGCGGCCCAGTGAAAACAATCCAGAGATCGCCAACTCTAAGCCTTGTTTTTTAGTCGAGTGCTAAGTCTAAATATTCCCTCGATAAACGTATTTCTATCCGTGTTATTGTTTCCGACCATGGCGATTTTCTGCTCTCCATTACTTCCCAGAGATGGTCCCACCTGTTCCAGGATGTTCTTCCCTCTGACACCAGGGAGGTAACTTACCATTTGGGGCCGTGCTCAGGGCTGCAGAAGAGTCTGTCTGTTCCGTGACAATAGAATCTTCCACTATTATCGTTCTCCTATTCCTGTGTCGTACTTGCCTCTAACCACCTGCCCTTCTCGGGGTGTCCCCCTGCTCCCCGGTCTCACACTGTTACTCGGAAAGCCCATTCTCTGATTCACTGTCTCTCTCCACCTTACAGTCCCCAACACCAGGTATCTATTGGACAGTTACAATACTCAGGAGATCCCTCCACCTGTGACTGCACTGTCCTTCCAGATGGTCACTCACTTCCCGCTATCGACACAGTATCTGTGCTGTTACCTCTTCCTGTGTGAGCTGCAGTTTCTTGTTTGTGATCTGGAGCTTTTGTCAGGACACAATTGAAATTTTAAAGAATTCTGTGAACCTACCTGTGTCCATTGTCATTCTTGTTGAGGGTGTTGGATTTTCTCCCCTGTTTGAAGCTTCAGCCAAGGCTGTGACAGACGTTCCCAGGTTCTGATGAACTGTAATCAATACAATATTAATAGGAGGTTAGGCAGCAATATTAAAATGAGCAGGAGAACGTTCCCTTGTTAAACATGATACCAAGTCTCTCCTCCGCCATCAGTTCAACAGCTTTTAGCTCTGGGATGGAGCATTTCCCGAGTGTGATGAACAACACTCCACATCAGGTGTGACACAGACAGCTGCCCAGTGAAATCCAGTGAGTCCCGTTGATCACAATATCCAAGTTCCAGACTGGCTCCCATCGGCAGAGACTCTGCACTCGGAGCGCCCATTCGTTAGGTTTAATCATAGTGCAGGCCAGAAAAGCGTTATTCCTGAGGCAGTGAATATTCTGGAGGGAAATATGGAGCGGGGTGATCATTGATGATTTAAATGACCCTTCACTCGGTTTTAACTTCTGGCGCTGTTTTATTATTTTATTCACAGAAGTGTTTTATATTTTTGACTGGTTGTGTTTTGATATTAAATCCTGGTACTTGATGAATATGATATCTATCGACATACACAAAATACAGCTGGGTGTGATTCCTCTGGTGTCTATAGGCAGTGACAGTCTCCGTGAATTCATGGAGATGGGTCCTGGTTGGTGCGTCTATTGGATATATATATTAAACATATTTCTCATGGAGTCAGTACCTGACAAATGAGCACGTAGGAGGTGAGGAGATTTACCACTGTTCTAATATTAACACTAATGAGACTGTAGGAGGTGAGGAGATTTACCACTGTTCTAATATTAACACTAATGAGCTCTGTAGGAGGTGAGGAGATTTACCACTGTTCTAATATTAACACTAATGAGCACTGTGGGAGGTGAGGAGATTTACCACTGTTCTAATATTAACATTAATGAGCACTGTGGGAGGTGAGGAGATTTACCACTGTTCTAATATTAACACTAATGAGCACTGTGGGAGGTGAGGAGATTTACCACTGTTCACCATCTACAAGGCACAAGTCAGGAGTGTGATGGAATACTCTCCACTTGCCTGGATGAGTGCAGCTCCAACAACACTCAAGAAGCTCGACACCATCCAAGATAAAGCAGCCCACTTGATTGGCACCCCATCCACCACCCTAAACATTCACTCCCTTCACCACCGGCGCACTGTGGCTGCAGTGTGTACCATCCACAGGATGCACTGCAGCAACTCGCCAAGGCTTCTTCGACAGCACCTCCCAAACCCGCAACCTCTACCACCGAGAAGGACAAGGGCAGCAGGCGCATGGGAACAACACCACCTGCACGTTCCCCTCCAAGTCACACACCATCCCGACTTGGAAATATATCGCCGTTCCTTCATTGTCGCTGGGTCAAAATCCTGGAACTCCCTTCCTAACAGCACTGTTGGAGAACCGTCACCACACGGACTGCAGCGGTTCAAGAAGGCGGCTCACCACCACCTTCTCGAGGGCAATTAGGGATGGGCAATAAATGCCGGCCTCGCCAGCGACGCCCACATCCCGTGAACGAATAAAAAAAATAAAAAAATAAAAATATTAACGCTAATGAGCACTGTAGGAGGTGAGGAGATTTATCATTGTTCCAATGTTAACTCTAATGAGCACTGCAGGAGATGAGCAGATTTACCACTGTTCCAATATTAACACTAACGAGCACTGTAGGAGGTGAGGAGATTTACCACTGTTCTAATATTAACGCAAATAAGTACTGGAGCAGGTGAGGAGATTTACCACTGTTCAAATATTAACAAGAAAGAGCACTGTAGGAGGTGAGGAGATTTACCAGTGTTCTAACATTAACACTAATGAGCACTGGAGCTGGTGAGGAGATTTACCATTGTTCCAATATTGACACTAACGAATACTGTTGGAGGTGAGGATATTTACCACTGTTCTAATATTAACACTAATGAACACTGTAGGAGGTGAGGAGATTTACCACTGTTCTAATATTAACACTAATGAGCACTGTAGGAGGTGAGGAGATTTACCACTGTTCTAAGATGAACACCAATGAGCACTGCAGAATGTGCGGAGTTTTACCAATGTTCTAATATTAACACTAATGAGCTCTGTAGGAGGTGAGGAGATTTACCACTGTTCTAATATTAACACTAATGAGCACTGTAGGAGGTGAGGAGATTTCCCACTGTTCCAATATTAACACTAATGACATTTGTAGGAGGTGAGGAGATTTACCACTGTTCCAATATTAACACTAATGTGCACAGTAGGAGGTGAGGAGATTTACCACTGTTCCATTATTAACACTAATGAGCACTGTAGGAGGTGAGGAGATTTACCACTGTTCTAATTGTAACACAAATGAACAATGTCGGAGGTGAGGAGATTTACCATTTTTCGAATATTAACACAAATCAACAATGTCGGAGGAGAGGAGATTTACTACTGTTGTAAAATTAACACTAATTAGCACTGTAGGAGGTGAGGGGATTTACCACTGTTCAAATATTAACACTAATGAGCACTGTAGCAGGTGAGGAGATTTACCATTGTTCCAATATTAACACTAATGACCACGATAGGAGGTGAGGAGATTCACCACTGTTCTAATATGAACACTAATGAGTACTGCAGAATGTGCGGAGTTTTACCACTGTTCTGATATTAACACTAATGACCTCTGTAGGAGGTTAGGAGATTTTCCACTGTTCTAATATTAACACAAATGAACAATGTCGGAGGTGAGGAGATTTACCATTGTTCTAATATTAACAGAAATGAACAATGTCTGAGGTGAGGTGATTTACCATTGTTCCAATATTAACACAAATGAACAATGTCGGAGGTGAGGAGATTTACCATTGTTCTAATATTAACAGAAATGAACAATGTCTGAGGTGAGGTGATTTACCATTGTTCTAATATTAACACCAATGAGCACTGTACGAGGGGAGGAGATTTAACACTGTTCTAATATTAACACGAATGAGCACTGTAGGAGGTGAGGAGATTTACTTCTGCTCCAATATTAACACAATGAGCAATGTAGAATGTGAGGAGATTTATCACTGTTCGAATATTAACACTAATGAGCACCGTAGGAGGTGAGGAGATTTACTTCTGCTCCAATATTAACACAATGAGCAATGTAGAATGTGAGGAGATTTACCACTGTTCTAATATTAACATTAATGAGCACTGTCGGAGTTTCGGTGATTTACCCCTGTTCTAATACTAACACTAATGAGCACTGTAGGAGGTCAGGAGATTTACCACTGTTCTAATATTAACACTAATGAGCACTGTCGGAGGTGAGGAGATTCACCACTGTTCTAATATGAACACTAATGAGCACTCTCGGAGGTGAGGAAATTTAGCACTGTTCTAATATTAACTCTAAGCTATAATGTTATCAATCGATAACTTTAAACCGTGAGCTAATTCACAAAATTTATGTTTGGAATCTCATTGGGGATTTTAGAATCTCCGATAAAACCATGAATTTCAGTGGTCGGCATGACTGCTGTTCGACAACAGAATTCTCCACTAGTATGTGTGTTTTGCGAAGTAACAGAATTCATGGCGGGGTCTGAAGATGGTGTCTTCGTTTTTCCCAATGTTTAATTGGAGAAATGTGTCCCTCGTCCAAGACTGGATGTTGGACGAGCAGCGCGAAAAAGCAGAGGCAGTGGATCGGCCGAGAGATGGTGGAGATGTCGAGCAGAGTGTTGCCAGTGCACATGTGAAAGCTGAACCCTTGTCTTCATATAATGTCTCCAAGGGGCAGCATGTGGATGAGAAATAGGAAGGGGTGAGGTGAGATCCATGGGGTCTCCCAGAGTTCACAGTACGGAAGCAGAGAAGCCATGTAAGGAGGTTCTCCGGCTACGACTGGACAGGCACCCCACTGACCCAGTCTTACACCGAAACCCCACTGACCCAGTCCCACACCGACACCACACTGACCCAGTCCCACACCGACACCTCATTGACCCAGTCCTACACCCACATCCCACTGACCCAGTCCCACACCCACACCCCATTGACCCAGTCCCACACCCACACTCCACTGACCCAGTCCCATACCCACACCCCACTGACCCAGTCCCATACCCACACCACACTGACCCAGTCCCACACCCACACTCCACTGACCCAGTCCCACACCCTCACCCCACTGACCCAGTCCCACACCCACACCCCACTGACCCAGACCCACACCAACACCCACCGATGCAGACCCACACCGACACCCCACTGACCAAGTCCCAATTCCCACTGAGGCAGTACCACACCAATAGTCCAATGACCAAGTTCCACACCGACACCAGACTGACCCAGTCCCACACCCACACCCCACTGACCCAGTCCCACACCAAACCCCACTGTCCCAGTCCCAAACAGACACCCCACTGACCCAGTCCCACACCCACACACCACTGACCCAGACCTACACCAACACCCACCGATGCAGACCCACACCGACACCCTACTGGACCAGGCCCAAACCCCACTGAGGCAGTACCACACCAATAGCCCAATGACCCAGCCACACGGACATCATCCAACCTGTTGGTAATTAGAGTAGTTGTATCTTATCGAAAGATTTTTTCCTGTTGGTGATTAATGTCGTTACATTTTGTATAAAGATTAGTGATGGACGATTCTACCTGTCCATAGTTGGTGTAGTTACTTTTTATATAAAGATTAGTGATTTTTCCTCCGACCTGTTGGTAATTTGTGTCGTTACTTTTCATATAAAGTTTAGTGATGGACCCTCCTATCTGTTGGACTCTAATACCTGTTGGTAATTTGTGTCGTTACTTTTTATGTATAGATTAGTGATAGACCCTCCGAGCTGTTGGTAATTTGAGGAGCTACTTATTATATAATGATTAGTGATGGACTCTCCTCCCTGTTGGTAATTTGTGGAGTTACTTTTTATATATAGATTAGTGATGGACCCTCCTACCTGTAGATATAAAAAGTAACTGCACTAATTACCAAGATTAACGATCAGGAACCTCCTATGTGTCTGAAAGATCGTTTCAGCCCTGAATCAGTTTCGATTGAAAACATTCCTGAAGTTTATTTCTGTCTAAAGGGAGCGGCCTTTGTTTTTTTCAGTTGAGTCAGTTTGGCAAATAACTTTCTCATTAACATGAACTTATTTTAGCAAAAACAAAAGTCCCTGCTCCATTTTCCCACCGAATGCGCGTCCGTTGCTACCTGCCGCATTAAACAGTAATTAATTGTTGTAATTAATCGCCGGCACGTTTTATCTCCGAAATTGCTCCTATCCTGTGACTGGTTCGCGTTCAGTCCGGCTTCATGTAACCAGAGGCTGATTTTCCAAGTGCTGGGCAGAGATCAATAATCGGACAGTGCGAATGTGTGAACCCTTCACTGAGCTGAACTGTGTGTTCGGTCTGAACAGCTGGTCCCGCCTTTGATCAGCTAAATGAAAGTGTATCGGGCACCAAACGGTCCAGTGAGTAAAAAGAGCCAGTGTTACAGGAAAAATCCGTCCGGAGTTAGACGGACCCAGGTTCAACTTCTGTTTACTGAATTGCAAATTCTAAAATGGGCAGGATGGTAAATCCCCAGTGTTCACGTTCCTACTTTCTGTCCTGTAACCGCTCTTATAATGTTGTGTCTGTGGGGAGACTAGTGGAGACCAGAAGAGGGTCCCACAGCGACACAACACAACTGACTCTGCCCCACACCGGCACCCAACAGACCCAGTCCCACACCCCACTGAACCCTTCCCACACCCACACCCCACTGACACAGTCCCACACCGACACCCCACTGTCCCAGTCCCACACCCACACCCCACTGACACAGTCCCACACCGACACCCCACTGACCCAGTCCCACACCCACACCCCACTGACACAGTCCCACACCCCACTGACACTGTCTCACACCGACACCCCACTGACCCAGTCCCACACCCACACCCCACTGACACAGTCCCACACCCACACCCCACTGACACAGCCCCACACCGACACCCCACTGACACAGTCCCACACCCACACCCCACTGACACAGTCCCACACCCACACCCTACTGACACAGTCCCGCACCCACACCCCACTGACCCAGTCGCACAACGAGCCACTGACTGAAATCTCCGGTGTAAAATAGCCCGCCTTCAGTCACTGTCCGAGCGAAAACTTAGTGAATTGTTACACCCGCGAGGAATACAGAGCTCCCCACGCCGGGGAACATATCTGACAGCGGGAAATCGGCTTTAGAAAAAAAGAGGAAGGGGAGAAAACGATAATAAAATCACAAAATGACTCTGAGAAGCTACGTTAACTTACCTTGATCCCGCAAGGATTTTCTCTCTCTCAATGTCCGTGTAGATTTTGCAACTTATATCCTTGTTATTTCATTACAACTAATCAGGTAGAAGTTCCTTGTTTTATTTTAGCAAATCACGAATTGTGAATTTGATCTGAACCTTGTGATGTGAGATTCTGAACTCCGCCCTCTGTGTGAAAGCTGCTGTCAAACCTCAGGATGGATTTCAACTCAAACATTCCTCGTTTGTTTGAGAACAGTGAGCGGCCTTTCTGGTGAAATCTAATCGAACCGGTTTGACAGTTCGTTGCCACTTCAACTGTGAACAAATTCAGTTGTACATTTAAATTTATCTCTTCTTGTTTCAGGGAAGTTCAGTAAAACAGACACTTGGTTCGAAAGAAATTGTTACATTTCCATCTGGGACATTGTTTGCTAAAATCCCTGATGTTTTTATGCTTTCAACCCAGGACCCAAGAGCCAGTGTCTTGTCAGTGAGCTGAGGGGGAGGCTGTTTCTGTAAGTGAGGACATTAACCATTTAACCGCCGAATTAAACTATCCTTGAGCATCAATCACCTCCGTTACTGGGGGAATGAGCACTGACTTTCCACAATTACATTTATCATGGTAAATATTCAGCAGATACACCCGTTACATTGTTAAATCCAGAAAGGACTATTCCTGTGATGTGGCCGGTAAAAAGATTGGATTATCCTCATTTTCAGGGGGTTTCTCAGACAGTTATAATATCCCTTTGCCCTGGCTCTGTACTTGCTCAAAACTTTAACTCATTGCACACCTTCCAGTTCTAAAGAAATGTCTTCGACCTTAAGCGTTAACTCTGTTTCTTTCTCTTCAGATACGGACTGACAGGGCTTGATGGCCGGCGCGGACACGATGGGCCGAAGGGCCTCTATCCGTGCTGTATAACTCTATGACTCTATGACTCTATGACTTGCTGAGCTTCTCCAGCATTTTCTGTTTTTAATTCAGATTTCCAGCATCCGCAGTGTTTTGCTTTTGAATAAATATCCCTTCCCTGGGATGGAAGTGTCCGCAGTGAGAAAGTGTTTGAGGACGGATTGTGGTGATAATTCCGAGGGACGGATTGTTGTGATCAATCCCGGGGACAGATTGTGTTGATAATTCCAAGGGAGGGATTGTTGTGATCAATTCCAGGGACAGATTGTGGTGATAATTCCGAGGGACGGATTGTTGTGATCAATCCCAGGGACAGATTGTGGTGATAATTCCGAGGGACGGATTGTTGTGATCAATTCCAGGGACAGATTGTGGTGATAATTCCGAGGGACGGTTTGTTGTGATCAATCCCAGGGACAGATTGTGGTGATAATTCCGAGGGACGGGTTGTTGTGATCAATCCCAGGGACAGATTGTGGTGATAATTCCGAGGGACGGATTGTTGTGATCAATCCCAGGGACAGATTGCGATATTTCCCTTTTCTCTCTAATTTCCCCTTTGTTTTTTGACCAGGATTAAGGGTTCATTCGGGCCAGAGGCACAGTCTGAAGGGCGGTCCCAAAAATCCCCCAATATTTGTCTTCGTGTAAACTCTCCCTTCACAGACCTTCTCTTTCTTGCTTGTTTCAATCTACCGTTGTTTTAATCGGAGAGTGATTCATTCTGACAAAAACAATCAAAGGACCAAGAACATCTCCTTAAATTCAATGTTCAATGGGCAGTACGGCTATTTTGGGGGTTTTGCATGCAGTCGTGGTGCATTAATTGATGTGTTTATAATTATAAAATGACTCGATGCGGTAGATGCAGAGAAACTATTTCCTTTTATGCGAAAATCCAGAACAAGGGGGGCAATCTTAAAAGTAGAGCTAGGCCATTCAGTAGTGAAATCAGGAAGCATTTTTTCACACAGGGTAGTGGAAATGTGGAATTCTCTCCCCCAAAAGGCTGTGGATTTTGGGTCACTTGGAACTTTCAAGACTGATATCGACAGATTTTTATGAGATAAGTGTATCAAGCGGTAAGGATCAAAAGCAGGAATAAAATAGAGTTGAGGTACAGATCAGCCCTGATCAAATTAAATGGAGGAACAGGCTCGAGGGTTTGAATGGCCTACTCCTGTCCCAATGTTCCTATATTTAATCACCAGCTGAATAATGAATTCCGACATTTGGTAAATGTGAAGGTTAGTCAGAGTTTCAGGACATTGAATTCAGCGCTGAGGGGTTTGATCAGTCCCTTTAAACCGACGTGTTTGGCTCTTTTTATTTAAGACTGAACTCCATCTGGTCTGAACTTCACAGAATTCCAGGAGAGAAAAGATCAGATAATAGTTGCGAGAGAATGGAGGACAAACTTTGTTAAATATCCTTTAGTAAAAACACCCACTGTTCCGCCCAGTGTCAGAATTAAACAGTGACCCCCTGAAACTTCACCTGTGATTTTATTTCGGAGACGGTTCAAAGTTCTATCCAGTAGGTTCTCTATCCAGATTTTAATTGTTAAGGTCCTCAAATTGATGTTTTTGTATCTGGCCAGCTGCGAACCTGATGTTTCCAGGATTGTGGATCGCAATTCACCATCAACCACCCACCCGCCCCACCCTCACCCCCACCCCCCCCGCCCTCCGTCACCGTAACCCACGTTTTAATAATAACCTTCATTCGATAAACTTAAACTGTGACACAGGTCGGAACATCGCACTGTCTCTGGCGTTGTTTTTTAACATGTGAGTTTCACAGTGCAATCCACCAACTGATCTGCTTTAAGCGCAGCAATGTGCAAACAGGGCCTGTCGGCTCCGGGCATTTTATTGTGCAGTTGTAATCATTCCGACCGTGCTCTGGATTGTGCCGAGATTATCGGCATTCATCCGATCCTGGGGGAGAATATTATGGCCTGGGTGTTCTTCTTGGCATTACCTTCCTATCATTTCTGGTGTCCCTTCGTCAATCCATTATTTATTCAATAATTATCAGGAAAGACTGAACAGGCTGAGGCTCTTTTCTCTGCTAAAGAGAAGACTGAGAGGTGACCTGTCTTTCATATTATGAAGTGGTTCGCTAGGATTGATGTAGAGAGGAAGTTTCCGCTCGAGGGCAGTCCAAAACTAGAGGCCACGAATAGAAGATAGTTACGAATAAATCCAATGAGGTATTGAGGAGAAAATTATTTCCTCTGAGTGATGAGAATATGGAACTCACCAACAAAAGGAATGGTTCAGGGGCAAACCATAGAAGCATTTTAGAGGAAGGTGGATAAATAAATGAGGGGGAAAGCATTGAAAGGACATATTGATAGTGTGAGATGAAGTCGTGTGGAAGAAGCCTCACGAGGAGCATGAATCCTGGCATAGACCTGTTTGGCTGAATGGCCTGATTCTGTACTTTGTTTTTATTCGTTCATGGGATGTGGCTGTAGCTGGCAAGGCCATCATTTCTTGCTCATCCATAATTGCCCTTGAGAAGGTGATAGTGAGTCTCCTTCTTGAACCGCGGCAGTCCGTGTGGTGAAGGTTCTCCAACAGTGCTGTTACGGAGGGAGTTCCAGGATTTTGACCCAGCGACGATGAAGAACCGATGATATATTTCCAAGTCGGGATGGTGTGTGACTTGGAGGGGAACGTGCAGGTGGTGTTGTTCCCATGTGCCTGCTGCCCTTGTCCTTCTAGGTGGTAGAGGTTGCAGGTTATGGAAATGGTGTCGAAGACGCATTGTCGAGTTGCTGCAGTGCATCCTGTGGATGGTGCACACTGCAGCCACAGTGCGCCGGTGGTGAAGGGAGTGAATGTTTCGGGTGGTGGATGGGCTGCCAATCAAGCGGGCTACTTTGTCGTGGATGGTGTCGAGCTTCGTGAGTGTTGTTGGAGCTGCACTCATTCAGGCAAGTGGAGAGTATTCCATCACACTCCTGACTTGTGCCTTGTAGATGTTGGAAAGAATTTGTGGAGTCAGGAGGTGAGTCACTCGCCGCAGAATACCCAGCCTCTGACCTGCTCTCGTAGCCACAGTATTTATATGTCTGGTCCAGTTAAGTTTCTGGTCAATGGTGACCCCCAGGATGTTGATGGTGGTGGATTCAGCGATAGTAAAGCCGTTGAATATCAAGGGAAGGTGGTTAGACTCTCTCTTGTTGGAGATGGTCATTTCCTGGCACTTGTCTGGCCCGAATGTTACTTGCCACTCACGAGCCCAAGCCTGGATGTTGCCCAGGCTTTGCTGCATGCGGGTTCGGGCTGCTTCATTACTTGAGGGGTTGCGAATAGAACTGAACACTATGCAATAATTAGCGAGCATCCCCATTTCTGAGATTATGATCAGGGAAGGTCATTGATGAAGCAGCTGAAGATGTTTGGGCCCAGGACACTGCCCTGAGGAACTCCTGCAGCAATGTCCTGGGGCTGAGATGATTGGCCTCCAACAACCACTACCATCTTCCTTTGTGCTAGGTATGACTCCAGCCACTGGAGAGTTTTCCCCCTGATTCCCATTGACTTCAATTTTACTTGGACTCCTTGGTGCCACACTCGGTCAAATGTTGACTTGATGTCAAGGGCAGTAACTCTCACCTCACCTCTGGAATTCTGCTCTTTTGTCCATGTTTGGACCAGGGCTGTAATGAGGTCTGGATCCGAATGTTTGTTGGAGGCCAAACATCTCAGCCCCAGGGCATTGCAGCAGGAGTTCCTTACGGCACTGTACTAGGCCCAACCATCTTCAGCTACTTCATCAATGACCTTCCCTCCATCATAAAGTCAGAAATGGGGATGTTCGCTGAAGATTGCACAGTGTTCAGTTCCATTCGCAACCCCTCAAATAATGAAGCAGTCCGAGCCCGCATGCAGCAAGACCTGGACAACATCCAGCCTTGGGCTCATGAGTGGCAAATAACATTCGCACCAGACAATTGTCAGGCAATGACCATCTCCAAGAAAAGAGAGTCTAACAACCTCCCCTTGACATTCAACGGCATTACCATCGCCGAATCCCCCACCATCAACATCCTGAGGGTCACCATTGACCAGAAACCGAAGTGGACCAGCCATATAAATACTTTGCCTACAAGAGCAGGTCAGAGGCTGGGTATTCTGCGGCGAGTGACTCACCTCCTGACTCCCGAAAGTCTTTCCACTATTTGCAAGGCACAAGTCAGGAGTGTGATGGAATACTCTCCACTTGCCTGGATGAGTGCAGCTCCAACGACACTCAAGAAGCTCGAAACCAACCAGGACAAAGCAGCCCGCTTGATTGGCAGCCCATCCACCACCCTAAACATTCACTTCCTTCACCACCGGCGCACTGTGGCTGCAGTGTGTACCATCCACAGGATGCACTGCTGCAACTCGCCATGGCTTCTTCGACAGCACCTCCCAGACCCGTGACCTCTACCACCTGGAAGCACAAGATCAGCAGGCACATGGGAACAACACCACCTGCACGTTCCCCTCCAAGTCACACACCATCCCGACTTGGAAATATATCGCCGCTCCTTCATCGTCGCTGGTTCAAAATCCTGGAACTCCCTTCCTTACAGCACTGTGGGAGAACCGTCACCACACGGACTGCAGCGGTTCAAGAATGCGGCTCACCACCACCTTCTCAAGGGCAACTAGCGATGGGCAATAAATGCCGGCCTCGCCAGCGACACCCACATCCCATGAACGAATAAAAAAAAGATGGAGCTCAGCCTTAAAAATAAAGAGCCAAACACATCCGTTTAAAGGGAATGATCAAACCCTCCAGAGCTGAATTCAATGTCCTGAAACTCTGACTCGCCTTCACATTTACCAAATGTCGGAATTCATTATTCGGGTGCTGATTAAATTTAAGAACATTGGGACAGGAGTAGGCCATTCAAACCCTCGAGCCTGTTCCTCCATTTAATTTGATCAGGGCTGATCTGTACCTCAACCCTATTTTATTCCTGCTTTTGAACCATATCCACTGATACACTTATCCGATAAAAATGTGTCGATATCAGTCTTGAAAGCTCCAAGTGACCAGAATCCACGGCCTTTTGGGGGAGAGAATTCCACATTTCCACTACCCTGTGTAAAAAAAATGCTTCCTGATTTCACTAATGATTGGCCTGGCTCTAATTTTAAGATTGGCCCCCTTCTTCTGGATTTTCCCATCATTGGAAATAACTTTTCAGTATTTACTGAATCGAGTCGTTTTATAATTCTAAACACATCAATCAATGCACCTCGACTGCATGCAAATCTCAAAATAGCCGTACTGTTCAGGTAATAGTGAATTTAAAGAGATGGTCTTGGTCGTTTGATTGTTTTCGTTAGAATGAATAACTCTCCGCTTGAAACAACGGTAGATTGAAACAAGAAAGAAAGAGAAGGCCTGGGGAGGGAGAGTTCACATGAAGACAAATATTGGGGGATTTTGGTACCGTCGCTTCAGACTGTGCATCCGGCCCGAAAGAATCCTTAATCCTCGTCAAAAACAAAGGAGAAATTAGAGATAGAGAAAGGGAAAATATCGCAATTTGTCCCTGGGATTGATCACAACAATCCGTCCCTCGGAATTATCACCACAATCTGTCCTCAAACACTTTCTCACTGCGGTCACTTCGATCCCGGGGAAGGGATATTTATACAAAATCAAAATACTGTGGATGCTGGAAATCTGAAATGAAAACAGAATATGCTGGAGAAGCTCAGCAAGTCAGGCAGCATCTGTGGAGAAAGAAACACAGTTAACGCTTCAGGTCGAAGACATTTCATTGGAACTGAAAGGTGTTTAAAGAGTTAAAGTTTTTGAGCAAGTACAGAGCCAGGGCAAAGGGATATTTATAACTGTCTGATAACCTCCCTGAAAATGAGGATAATCCAATATTTTTACCGGCCACAGCACAGTCCCTTCTGGATTTAACAATGTAACGGGTGTATCTGCTGAATATTTACCATGATAAATGTAACTGTGGAAAGTCAGTGCTCATTCCCCCAGTAACTGAGGTGATTGATGCTCAGGGATTGTTTAATTCGGCGATTAAATGGTTAATGTCCTCACTTACAGACATAGCCTCCCCCTCAGCTCACTGACACACACTGGCTCTTGGGTCCCGGGTTGAAAGGGCAAAAACATCAGCAACTTTCAGCAAACAATGTCCCAGATGGAAATGTAACGATTTCTTTATAACCAAGTATCTGTTTCACTGAGCTTCCCTGGAACAAGAGATGAAGTTAAATGTAGAACTAACTGTGTTCACAGTTGAAGTGTCAGCGAACTGTCAAACCGGTTTGATAAGATTTCACCAGAAAGGCCGCTCCCTGTTCTGAAACAAACGAGGAATGTTTGAGTTGAAATCCATCCTGAAGTTTGACAACAGCTTTCACACAGAGAGCGGAGTTCAGAATCTCACATCACAAGGTTCAGATCAAATTCACAATTAGTGATTTGTTAACATAAAGCAAGCAATTTCTACCTGATTGGTTGTAATGAAATAATAAGGATATAAGTTGCAAAATCGACACGGACATTGAGAGAGAGAAAATCCTTGCGGGATCAAGGTAAGTTAATGTAGCTTCTCAGCTTCATTTTGTTATTTTGCTATCGTTTTCACCCCTTCCTCTTTGTTTCTAAAGCCGATTTGCCACGGTCAGATATGTTCACCGGATTGGGGAGCTCTGTATTCCTCGCGGGTGTAACAATTCACTAAGTGTTCGCTCGGACAGTGACTGAAGGCGGGCTATTTTACACCGGAGATTTCAGTCAGTGGCTCGTTGTGGGATTGGGTCAGTGGGGTGTGGGTGTGGGACTGTGTCAGTGGGGTGTGGTCGTGGGAAGGGTTCAGTGGGGTGTGGGGCTAAGTCAGTCAGTGTTGTGTCGCTGTGAGACCCTCTCCTGATCTCCACTAGTCTCCCCACAGACACAACATGAAAAGAGCGGTTACGGGAGAGAAAGCAGGAACATGAACTCTGGGGATTTACCATCCTCCCGATTTTAGAATTTGCAGTTCAGTAAACAGAAGTTGAACCTGGGTCGTTCAAACTCCGTAAGGATTTTTCCTGTAACACTGGCTCTTTTTACTCACTGAACCGTTTGGTGTCCGGTACACTTTTATTCAACTGATCAAAGGCGGGACCAGCTGTTCAGACCGAACACACAGTTCAGCTCAGTAAAGGGTTCACACATTCGCACTGTCTGATTATCGAACTCTGCCGGGGACCTTGGAAACTCAGCCCCTGGTTACCTGAAGCCGGACTGAACGCGATCCAGTCACAGGATAGCAGCAATTTTGGAGATGAAACGTGCGGCGATTATTTACAATAATGAATTACTCTTTAATGCGGCACTGTACAATACACAGTGGGTTGGACTCAGTCCATATCTTATATAACATTCTGCACATTACACAGTTGGTTGGACTCAGTCCATATCTTATATTACATTCTGTGCAATGCACAGTGGGTTGGACTCAGTCCATATCTTATATTACATTCTGTACATTACGCAGTGGGTTGGACTCAGTCCATATCTTGTATTGCATTCTGCTCATTACAAGGTGGGTTGGACTCAGTCCATATCTTATGTGACATTCTGTACAATACACAGTGGGCTGGAGTCAGGACATATCTTATATTACATTCTGTGCAATACACACTGGGTTGGACTCTGTACATATCTTATATTACATTCTGTACATTACACGGTGGGGTGGACTCAGTCCATATCTTATATTACATTCTGTACAATCCACAGTGGATTGGACTCAGTCCATATCTTATATTACATTCTGTGCAATACACAGTGGGGTGGACTCAGTCCATATCTTATATTACATTCTGTGCAATACACACTGGGTTGGACTCTGTACATATCTTATATTACATTCTGTACATTACACGGTGGGGTGGACTCAGTCCATATCTTATGTCATATTCTGTACAATACACAGTGGGTTGGACTCAGTCCATATCTTATATCACATTCTGTACAATACACAGTGCGGTGGACTCAGTCCATATCTTATATTACATTCTGCACATTACACGGTGGGTTGGACTCAGTCCATATCTTATATTACATTCTGTACAACATACTGTTGGTTGGACTCAGCCCATATCTTATATTACATTCTGGACAATACACAGTGGGTTGGACTCAGTCCATATCTTATATTACAGTCTGTACAATACAAGATGGGTTGTACTCACTCCATATCTTATATTACATTCTGCACATTACAAGGTTGGGTGGACCCAGTAAATATCTTACATTACATTCTGTACATTACAAGGTGAGGTGGACTCAGTCCATATCTTATATTACATTCTGGACAATACAAGGTGAGGTAGAGGTCGAGATTGAACAGGGAGGGGCGAGTTTCTAATTCAAACAGGAGAAAACAGTTGAGGGAAAAGCTGTTGACCTTTCGCTGACAGCAACTGACAGAATTAAAGTTGCAACAATGTCCAGAGCAGGTGTGGGCGAGGCCCAGGGACAGAAGAGAAAACACACCCAGGGGGAGGGTTGGACCCTGCAGCAAACACTGAGCAGCTCAGACAGGCAGTGCGGCACCGGTTAGAGGCATTCAGAGGAAAGGCAGGGGAGAAACAAGCTGCAGACTTGTATTAGGGAGAGATTCTGTGCAACTGGGGGAGTGTGAGAGAGGGAGAGAGAGAGGGGTAGAGAGAGGGAGAGAGAGAGAGAATGAGAGGGAGAGGGAGGGAGAGAGAGAGGGAGAGTGGGAGGGAGGGAGAGTGAGAGAGAGTGAGGGAGATTGAGGGAGGGAAAAAGAGAGAGTGAGGGAGGGAAAAAGAGAGAGTGTGAGAGGGAGGGAGTTCTGGGCTCTCGCTGTGCCTTTTTAATCCCTTGCTTTTGTATTTTAATCAATTCCCTCTCTCTCCCCTCAGGAATCTTTTTGATGAAATGCTGCAAGGAGATGATCCAGAAAGAGACATTTTGTGAGGAGGAGGAGGAGTGGGAGAAATCCTGGGCCAAGCATCGTTCACTCCGCTGGGGACGGACTGACTGAGACCTTCACCACAGCCTGGAGCCGATGGGGAGCACGTGAGTAATGTCTGGGTTACTCTGGGGTCACTGGGTGCACACTGGGATCACTGGGATATTCAGGGGACACTGTGGGGGGTCACTGGGACATTCAGGGGACACAGGGGGGGGGGGGTCACTGGGACTTTGTTGTGGTCGTTCTTATTGTTGTGGTGGTGGTCTGAACATCAAGACCGCCACTCTGGCATCACTCTGGCATGACTGGTTGCAAGCTTGGAACCCTGGCTGCACCCTGGCATCATTCCGGGTTGACTGCGGGATCACTGGTGACACTCTGTTGGCTACTCATTAAATATCTGGTGTTCTCATTACATATCGTATATTACATTCTGGACAATACACAGTGGGGTGGACTCAGTCCATATCTTACATTACATTCTGTACAATACACGGTGGGGTGGACTCAGTCCATATCTTATATTACATTCCGTACAATACACAGTGGGGTGGACTCAGTCCATATCTTAAATTACATTCTGCACATTCCAAGGTTGGTTGGACTCAGTCCATATCATATATTACATTCTGCACATTACATGGTGGGTTGGACTCAGTCCATATCTTATGTCATATTCTGTACAATGCCCAGTGGGTTGGACTCAGTCCATATCTTATATTACATTCTGTACAATACACAGTGGGGTGGACTCAGCCCATATCTTATATTACATTCTGTACAATACACAGTGGGGTGGACTCAGTCCATATCTTATATTACATTCTGTACAATACACAGTGGGGTGGACTCAGCCCATATCTTATATTACATTCTGTACAATACACAGTGGGGTGGACGCAGTCTATATCTTATATTACATTCTGTACAATATACAGTGGGTTGGACTCAGTCCATATCTTATATTACAGTCTGTACAATACAAGATTGGTTGGACTCACTCCATATCTTATATTACATTCTGCACATTACAAGCTTGGTGGACCCAGGACATATCTTATATTACATTCTGTACAATACACAGTGGGGTGGACTCAGTCCATATCTTATATTACATTCTGGACAATACACAGTGGGTTGGACTCAGTCCATATCTTATATTACAGTCTGTACAATACAAGATGGGTTGGACTCACTCCATATCTTATATTATATTCTGCACATTACAAGCTTGGGTGGACCCAGTACATATCTTATATTACATTCTGTACAATACACAGTGGGGTGCACTCAGTCCATATCTTATATTACATTCTGTACATTACACAGTGGGTTGGACTGAGTCCATATCTTATATTACATTCTGTACGTTACACAGTGGGTTGGACTCAGCCCATATGTTATATTACATTCTGTACAATACACAATGGGTTGTACTCAGTCCATATCTTATGTTACATTCTATACAATACACAGTGGGTTGGACTCAGTCCATATCTTATATTACATTCTGCACATCACACAGTGGGGTGGACTCAGCCCATATCTTATATTACAATCTGTACAATACACAGTGGGTTGGACTCAGTCCATATCTTATGTCATATTCTGTACAATGCACAGTGGGTTGGACTCAGTCCATATCTTATATTGCAGTATGTACAATACAAGATGGGTTGGACTCACTCCATATCTTATAACACATTCTGCACATTACAAGGTTGGGTGGATCCAGTACATATCTTATATTACATTCTGTACAATACACAGTGGGGTGGACTCAGTCCATATCTTATATTACATTCTGTACATTACACAGTGGGTTGGACTCAGTCCATATGTTATATTACATTCTGTACAATACACAATGGGTTGGATTCAGCCCAAATCTTATATTACATTCTGTACAATACACAGTGGTTTGGACTCAGTCCATATCTTATATTACATTCTGCACATTACATGGTGGGTTGGACTCAGTCCATATCTTATGTCATATTCTGTACAATTCACAGTGGGTTGGACTCAGTCCATATCTTATATTACATTCTGTGCAATATACAGTGGGGTGGACTCAGCCCATATCTTATATTACATTCTGCACATTACAAGGTTGGGTGGACCCAGTACATATCTTATATTACATTCTGTACAATACACAGTGGGGTGGACTCAATCCATATCTTACATTACATTCTGTACAATACACAGTGGGTTGGACTCAGTCCATATCTTATGTCATATTCTGTACAATATACAGTGGGTTGGACACAGTCCATATCTTATGTCATATTCTGTACAATACACAGTGGGTTGGACTCAGTCCATATCTTATTTTACATTCTGTGCAATACACAGTGGGGTGGACTCAGCCCATATCTTATATTACATTCTGTACAATACACAGTGGGGTGGACTCAGTCCATATCTTATATTGCATTCTGTACAATATACAGTGGGTTGGACACAGTCCATATCTTATATTACAGTCTGTACAATACAAGATGGTTTGGACTCACTCCATATCTTATATTACATTCTGCACATTACAAGGTTGTTTGATCCCGTACATATCTTATATTACATTCTGTACAATACACAGTGGGGTGGACTCAGTCCATATCTTATGTTCCATTCTGTACAATACACAGTGGGTTGGACTCAGTCCATATCTTATGTCATATTCTGTACAATATACAGTGGGTTGGACTCAGTCCATATCTTATGTCATATTCTGTACAATACACAGTGGGTTGGACTCAGTCCATATCTTTTTTACATTCTGCACATCACACAGCGGGGTGGACTCAGCCCATATCATATATTACATTCTGTGCAATACACAGTGGTTTGGACTCAGTCCATATCTTATATTACATTCTGTACAATACGCAGTGGGTTGGACTCAGTCCATATCTTATGTCATATTCTGTACATTACACAGTGGGTTGGACTCAGTCCATATCTTATATTACATTCTGTACAATACACAGTGGGGTGGACTCAGCCCATATCTTATATTACATTCTGTACAATACACAGTGGGGTGGACTCAGTCCATATCTTACATTACATTCTGTACAATATACAGTGGGTTGGACTCAGTCCATATCTTACATTACAATATGTACAATACAAGATGGGTTGGACTCACTCCATATCTTATATTACATTCTGCACATTACAAGCTTGGGTGGACCCAGTACATATCTTATATTACATTCTGTACAATACACAGTGGGGTGGACTCAGTCCATATCTGATATTACATTCTGGACAATACAGAGTGGGTTGGACTCAGTCCATATCTTATATTACATTCTGTACATTACACAGTGGGTTGGACTCAGTCCATATCTTATATTACATTCTGTACATTACACAGTGGGTTGGACTCAGCCCATATGTTATATTACATTCTGTACAATACACAATGGGTTGTACTCAGTCCATATCTTATATTACATTCTGCACATTACACAGTGGGTTGGACTCAGTCCATATCTAATATTACATTCTGTACAATACACAGTGGGGTGGAACCAGTCCATATCTTATCTTGCAGTTGGTACAATACACAATGGGTTGGACTCAGCCCAAATCTTATATTACATTCTGTACAATACACAGTGGGTTGGACTCAGTCCATATCTTATATTACATTATGTACATTACACAGTGGGTTGGACTCAGTCCATATCTTATATTGCATTCTGCATATTACACAGTGGGTTGGACTCAGTCCATATCTTATATTACATTCTGTGCATTACACAGTGGGTTGGACTCAGCCCATAGGTTATATTACATTCTGCACAATACACAGTGGGTTGGACTCAGTCCATATCTTATATTACATTCTGTACAACACACAGTGGGTTGGACTCAGTCCATATCTTATATTACATTCTGTACAATACACAGTGGGTTGGACTAAGTCCATATCTTATATTACATTCTGTACATTACACAGTGGGTTGGACTCAGTCCATATCTTATATTACATTCTGTACAATACACAGTGGGTTGGACTCAGTACATACCTTATATTACATTCTGCACATTACACAGTTGGTTGGACTCAGTCCATATCTTATATTACATTCTGTGCAATGCACAGTGGGTTGGACTCAGTCCATATCTTATATTACATTCTGTACAATACACAGTGGGTTTGGACTCAGTCCATATCTTATATTACATTCTGTACATTACACGGTGGGGTGGACTCAGTCCATATCTTATATTACATTCTGTACAATCCACAGTGGATTGGACTCAGTCCATATCTTATGTTATATTCTGTACAATCCACAGTGGATTGGACTCAGTCCATATCTTATATTACATTCTGTACATTACACGGTGGGGTGGACTCAGTCCATATCTTATGTCATATTCTGTACAATAGACAGTGGGTTGGACTCAGTCCATATCTTATATCACATTCTGTACAATACACAGTGCGGTGGACTCAGTCCATATCTTATATTACATTCTGCACATTACACGGTGGGTTGGACTCAGTCCATATCTTATATTACATTCTGTGCAACACACTGGGTTGGACTCTGTACATATCTTATATTACATTCTGGACAATACACAGTGGGTTGGACTCAGTCCATATCTTATATTACATTCTGTACAACACACAGTGGGTTGGACTCAGCCCATATCTTATATTACATTCTGGACAATACACAGTGGGTTGGACTCAGTCCATATCTTATATTACAGTCTGTACAATACAAGATGGGTTGTACTCACTCCATATCTTATATTACATTCTGCACATTACAAGGTTGGGTGGACCCAGTAAATATCTTACATTACATTCTGTACATTACAAGGTGAGGTGGACTCAGTCCATATCTTATATTACATTCTGGACAATACAAGGTGAGGTGGAGGTCGAGATTGAACAGGGAGGGGCGAGTTTCTAATTCAAACAGGAGAAAACAGTTGAGGGAAAAGCTGTTGACCTTTCGCTGACAGCAACTGCCAGAATTAAAGTTGCAACAATGTCCAGAGCAGGTGTGGGCGAGGCCCAGGGACAGAAGAGAAAACACACCCAGGGGGAGGGTTGGACCCTGCAGCAAACACTGAGCAGCTCAGACAGGCAGTGCGGCACCGGTTAGAGGCATTCAGAGGAAAGGAAGGGGAGAAACAATCTGCAGACTTGGATTAGGGAGAGATTCTGTGCAACTGGGGGAGTGTGAGAGAGGGAGAGAGAGAGGGGGAGAGAGAGGGAGAGAGAGAGAGAATGAGAGGGAGAGGGAGGGAGAGAGAGAGGGAGAGTGGGAGGGAGGGAGAGTGAGAGAGAGTGAGGGAGATTGAGGGAGGGAAAAAGAGAGAGTGAGGGAGGGAAAAAGAGAGAGTGTGAGAGGGAGGGAGTTCTGGGCTCTTGCTGTGCCTTTTTAATCCCTTGCTTTTGTAATTTAATCAATTCCCTCTCTCTCCCCTCAGGAATCTTTTTGATGAAATGCTGCAAGGAGATGATCCAGAAAGAGACATTTTGTGAGGAGGAGGAGGAGTGGGAGAAATCCTGGGCCAAGCATCGTTCTCTCCGCTGGGGACGGACTGACTGAGACCTTCAACACAGCCTGGACCCGATGGGGAGCACGTGAGTAATGTCTGGGTTACTCTGGGGTCACTGGGTGCACACTGGGATCACTGGGATATTCAGGGGACACTGTGTGGGGGGGGGGGTCACTGGGACATTCAGGGGACACTGGGGGGGTCACTGGGACATTGTTGTGGTCGTTCTTATTGTTGTGGTGGTGGTCTGAACATCAAGACCGCCACTCTGGCATCACTCTGGCATGACTGGGTGCAAGCTTGGAACCCTGGCTGCACCCTGGCATCATTCCGGGTTGACTGCGGGATCACTGGTGACACTCTGTTGGCTACTCATTAAATATCTGGTGTTCTCATTACATATCTTATATTACATTCTGGACAATACACAGTGGGGTGGACTCAGTCCATATCTTACATTACATTCTGTACAATACACGGTGGGGTGGACTCAGTCCATATCTTATATTACATTCCGTACAATACACAGTGGGTTGGACTCAGTCGATATCTGAAATTACATTCTGCACATTCCAAGGTTGGTTGGACTCAGTCCATATCATATATTACATTCTGCACATTACATGGTGGGTTGGACTCAGTCCATATCTTATGTCATATTCTGTACAATGCACAGTGGGTTGGACTCAGTCCATATCTTATATTACATTCTGTACAATACACAGTGGGGTGGACTCAGCCCATATCTTATATTACATTCTGTACAATACACAGTGGGGTGGACTCAGTCCATATCTTATATTACATTCTGTACAATACACAGTGGGGTGGAACCAGTCCATAACTTATCTTGCAGTTGGTACAATACACAATGGGTTGGACTCAGCCCAAATCTTATATTACATTCTGTACAATACACAGTGGGTTGGACTCAGTCCATATCTTATATTACATTCTGTACATTACACAGTGGGTTGGACTCAGTCCATATCTTATATTGCATTCTGCACATTACACAGTGGGTTGGACTCAGTCCATATCTTATATTACATTCGGTGCATTACACAGTGGGTTGGACTCAGCCCATATGTTATATTACATTCTGTACAATACACAGTGGGTTGGACTCAGTCCATATCTTATATTACATTCTGTACAACACACATTGGGTTGGACTCAGTCCATATCTTATATTACATTCTGTACAATACACAGTGGGTTGGACTCAGTCCATAACTTATATTACATTCTGTACATTACACAGTGGGTTGGACTCAGTCCATATCTTATATTACATTCTGTACAATACACAGTGGGTTGGACTCAGTACATACCTTATATTACATTCTGCACATTACACAGTTGGTTGGACTCAGTCCATATCTTATATTACATTCTGTGCAATGCACAGTGGGTTGGACTCAGTCCATATCTTATATTACATTCTGTACAATACACAGTGGGTTTGGACTCAGTCCATATCTTATATTACATTCTGTACATTACGCAGTGGGTTGGACTCAGTCCATATCTTGTCTTGCATTCTGCTCATTACAAGGTGGGTTGGACT
The DNA here is from genome assembly GCF_035084215.1 of Heptranchias perlo. NCBI lineage: Eukaryota > Metazoa > Chordata > Chondrichthyes > Hexanchiformes > Hexanchidae > Heptranchias > Heptranchias perlo. The sequence continues at coordinate 3,483,667 of NW_027139612.1, read as the reverse complement.
CAGTCCATATCTTATGTGACATTCTGTACAATACACAGTGGATTGGACTCAGTCCATATCTTATGTTATATTCTGTACAATCCACAGTGGATTGGACTCAGTCCATATCTTATATTACATTCTGTGCAATACACAGTGGGGTGGACTCAGTCCATATCTTATATTACATTCTGTGCAATACACACTGGGTTGGACTCTGTACATATCTTATATTACATTCTGTACATTACACGGTGGGGTGGACTCAGTCCATATCTTATGTCATATTCTGTACAATACACAGTGGGTTGGACTCAGTCCATATCTTATATCACATTCTGTACAATACACAGTGCGGTGGACTCAGTCCATATCTTATATTACATTCTGGACAATACACAGTGGGTTGGACTCAGTCCATATCTTATATTACATTCTGTGCAACACACTGGGTTGGACTCTGTACATATCTTATATTACATTCTGGACAATACACAGTGGGTTGGACTCAGTCCATATCTTATATTACATTCTGTACAACACACAGTGGGTTGGACTCAGCCCATATCTTATATTACATTCTGGACAATACAAGGTTGGGTGGACCCAGTAAATATCTTATATTACATTCTGTACATTACACAGTGGGTTGGATTCAGCCCAAATCTTATATGACATTCTGTACAATACACACTGGGTTGGACTCAGTCCACATGTTATATTACATTCTGTACAATACACAATGGGTTGGATTCAGCCCAAATCTTATATGACATTCTGTACAATACACAGTGGGTTGGACTCAGTCCATATCTTATATTACATTCTGCACATTACATGGTGGGTTGGACTCAGTCCATATCTTATGTCATATTCTGTACAATTCACAGTGGGTTGGACTCAGTCCATATCTTATATTACATTCTGTGCAATACACGTTGGGGTGGACTCAGCCCATATCTTATATTACATTCTGTACAATACACAGTGGGGTGGACTCAGTCAATATCTTATATTGCATTCTGTACAATATACAGTGGGTTGGACACAGTCCATATCTTATATTACAGTCTGTACAATACAAGATGGGTTGGACTCACTCCATATCTTATATTACATTGTGCACATTACAAGGTTGTTTGATCCCGTACATATCTTATATTACATTCTGTACAATACACAGTGGGGTGGACTCAGTCCATATCTTATATTACATTCTGTACAATACACAGTGGGTTGGACTCAGTCCATATCTTATGTCATATTCTGTACAATATACAGTGGGTTGGACTCAGTCCATATCTTATGTCATATTCTGTACAATACACAGTGGGTTGGACTCAGTCCATACCTTATATTACATTCTGCACATCACACAGTGGGGTGGACTCAGCCCATATCATATATTACATTCTGTGCAATACACAGTGGTTTGGACTCAGTCCATATCTTATATTACATTCTGTACAATACACAGTGGGTTGGACTCAGTCCATATCTTATGTCATATTCTGTACATTACACAGTGGGTTGGACTCAGTCCATATCTTAGATTACATTCTGTACAATACACAGTGGGGTGGACTCAGCCCATATCTTATATTACATTCTGTACAATACACAGTGGGGTGGACTCAGTCCATATCGTACATTACATTCTGTACAATATACAGTGGGTTGGACTCAGTCCATATCTTACATTACAGTATGTACAATACAAGATGGGTTGGACTCACTCCATATCTTAGATTACATTCTGCACATTACAAGCTGGGTGGACCCAGTACATATCTTATATTACATTCTGTACAATACACAGTGGGGTGGACTCAGTCCATATCTGATATTACATTCTGGACAATACAGAGTGGGTTGGACTCAGTCCATATCTTATATTACATTCTGTACATTACACAGTGGGTTGGACTCAGTCCATATCTTATATTGCAGTTGGTACAATACACAATGGGTTGGACTCAGCCCAAATCTTATATTACATTCTGTACAATACACAGTGGGTTGGACTCATTCCATATCTTATATTACATTCTGTACATTACACAGTGGGTTGGACTCAGTCCATATCTTATATTGCATTCTGCACATTACACAGTGGGTTGGACTCAGTCCATATCTTATATTACATTCTGTGCATTACACAGTGGGTGGGACTCAGCCCATATGTTATGTTACATTCTGTACAATACACCATGGGTTGTACTCAGTCCATATCTTATATTACATTCTGTACAACACACAGTGGGTTGGACTCAGTCCACATCTTATATTACATTCTGTACAATACACAGTGGGTTGGACTCAGTCCATATCTTATATTACATTCTGTACATTACACAGTGGGTTGGACTCAGTCCATATCTTATATTACATTCTGTACAATACACAGTGGGTTGGACTCAGTCCATATCTTATATTGCATTCTGTACATTACACAGTGGGTTGGACTCAATCCATATCTTATATTGCATTCTGCACATTACACAGTGGGTTGGACTCAGTCCATATCTTATATTACATTCTGTAAAATACACAGTGGGTTGGACTTAGTCCATATCTTATATTACATTCTGTACAATACACAGTGGGTTGGACTCAGTCCATATCTTATATTACATTCTGTACATTACACAGTGGGTTGGACTCAGTCCATATCTTATATTGCATTCTGCACATTACACAGTGGGTTGGACTCATTCCATATCTTATATTATATTCTGTGCAATACACAGTGGGTTGGACTCAGTCCATATCTTATATTACATTCTGCACATTACACAGTGGGGTGGACTCAGCCCATATCTTATATTACATTCCGTACAATACACAGTGGGTTGGACTCAGTCCATATCTTATGTCATATTCTGTACAATGCACAGTGGGTTGGACTCAGTCCATATCTTATGTCATATTCTGTACAATACACAGTGGGTTGGACTCAGTCCATATCTTATATTACATTCTGCACATTACAAGCTTGGGTGGACCCAGTACATATCTTATATTACATTCTGTACAATACACAGTGGGGTGGACTCAGTCCATATCTGATATTACATTCTGGACAATGCAGAGTGGGTTGGACTCAGTCCATATCTTATATTACATTCTGTACAATACACAATGGGTTGTACTCAGTCCATATCTTATATTACATTCTGCACATTACACAGTGGGTTGGACTCAGTCCATATCTAATATTACATTCTGTACAATACACAGTGGGGTGGACCCAGTCCATATCTTATATTGCAGTTGGTACAATACACAATGGGTTGGACTCAGCCCAAATCTTATATTACATTCTGTACAATACACAGTGGGTTGGACTCAGTCCATATCTTATATTACATTCTGTACATTACACAGTGGGTTGGACTCAGTCCATATCTTATATTGCATTCTGCACATTACACATTGGGTTGGACTCAGTCCATATCTTATATTACATTCTGTGCATTACACAGTGGGTTGGACTCAGCCCATATGTTGTATTACATTTTGTACAATACACCATGGGTTGTACTCAGTCCATATCTTATATTACATTCTGTTGTACAGAATGTAATATCTTATATTACATTCTGTACAACACACCACTCTGGACAATACAGAGTGGGTTGGACTCAGTCCATATCTTATATTACATTCTGTACATTACACAGTGGGTTGGACTCAGTCCATATCTTATGTCATATTCTGTACAATATACAGTGGGTTGGACTCAGTCCATATCTTATGTCATATTCTGTACAATACACAGTGGGTTGGACTCAGTCCATATCTTATATTACATTCTGCACATCACACAGTGGGGTGGACTCAGCCCATATCATATATTACATTCTGTGCAATACACAGTGGTTTTGACTCAGTCCATATCTTATATTACATTCTGTACAATACACAGTTGGTTGGACTCAGTCCATATCTTCTGTCATATTCTGTACATTACACAGTGGGTTGGACTCAGTCCATCTCTTATATTACATTCTGTACAATACACAGTGGGGTGGACTCAGCCCATATCTTATATTACATTCTGTACAATACACAGTGGGGTGGACTCAGTCCATATCTTACATTACATTCTGTACAATATACAGTGGGTTGGACTCAGTCCATATCTTACATCACAGTATGTACAATACAAGATGGGTTGGACTCACTCCATATCTTATATTACATTCTGCACATTACAAGCTGGGTGGACCCAGTACATATCTTATATTACATTCTGTACAATACACAGTGGGGTGGACTCAGTTCATATCTGATATTACATTCTGGACAATACAGAGTGGGTTGGAATCAGTCCATATCTTATATTACATTCTGTACATTTCACAGTGGGTTGGACTCAGTCCATATCTTATATTGCAGTTGGTACAATACACAATGGGTTGGACTCAGCCCAAATCTTATATTACATTCTGTACAATACACAGTGGGTTGGACTCAGTCCATATCTTATATTACATTCTGTACATTACACAGTGGGTTGGACTCAGTCCATATCTTATATTGCATTCTGCACATTACACAGTGGGTTGGACTCAGTCCATATCTTATATTACATTCTGTGCATTACACAGTGGGTTGGACTCAGCCCATATGTTATATTACATTCTGTACAATACACCATGGGTTGTACTCAGTCCATATCTTATATTACATTCTGTACAACACACAGTGGGTTGGACTCAGTCCATATCTTATATTACATTCTGTACAATACACAGTGGGTTGGACTCAGTCCATATCTTATATTACATTCTGTACATTACACAGTGGGTAGGACTCAGTCCATATCTTATATTACATTCTGTACAATACACAGTGGGTTGGACTCAGTCCATATCTTATATTGCATTCTGTACATTACACAGTGGGTTGGACTCAATCCATATCTTATATTGCATTCTGCACATTACACAGTGGGTTGGACTCAGTCCATATCTTATATTACATTCTGTACAATACACAGTGGGTTGGACTTAGTCCATATCTTATATTACATTCTGTACATTACACAGTGGGTTGGACTCAGTCCATATCTTATATTGCATTCTGTACATTACACAGTGGGTTGGACTCAGTCCATATCTTATATTGCATTCTGCACATTACACAGTGGGTTGGACTCATTCCATATCTTATATTACATTCTGTGCAATACACAGTGGGTTGGACTCAGTCCATATCTTATATTACATTCTGCACATTACACAGTGGGGTGGACTCAGCCCATATCTTATATTACATTCTGTACAATACACAGTGGGTTGGACTCAGTCCATATCTTATGTCATATTCTGTACAATACACAGTGGGTTGGACTCAGTCCATATCTTATATTACATTCTGTACAATACACAGTGGGGTGGACTCAGCCCATATCTTATATTACATTCTGTACAATACACAGTGGGTTGGACTCAGTCCATATCATATATTACATTCTGTACAATACACAGTGGGGTGGACTCAGCCCATATCTTACATTGCATTCTGCACATTACACAGTGGGTTGGACTCAGTCCATATCTTATATTGCAGTTGGTACAATACAGAAATGGGATGGACTCAGCCCAAATCTTATATTACATTCTGTACAATACACAGTGGGTTGGATTCAGTCCATATCTTATATTACATTCTGTACATTACACAGTGGGTTGGACTCAGTCCATATCTTATATTGCATTCTGCACATTACACAGTGGGTTGGACTCAGTCCATATCTTATATTACATTCTGTGCATTACACAGTGGGTTGGACTCAGCCCATATGTTATATTATATTCTGTACAATACACCATGGGTTGTACTCAGTCCATATCTTATATTACATTCTGTACAACACACAGTGGGTTGGACTCAGTCCATATCTTATATTACATTCTGTACAATACACAGTGGGTTGGACTCAGTCCATATCTTATATTACATTCTGTACATTACACAGTGGGTTGGACTCAGTCCATATCTGATATTACATTCTGTACAATACACAGTGGGTTGGACTCAGTCCATATCTTATATTGCATTCTGTACATTACACAGTGGGTTGGACTCAATCCATATCTTATATTGCATTCTGCACATTACACAGTGGGTTGGACTCAGTCCATATCTTATATTACATTCTGTACATTACACAGTGGGTTGGACTCAGTCCATATCTTATATTGCATTCTGTACATTACACAGTGGGTTGGACTCAGTCCATATCTTATATTGCATTCTGTACATTACACAGTGGGTTGGACTCAGTCCATATCTTATATTGCATTCTGCACATTACACAGTGGGTTGGACTCATTCCATATCTTATATTACATTCTGTGCAATACACAGTGGGTTGGACTCAGTCCATATCTTATATTACATTCTGCACATTACACAGTGGGGTGGACTCAGCCCATATCTTATATTACATTCTGTACAATACACAGTGGGTTGGACTCAGTCCATATCTTATGTCATATTCTGTACAATGCACAGTGGGGTGGACTCAGTCCATATCTGATATTACATTCTGGACAATACAGAGTGGGTTGGACTCAGTCCATATCTTATGTCATATTCTGTACAATACACAGTGGGTTGGACTCAGTCCATATCTTATATTACATTCTGTACAATACACAGTGGGGTGGACTCAGCCCATATCTTATATTACATTCTGTACAATACACAGTGGGTTGGACTCAGTCCAAATCATATATTACATTCTGTACAATACACAGTGGGGTGGACTCAGCCCCTATCTTATATTACAGTCTGTACAATACAAGATGGGTTGGACTCAGTCCATATCTTATATTACATTCTGCACATTACAAGGTTGGGTGGACCCAGTACATATCTTATATTACATTCTGTACATTACACAGTGGGGTGGACTCAGTCCATATCTTATATTACATTCTGTACAATACACAGTGGGGTGGACTAAGTCCATATCTTATATTACATTCTGTACAATACACAGTGGGTTGGACTCAGTCCATATCTTATATTACATTCTGTACAATACACAGGGGGTTGGACTCAGTCCATATCTTATGTCATATTCTGTACATTACACAGTGGGTTGGACTCAGTCCATATCTTATATTACATTCTGTACAATACACAGTGGGGTGGACTCAGCCCATATCTTATATTACATTCTGTACAATACACAGTGGGGTGGACTCAGTCCATATCTTACATTACATTCTGTACAATATACAGTGGGTTGGACTCAGTCCATATCTTACATTACAATATGTACAATACAAGATGGGTTGGACTCACTCCATATCTTATATTACATTCTGCACATTACAAGCTTGGGTGGACCCAGTACATATCTTATATTACATTCTGTACATTACACAGTGGGGTGGACTCAGTCCATATCTTACATTACATTCTGTACAATATACAGTGGGTTGGACTCAGTCCATATCTTACATTACAATATGTACAATACAAGATGGGTTGGACTCACTCCATATCTTATATTACATTCTGCACATTACAAGCTTGGGTGGACCCAGCCCATATCTTATATTACATTCTGTACAATACACAGTGGGTTGGACTCAGTCCAAATCATATATTACATTCTGTACAATACACAGTGGGGTGGACTCAGCCCCTATCTTATATTACAGTCTGTACAATACAAGATGGGTTGGACTCAGTCCATATCTTATATTACATTCTGTACAATACACAGTGGGGTGGACTCAGCCCATATCTTATATTACATTCTGTACAATACACAGTGGGTTGGACTCAGTCCAAATCATATATTACATTCTGTACAATACACAGTGGGGTGGACTCAGCCCCTATCTTATATTACAGTCTGTACAATACAAGATGGGTTGGACTCAGTCCATATCTTATATTACATTCTGCACATTACAAGGTTGGGTGGACCCAGTACATATCTTATATTACATTCTGTACATTACACAGTGGGGTGGACTCAGTCCATATCTTACATTACATTCTGTACAATATACAGTGGGTTGGACACAGTCCATATCTTATATTACAGTCTGTACAATACAAGATGGGTTGGACTCACTCCATATCTTATATTACATTGTGCACATTACAAGGTTGTTTGATCCCGTACATATCTTATATTACATTCTGTACAATACACAGTGGGGTGGACTCAGTCCATATCTTATATTACATTCTGTACAATACACAGTGGGTTGGACTCAGTCCATATCTTATGTCATATTCTGTACAATATACAGTGGGTTGGACTCAGTCCATATCTGATATTATATTCTGGACAATACAGAGTGGGTTGGACTCAGTCCATATCTTATATTACATTCTGTACAATACACAATGGGTTGTACTCAGTCCATATCTTATATTACATTCTGTACAATACACAGTGGGTTGGACTCAGTCCATATCTTATATTACATTCTGTACATTACACAGTGGGTTGGACTCAGTCCATATCTTATATTGCATTCTGCACATTACACATTGGGTTGGACTCAGTCCATATCTTATATTACATTCTGTGCATTACACAGTGGGTTGGACTCAGCCCATATGTTGTATTACATTCTGTACAATACACCATGGGTTGTACTCAGTCCATATCTTATATTACATTCTGTACAACACATAGTGGGTTGGACTCAGTCCATATCTTATATTACATTCTGTACAATACACAGTGGGTTGGACTCAGTCCATATCTTATATTACATTCTGTACATTACACAGTGGGTTGGACTCAGTCCATATCTTATATTACATTCTGTACAATACACAGTGGGTTGGACTCAGTCCATATCTTATATTGCATTATGTACATTACACAGTGGGTTGGACTCAGTCTATATCTTATATTGCATTCTGCACATTACACAGTGGGTTGGACTCAGTCCATATCTTATATTACATTCTGTACAATACACAGTGGGTTGGACTTAGTCCATATCTTATATTACATTCTGTACAATACACAGTGGGTTGGACTCAGTCCATATCTTATATTACATTCTGTACATTACAGAGTGGGTTGGACTCAGTCCATATCTTATATTGCATTCTGTACATTACACAGTGGGTTGGACTCAGTCCATATCTTATATTGCATTCTGCACATTACACAGTGGGTTGGACTCAGTCCATATCTTATGTCATATTCTGTACAATACACAGTGGGTTGGACTCAGTCCATATCTTATATTACATTCTGCACATCACACAGTGGGGTGGACTCAGCCCATATCATATATTACATTCTGTGCAATACACAGTGGGTTGGACTCAGTCCATATCTTATATTACATTCTGTACATTACACAGTGGGTTGGACTCAGTTCATATCTTATATTACATTCTGTACAATACACAGTGGGGTGGACTCAGCCCATATCGTATATTGCATTCTGTACAATACACAGTGGGGTGGACTCAGTCCATATCTTACATTACATTCTGTACAATATACAGTGGGTTGGACTCAGTCCATATCTTACATTACAATATGTACAATACAAGATGGGTTGGACTCACTCCATATCTTATATTACATTCTGCACATTACAAGCTTGGGTGGACCCAGTACATATCTTATATTACATTCTGTACAATACACAGTGGGGTGGACTCAGTCCATATCTGATATTACATTCTGGACAATACAGAGTGGGTTGGACTCAGTCCATATCTTATATTACATTCTGTACAATACGCAATGGGTTGTACTCAGTCCATATCTTATATTACATTCTGCACATTACACAGTGGGTTGGACTCAGTCCATATCTAATATTACATTCTGTACAATACACAGTGGGGTGGACCCAGTCCATATCTTATATTGCAGTTGGTACAATACACAATGGGTTGGACTCAGCCCAAATCTTATATTACTTTCTGTACAATACACAGTGGGTTGGACTCAGTCCATATCTTATATTACATTCTGTACATTACACAGTGGGTTGGACTCAGTCCATATCTTATATTGCATTCTGCACATTACACATTGGGTTGGACTCAGTCCATATCTTATATTACATTCTGTGCATTACACAGTGGGTTGGACTCAGCCCATATGTTATATTACATTCTGTGCAATACACCATGGGTTGTACTCAGTCCATATCTTATATTACATTCTGTACAACACACAGTGGGTTGGACTCAGTCCATATCTTATATTACATTCTGTACAATACACAGTGGGTTGGACTCAGTCCATATCTTATATTACATTCTGTACATTACACAGTGGGTTGGACTCAGTCCATATCTTATATTACATTCTGTACAATACACAGTGGGTTGGACTAAGTCCATATCTTATATTGCATTCTGTACATTACACAGTGGGTTGGACTCAGTCCACATCTTATATTGCATTCTGCACATTACACAGTGGGTTGGACTCAGTCCATATCTTATATTACATTCTGTACAATACACAGTGTGGTGGACTTAGTCCATATCTTATATTACATTCTGTACAATACACAGTGGGTTGGACTCAGTCCATATCTTATATTACATTCTGTACAATACACAGTGGGTTGGACTCAGTCCATATCTTATATTACATTCTGCACATTACACAGTGGGTTGGACTCAGTCCATATCTTATATTGCATTCTGTACATTACACAGTGGGTTGGACTCAGTCCATATCTTATATTGCATTCTGCACATTACACAATGGGTTGGACTCAGTCCATATCTTATATTACATTCTGTGCAATACACAGTGGGTTGGACTCAGTCCATATCTTATGTAACATTCTGCACATTACACAGTGGGGTGGACTCAGCCCACATCTTATGTCATATTCTGTACAATGCACAGTGGGTTGGACTCAGTCCATATCTTATGTCATATTCTGTACAATACACAGTGGGTTGGACTCAGTCCATATCTTATATTACATTCTGTACAATACACAGTGGGTTGGACTCAGTCCATATCTTATATTACATTCTGTACAATACACAGTGGGTTGGACTCAGTCCATATCATATATTACATTCTGTACAATACACAGTGGGGTGGACTCAGCCCATATCTTATATTGCATTCTGTACAATACACAGTGGGGTGGACTCAGCCCATATCTTATATTACATTCTGTACAATACACCGTGGGGTGGACTCAGTCCATATCTTATATTACATTCTGTACAATACACAGTGGGTTGGATTCAGTCCCTATCTTATATTACAGTCTGTACAATAAAAGATGGGTTGGACTCACTCCATATCTTATATTACATTCTGCACATTACAAGGTTGGGTGGACCCAGTAAATATCTTACATTACATTCTGTATATTACAAGGTGAGGTGGACTCAGTCCATATCTTATATTACATTCTGGACAATACAAGGTAGAGATTGAACAGGTAGGGGCGAGTTTCTAATTCAAACAGGAGATAACAGTTGAGGGAAAAGCTGTTGACCTTTCGCTGACAGCAACTGACAGAATTAAAGTTGCAACAATGTCCAGAGCAGGTGTGGGCGAGGCCCAGGGACAGAAGAGAAAACACACCCAGGGGGAGGGTTGGACCCTGCAGCAAACACTGAGCAGCTCAGACAGGCAGTGCGGCACCGGTTAGAGGCATTCAGAGGAAAGGCAGGGGAGAAACAAGCTGCAGACTTGGATTAGGGAGAGATTCTGTGCAACTGGGGGAGTGTGAGAGAGGGAGAGAGAGAGGGGTAGAGAGAGAGAGAGAATGAGAGGGAGAGGGAGGGAGAGAGAGAGGGAGAGTGGGAGGGAGGGAGAGTGAGAGAGAGTGAGAGAGGGAGTGGGACAGAGAGAGAGGGGGGAGAAAAAGAGAGAGTGAGAGAGGGAGTGGGTGGGAGGGAGTTCTGGGCTCTTGCTGTGCCTTTTTAATCCCTTGCTTTTGTATTTTAATCAATTCCCTCTCTCTCCCCTCAGGAATCTTTTTGATGAAATGCTGCACATTACAAGGTGGGTTGGACTCAGTCCATTTTGTCCAATGAGGTAGCCAAGCTGGCCTCCACTTTGTCCAAGGTGGTGGCGACGCGGGCCTCATTTTGTCCGGCATGGGAGACGCGCCAGCGGCGACTTTTTTTAAAATGTTGGTCGCGCTCGCCCCCATTTTGTCCGGGACGGACTCCCCGCTGGCCTCCATTCGGTCCAAGCCCGGCTGCCCCTGTGCAAATACACTTCCAAATATATAAATACATCATAAATATACAGGTAATATACATATATATTATAAACACAAGTTGTTGTTGGTGGTGGTGTTCTGATGATAAAGAACACCACTCTGGCATGACTGGGTGTCAGCTGGGAACCCTGGCTGCACCCTGGCATCATTCTGCGTTGACTGCGGGATCACTGGTGACACTCTGTTGGCTACTCATTAAATATCTGGTGTTCTCATTACATATCTTATATTACATTCTGGACAATACAGAGTGGGGTGGACACAGTGCTTATCTTATATTGCATTCTGTACAATACACAGTGGGTTGGAATCAGTCCTTATCTTATATTACATTCTGCACATCACACAGTGGGTTGGACTCAGTCCATATCTTATATTACATTCTGTACAATACACAGTGGGTTGGACTCAGTCCATATCTTATATTACATTCTGTACAATACACAGTGGGGTGGACTCAGCCCATATCTTATATTACATTCTGTACAATACACAGTGGGTTGGACTCAGTCCATATCTTATATTACATTCTGCACATCACACAGTGGGTTGGACTCAGTCCATATCTTACATTGCATTCTGTAAAATACACAGTGGGTTGGACTCACTCCATATCTTATATTACATTCTGCACATCACAAGGTTGGGTAGACCCATGGATCAGGGCCTTTACCCAGAAAACTATCAGTGAATCAGCACAGACCAGGGATCAGGGCATTTACCCAGTAAACTATCAGAGAATCAGCACAGACCAGGGATCAGGGCCTTTACCCAGTAAACTATCAGTGAATCAGCACAGACCAGGGATCAGGGCCTTTACCCAGTGAACTATCAGTGAATCAGCACAGACCGGGGATCAGGGCCTTTACCCAGTATATTATCAGAGAATCAGCACAGACCGGGGATCAGGGCCTTTACCAAGTAAACTATCAGTGAATCAGCACAGACCAGGGATCAGGGCCTTTACCCAGTAAACTATCAGTGAATCAGCACAGACCGGGGATCAGGGCCTTTACCCAGTAAACTATCAGTGAATCAGCACAGACCAGGGATCAGGGCCTTTACCCAGTAAACTATCAGAGAATCAGCACAGACCGGGGATCAGGGCCTTTACCCAGTAAACTATCAGTGAATCAGCACAGACCAGGGATCAGGGCCTTTACCCAGTAAACTATCAGTGAATCAGCACAGACCAGGGATCAGAGCCTTTACCCAGTAAACTATCAGTGAATCAGCACAGACCGGGGATCAGGGCCTTTACCCAGTGAACTATCAGTGAATCAGCACAGACCAGGGATCAGGGCCTTTACCCAGTATATTATCAGAGAATCAGCACAGACCGGGGATCAGGGCCTTTACCAAGTAAACTATCAGTGAATCAGCACAGACCAGGGATCAGGGCCTTTACCCAGTAAACTATCAGTGAATCAGCACAGACCAGGGATCAGGGCCTTTACCCAGTAAACTATCAGAGAATCAGCACAGACCAGGGATCAGAGCCTTTACCCAGTAAACTACCAGTGAATCAGCACAGACCGGGGATCAGGGCCTTTTCCCAGTAAACTATCAGTGAATCAGCACAGACCGGGGATCAGGGCCTTTACCCAGTAAACTACCAGAGAATCAGCACAGACCAGGGATCAGGGCCTTTACCCAGTAAACTATCAGAGAATCAGCACAGAACAGGGATCAGGGCCTTTACCCAGTAAACTATCAGTGAATCAGCACAGACCAGGGATCAGGGTCTTTACCCAGTAAACTATCAGAGAATCAGCACAGACCAGGGATCAGGGCCTTTACCCAGTAAACTATCAGAGAATCAGCACAGACCAGGGATCAGGGCCTTTACCCAGTAAACTATCAGAGAATCAGCACAGAACAGGGATCAGGGCCTTTACCCAGTAAACTATCAGTGAATCAGCACAGACCAGGGATCAGGGCCTTTCCCCAGTAAACTATCAGTGAATCAGCACAGACCGGGGATCAGGGCCTTTCCCCAGTAAACTATCAGTGAATCAGCACAGACCGGGGATCAGGGCCTTTACCCAGTAAACTATCAGAGAATCAGCACAGACCAGGGATCAGGGCCTTTACCCAGTAAACTATCAGAAAATCAGCACAGACCAGTGATCAGGGCCTTTACACAGTAAACTATCAGTGAATCAGCACAGACCAGGGATCAGGGCCTTTACCCAGTAAACTATCAGAGAATCAGCACAGACCGGGGATCAGGGCCTTTACCCAGTAAACTATCAGAAAATCAGCACAGACCAGTGATCAGGGCCTTTACACAGTAAACTATCAGTGAATCAGCACAGACCAGGGATCAGGGCCTTTCCCCAGTAAACTATCAGAGAATCAGCACAGACCAGGGATCAGGGCCTTTTCCCAGTAAACTATCAGAAAATCAGCACAGACCAGTGATCAGGGCCTTTACCCAGTAAAATATCAGTGAATCAGCACAGACCGGGGATCAGGGCCTTTACCCTGTAAACTATCAGTGAATCAGCACTGACCAGGGATCAGGGCCTTTTCCCAGTAAAATATCAGTGAATCAGCACAGACCGGGGATTAGGGCCTTTACCCTGTAAACTATCAGAGAATCAGCACAGACCAGGGATCAGGGCCTTTACCCAGTAAACTATCAGAGAATCAGCACAGACCAGGGATCAGGGCCTTTTCCCAGTAAACTATCAGTGAGTTGGTCACACCGCAGATAAAAATTACTGAGGGAGATAGTGAATGGGTGACCAACAGACAGAGGAAGAGTAGGAAGGCAGTGCAGGGGTCCCCTGCGGTCATCTCCCTCCAAAACAGGTATACCGTTTTGGATACTGTTGGCGGAGATTGCTCACCAGGGGAAGGTGGCAGTGGCCAGGTTCATGGCACCGTGGCTGGCTCTGCTGCACAGGAGGGCAGGAAAAAGAGTGGCAGAGCTATAGTGATAGGGGACTCGATTGTAAGGGGAATAGACAGGCGTTTCTGCGGACGCAACCGAGACTCCAGGATGGTATGTTGCCTCCCTGGTGCAAGGGTCAAGGATGTCTCGGAGCGGCTGCAGGACATTCTGGAGGAGGAGGGTGAACAGCCAGTTGTCGTGGTGCATATAGGCACCAACGATATAGGTAAAAAACAGGATGAGGTCCTACAAGCTGAATTCAGGGAGTTAGGAGTTAAACTAAAGAGTAGGACCTCAAAGGTAGTAATCTCAGGATTGCTACCAGTGCCACGGGTTAGTCAGAGTGGGAATGACAGGATAGCTAAGATGAATACGTGGCTTGAGAGATGGTGCAAGCTGGAGGGATTCAAATTCCTGGGCCATTGGAACCGGTTCTGGGGGAGGTGGGACCAGTACAAATTGGACGGTCTGCATCTGGGCAGGACTGGAACCAATGTCCTAGGGGGAGTGTTTGCCAGTGCTGTTGGGGAGGGTTTAAACTAATGTGGCAGGGGGATGGGAACCGATGCAGGAAGTCAGTGGGAAATAAAGTGGTGACAGAAACAAAAGGCAGTAAGGGAGAGTGTACAGAACATGACCGGACAGATGGTCTGAGAAAGCAGGGCAAAGACCAAGGGAAGTCTAGATTAAACTGCATTTATTTAAATGCAAGAAGTCTGATGGGCAAGGCAGATGAACTCAGGGCATGGATGGGTACATGGGACTGGGATGTTATAGCTATTACTGAAACATGGCTAAGGGAGGGGCAGGACTGGCAGCTCAATGTTCCAGGGTACAGATGCTATAGGAAAGATAGAGCAGGAGGTAAGAGAGGAGGGGGAGTTGCGTTCTTGATTAGGGAGAACATCACGGCAGTAGTGAGAGGGGATATATCCGAGGGTTCGCCCACTGAGTCCATATGGGTAGAACTGAAAAATAAGAAGGGAGAGATCACTTTGATAGGATTGTACTACAGACCCCCAAATAGTCAACGGGAAATTGAGGAGCAAATATGTAAGGAGATTCCAGACAGCTGCAAGAAAAATAGGGTGGTAATAGTAGGGGACTTTAACTTTCCCAACATTGACTGGGACAGCCATAGCATTAGGGGCTTGGATGGAGAGAAATTTGTTGAGTGTATTCAGGAGGAATTTCTCATTCAGTATGTGGATGGCCCGACTAGAGAGGGGGCAAAACTTGACCTCCTCTTGGGAAATAAGGAAGGGCAGGTGACAGAAGTGTTAGTGAGGGATCACTTTGGGACCAGTGATCATAATTCCATTAGTTTTAAGATAGCTATGGAGAAGGATAGGTCTGGCCCAAAAGTTAAAATTCTAAATTGGGGAAAGGCCAATTTTGATGGTATTAGACAGGAACTTTCAGAAGTTGATTGGGAGAGTCTGTTGGCAGGCAAAGGGACGTCTGGTAAGTGGGAGGCTTTCAAAAGTGTGTTAACCAGGGTTCAGGGTAAGCACATTCCTTATAAAGTGAAGGGCAAGGCTGGTAGAAGTAGGGAACCTTGGATGACTCGGGAGATTGAGGCACTAGTCAAAAATAAGAAGGAGGCATATGACATGCATAGGCAGCTGGGATCAAGTGGATCCCTTGAAGAGTATAGAGATTGCCGGAGTAGAGTTAAGAAAGAAATCAGGAGGGCAAAAAGGGGATATGAGATTGCTTTGGCAGATCAGGCAAAGGTGAATCCAAAGAGCTTCTACAAATACATAAAGGGCAAAAGGGTAACTAGGGAGAGAGTAGGGCCTCTTAAGGATCAACAAGGTCATCTATGTGCGGAACCACAAGAGATGGGTGAGATCCTGAATGAATATTTCACATCGGTATTTACGGTTGAGAAAGGCATGGATGTTAGGGAACTTGGGGAAATAAATAGTGATGTCTTGAGGAGTGTACATATTACAGAGAGGGAGGTGCTGGAAGTCTTAACGCGCATCAAGGTAGATAAATCTCCGGGACCTGATGAAATGTATCCCAGGACGTTATGGGAGGTTAGGGAGGAAATTGCGGGTCCCCTAGCAGAGATATTTGAATCATCCACCGCTACAGGTGAGGTGCCTGAAGATTGGAGGGTAGCAAATGTTGTGCCTTTGTTTAAGAAGGGCGGCAGGGAAAAGCCTGGGAACTACAGACCAGTGAGCCTGACATCTGCAGTGGGTAAGTTGTTAGAGGGTATTCTGAGGGACAGGATCTACAGGCATTTGGAGAGGCAGGGACTAATTAGGAACAGTCAGCATGGTTTTGTGAGAGGAAAATCATGTCTCACGAATTTGATTGAGTTTTTTGAAGGGGTAACCAAGAAGATAGATGAGGGCTGTGCAGTAGACGTGGTCGACATGGACTTCAGCAAAGCATTTGACAAGGTACCGCATGGTAGGTTGTTACATAAGGTTAAATCTCATGGGATCCAAGGTGAGGTAGCCAATTGGATACAAAATTGGCTTGACGACAGAAGACAGAGGGTGGTTGTCGAGGGTTGTTTTTCAAACTGGATGCCTGTGTCCAGCGGTGTGCCTCGGGGATCGGTGCTGGGTCCGCTGTTATTTGTTATTTATATTAATGATTTGGATGAGAATTTAGGAGGCATGGTTAGTAAGTTTGCAGATGACACCAAGATTGGTGGCATTGTGGACAGTGAAGAAGGTTATCTAGGATTGCAACGGGATCTTGATAAATTGGGCCAGTGGGCCGATGAATGGCAGATGGAGTTTAATTTAGATAAATGTGAGGTGATGCATTTTGGTAGATCGAATCGGGCCAGGACCTACTCCGTTAATGGTAGGGCGTTGGGGAGAGTTATCGAACAAAGAGATCTAGGAGTACAGATTCATAGCTCCTTGAAAGTGGAGTCACAGGTGGATAGGGTGGTGAAGAAGGCATTCAGCATGCTTGGTTTCATTGGTCAGAACATTGAATGCAGGAGTTGGGATGTCTTGTTGAAGTTGTACAGGGCATTGGTGAGGCCACACTTGGAATACTGTGTACAGTTCTGGTCACCCTATTATAGAAAGGATATTATTAAACTAGAAAGAGTGCAGAAAAGATTTACTAGGATGCTACCGGGACTTGATGGTTTGACTTACAGGGAGAGGTTAGACAGACTGGGACTTTATTCCCTGGAGAGTAGGAGGTTAAGGGGCGATCTTATAGAAGTCTATAAAATAATGAGGGGCATAGATAAGGTCGATAGTCAAAATCTTTTCCCAAAGGTAGGGGAGTCTATAACGAGGGGGCACAGATTTAAGGTGAGAGGGGAGAGATACAAAAGGATCCAGAGGGGCAATTTTTTCACTCAAAGGGTGGTGAGTGTCTGGAACGAGCTGCCAGAGGCAGTAGTAGAGGCGGGTACAATTTTGTCTTTTAAAAAGCATTTGGACAGTTACATGGGGAAGATGTGTATCGAGGGATATGGGCCAAGTGCAGGCAATTGGGACTAGCTCAGTGGTATAAACTGGGCGACATGGACATGTTGGGCCGAAGGGCCTGTTTCCATGTTGTAACTTCTATGATTCTATGATTCTATGATTCTATGAATCAGCACAGACCAGGGATCAGGGCCTTTACCCAGTAAACTATCAGTGAATCAGCACTGACCAGGGATCAGGGCCTTTACCCAGTCAACTATCAGAGAATCAGCACAGACCAGGGATCAGGGCCTTTACCCAGTAAACTATCAGAGAATCAGCACAGGCCAGGGATCAGGGCCTTCACCCAGTAAACTATCAGTGAATCAGCACAGACCAGGGTTCAGGGTCTTCACCCAGTAAACTATCAGAGAATCAGCACAGTCCAGGGATCAGGGCCTTTACCCAGTAAACTATCAGTGAATCAGCACAGACCAGGGATCAGGGCCTTTACCCAGTAAACTATCAGAGAATCAGCACAGACCAGGGATCAGGGCCTTGACCCAGTAAACTATCAGAGAATCAGCACAGACCAGGGATCAGGGCCTTTACCCAGTAAACTATCAGTGAATCAGCACAGACCAGGGATCAGGGCCTTTACCCAGTAAACTAACAGTGAATGATCACAGACCAGGGATTAGTGCCGTTACCCAGTAAACTATCAGTGAATCAGCACAGACCAGGGATCAGGGCCTTTACCCTGTAAACTATCAGAGAATCAGCACAGACCAGGGATCAGGGCCTTTACCCAGTGAACTATCAGAGAATCAGCACAGACCAGGGATCAGGGCCTTTACCCAGTAAACTATCAGTAAATCAGCACAGACCGGGGATCAGGGCCTTTACCCAGTAAACTATCAGAGAATCAGCACAGACCGGGGATCAGGGCCTTTACCCAGTAAACTATCAGTGAATCAGCACAGACCAGGGATCAGGGCCTTTACCCAGTAAACTATCAGAGAATCAGCACAGACCGGGGATCAGGGCCTTTACCCAGTAAACTATCAGAGAATCAGCACAGACCGGGGATCAGGGCCTTGACCCAGTAAACTCTCGGTGAATCAGCACAGACCAGGGATCAGGGCCTTTACCCAGTAAACTATCAGTGAATCAGCACAGACCGGGGATCAGGGCCTTTACCCAGTAAACTATCAGTGAATCAGCACAGACCAGGGATCAGGGCCTTTACCCAGTAAACTATCAGAGAATCGGCACAGACCAGGGATCAGGGCCTTTACCCAGTAAACTATCAGTGAATCAGCACAGACCGGGGATCAGGGCCTTTACCCAGTAAACTATCAGTGAATCAGCACAGACCAGGGATCAGGGCCTTTACCCAGTAAACTATCAGAGAATCAGCACAGACCAGGGATCAGGGCATTTACCCAGTAAACTATCAGAGAATCAGCACAGACCAGGGATCAGGGCCTTTACCCAGTGAACTATCAATGAATCAGCACAGACCAGGGATCAGGGCCTTTACCCAGTAAACTATCAGTGAATCAGCACAGACCAGGGATCAGGGCCTTCACCCAGTAAACTATCAGAGAATCAGCACAGGCCAGGGATCAGGGCCTTTACCCAGTAAACTATCAGAGAATCAGCACAGGCCAGGGATCAGGGCCTTTACCCAGTAAACTATCAGAGAATCAGCACAGACCGGGGATCAGGGCCTTTACCCAGTGAACTATCAGTGAATCAGCACAGACCAGGGATCAGGGTCTTTACCCAGTAAACTATCAGAGAATCAGCACAGACCAGGGATCAGGGCCTTTACCCAGTAAACTATCAGAGAATCAGCACAGACCAGGGATCAGGGCCTTTATCCAGTAAACTATCAGTGAATCAGCACAGACCGGGGATCAGGGCCTTTACCCAGTAAACTATCAGAGAATCAGCACAGACCAGGGATCAGGGCCTTTATCCAGTAAACTATCAGTGAATCAGCACAGACCGGGGATCAGGGCCTTTACCCAGTAAACTATCAGAGAATCAGCACAGACCGGGGATCAGGGCCTTTACCCAGTAAACTATCAGAGAATCAGCACAGACCAGGGATCAGGGCCTTTACCCAGTAAACTATCAGTGAATCAGCACAGACCGGGGATCAGGGCCTTTACCCAGTAAACTATCAGTGAATCAGCACAGACCAGGGATCAGGGCCTTTACCCAGTAAACTATCAGAGAATCAGCACAGACCGGGGATCAGGGCCTTTACCCAGTAAACTGTCAGTGAATCAGCACAGACCAGGGATCAGGGCCTTTACCCAGTAAACTATCAGAGAATCAGCACAGGCCAGGGATCAGGGCCTTTACCCAGTAAACTATCAGTGAATCAGCACAGACCAGGGATCAGGGCCTTTACCCAGTAAACTATCAGAGAATCAGCACAGACAAGGGATCAGGGCCTTTACCCAGTAAACTATCAGTGAATCAGCACAGACCAGGGATCAGGGTCTTTACCCAGTAAACTATCAGTGAATCAGCACAGACCAGGGATCAGGGCCTTTACCCAGTAAACTATCAGAGAATCAGCACAGACCGGGGATCAGGGCCTTTACCCAGTAAACTATCAGAGAATCAGCACAGACCAGGGATCAGGGCCTTTACCCAGTGAACTATCAATGAATCAGCACAGGCCAGGGATCAGGGCCTTTACCCAGAAAACTATCAGAGAATCAGCACAGACCAGGGATCAGGGCCTTTACCCAGTAAACTATCAGTGAATCAGCACAGACCAGGGATCAGGGCCTTTACCCAGTAAACTATCAGTGAATCAGCACAGACCAGGGATCAGGGCCTTTACCCAGTAAACTATCAGAGAATCAGCACAGACAAGGGATCAGGGCCTTTACCCAGTAAACTATCAGTGAATCAGCACAGACCAGGGATCAGGGTCTTTACCCAGTAAACTATCAGTGAATCAGCACAGACCAGGGATCAGGGCCATTACCCAGTAAACTATCAGAGAATCAGCACAGACCGGGGATCAGGGCCTTTACCCAGTAAACTATCAGAGAATCAGCACAGACCGGGGATCAGGGCCTTTACCCAGTAAACTATCAGAGAATCAGCACAGACCAGGGATCAGGGCCTTTACCCAGTAAACTATCAGAGAATCAGCACAGACCGGGGATCAGGGTCTTCACCCAGTAAACTATCAGTGAATCAGCACAGACCGGGGATCAGGGCCTTTACCCAGTAAACTATCAGAGAATCAGCACAGACCAGGGATCAGGGCCTTTACCCAGTAAACTATCAGAGAATCAGCACAGGCCAGGGATCAGGGCCTTTACCCAGTAAACTATCAGAGAATCAGCACAGGCCAGGGATCAGGGCCTTTACCCAGTAAACTATCAGAGAATCAGCACAGACCGGGGATCAGGGCCTTTACCCAGTGAACTATCAATGAATCAGCACAGACCAGGGATCAGGGCCTTTACCCAGTAAACTATCAGAGAATCAGCACAGACCAGGGATCAGGGCCGTTACCCAGTAAACTATCAGAGAATCAGCACAGGCCAGGGATCAGGGCCTTTACCCAGTAAACTATCAGAGAATCAGCACAGACCGGGGATCAGGGCCTTTACCCAGTAAACTATCAGAGAATCAGCACAGACCGGGGATCAGGGCCTTGACCCAGTAAACTGTCAGTGAATCAGCACAGACCAGGGATCAGGGCCTTTACCCAGTAAACTATCAGAGAATCAGCACAGGCCAGGGATCAGGGCCTTTACCCAGTAAACTATCAGTGAATCAGCACAGACCAGGGATCAGGGCCTTTACCCAGTAAACTATCAGAGAATCAGCACAGACAAGGGATCAGGGCCTTTACCCAGTAAACTATCAGTGAATCAGCACAGACCAGGGATCAGGGTCTTTACCCAGTAAACTATCAGTGAATCAGCACAGACCAGGGATCAGGGCCTTTACCCAGTAAACTATCAGAGAATCAGCACAGACCGGGGATCAGGGCCTTTACCCAGTAAACTATCAGAGAATCAGCACAGACCAGGGATCAGGGCCTTTACCCAGTGAACTATCAATGAATCAGCACAGGCCAGGGATCAGGGCCTTTACCCAGTAAACTATCAGAGAATCAGCACAGACCAGGGATCAGGGCCTTTACCCAGTAAACTATCAGTGAATCAGCACAGACCAGGGATCAGGGCCTTTACCCAGTAAACTATCAGTGAATCAGCACAGACCAGGGATCAGGGCCTTTACCCAGTAAACTATCAGAGAATCAGCACAGACAAGGGATCAGGGCCTTTACCCAGTAAACTATCAGTGAATCAGCACAGACCGGGGATCAGGGCCTTTACCCAGTAAACTATCAGAGAATCAGCACAGACCAGGGATCAGGGCCTTTACCCAGTAAACTATCAGAGAATCAGCACAGGCCAGGGATCAGGGCCTTTACCCAGTAAACTATCAGAGAATCAGCACAGGCCAGGGATCAGGGCCTTTACCCAGTAAACTATCAGAGAATCAGCACAGACCGGGGATCAGGGCCTTTACCCAGTGAACTATCAATGAATCAGCACAGACCAGGGATCAGGGCCTTTACCCAGTAAACTATCAGAGAATCAGCACAGACCAGGGATCAGGGCCGTTACCCAGTAAACTATCAGAGAATCAGCACAGGCCAGGGATCAGGGCCTTTACCCAGTAAACTATCAGAGAATCAGCACAGGCCAGGGATCAGGGCCTTCACCCAGTAAACTATCAGAGAATCAGCACAGACCAGGGATCAGGGCCTTTACCCAGTAAACTATCAGAGAATCAGCACAGACCGGGAATCAGGGCCTTTACCCAGTAAACTATCAGTGAATCAGCACAGACCAGGGATCAGGGCCTTTACCCAGTAAACTATCAGTGAATCAGCACAGACCAGGGATCAGGGCCTTTACCCAGTAAACTATCAGTGAATCAGCACAGACCAGGGATCAGTCCCTTTACCCAGAAAACTATCAGAGAATCAGCACAGACCAGGGATCAGGGCCTTTACCCAGTAAACTATCAGAGAATCAGCACAGACTGGGGATCAGGGCCTTGAACCAGTAAACTATCAGTGAATCAGCACAGACCGGGGATCAGGGCCTTTACCCAGTAAACTATCAGAGAATCAGCACAGACCAGGGATCAGGGCCTTTACCCAGTAAACTATCAGTGAATCAGCACAGACCAGGGATCAGGGTCTTTACCCAGCAAACTATCAGAGAATCAGCACAGACCGGGGATCAGGGCCTTTACCCAGTAAACTATCAGTGAATCAGCACAGACCAGGGATCAGTCCCTTTACCCAGTAAACTATCAGAGAATCAGCACAGACCGGGGATCAGGGCCTTTACCCAGTAAACTATCAGAGAATCAGCACAAACCAGGGATCAGGGCCTTTACCCAGTAAACTATCAGTGAATCAGCACAGACCGGGGATCACGGCCTTTACCCAGGAAACTATCAGAGAATCAGCACAGACCAGGGATCAGGGCCTTTACCCAGTAAACTATCAGTGAATCAGCACAGACCGGGGATCAGGGCCTTTACCCAGTAAACTATCAGTGAATCAGCACAGACCAGGGATCAGGGCCTTTACCCAGTAATCTATCAGTGAATCAGCACAGACCAGGGATCAGGGCCTTTACCCAGTAAACTATCAGTGAATCAGCACAGACCAGGGATCAGGGCCTTTACCCAGTAAACTATCAGTGAATCAGCACAGACCAGGGATCAGGGCCTTTACCCAGTAAACTATCAGTGAATCAGCACAGACCAGGGATAAGGGCCTTTACCCAGTAAACTATCAGTGAATCAGCACAGACCGGGGATCAGGGCCTTTATCCAGTAAACTATCAGTGAATCAGCACAGACCAGGGATCAGGGCCTTTACCCAGTAAACTATCAGTGAATCAGCACAGACAAGGGATCAGGGCCTTTACCCAGTAAACTATCAGAGAATCAGCACAGACCGGGGATCAGGGCCTTTACCCAGTAAACTATCAGAGAATCAGCACAGATCGGGGATCAGGGCCTTTACCCAGTAAACTATCAGAGAATCAGCACAGACCGGGGATCAGGGCCTTTACCCAGTAAACTATCAGAGAATCAGCACAGACCAGGGATCAGGGCCTTTACCCAGTAAACTATCAGAGAATCAGCACAGACCAGGGATCAGGGTCTTTACCCAGTAAACTATCAGTGAATCAGCACAGACCAGGGATCAGGGCCTTTACCCAGTAAACTATCAGTGAATCAGCACAGACCAGGGATCAGGGCCTTTAACCAATAAACTATCAGTGAATCAGCACAGACCAGGAATCAGGGCCTTTACCCAGTAAACTATCAGTGAATCAGCACAGACCGGGGATCAGTGCCTTTACCCAGTAAACTATCAGAGAATCAGCACAGACCAGGGATCAGGGCCTTTACCCAGTAAACTATCACAGAATCAGCACAGACCAGGGATCAGGGCCTTTACCCAGTAAACTATCAGTGAATCAGCACAGACCAGGGATCAGGGTCTTTACCCAGTAAACTATCAGAGAATCAGCACAGACCAGGGATCAGGGCCTTTACCCAGTAAACTATCAGTGAATCAGCACAGACCAGGGATCAGGGCCTTTACCCAGTAAACTATCAGAGAATCAGCGCAGACCAGGGATCAGGGCCTTTACCCAGTAAACTATCAGTGAATCAGCACAGACCAGGGATCAGGGCCTTTACCCAATAAACTATCAGTGAATCAGCACAGACCAGGGATCAGGGCCTTTACCCAGTAAACAATCAGTGAATCAGCACAGACCGGGGATCAGGGCCTTTACCCAATAAACTATCAGTGAATCAGCACAGACCAGGGATCAGGGCCTTTACCCAGTAAACTATCAGTGAATCAGCACAGACCAGGGATCAGGGCCTTTACCCAGTAAACTATCAGAGAATCAGCACAGACCAGGGATCAGGGCCTTTACCCAGTAAACTATCAGTGAATCAGCACAGACCAGGGATCAGGGTCTTTACCCAGTAAACTATCAGAGAATCAGCACAGACCAGGGATCAGGGCCTTTACCCTGTAAACTATCAGAGAATCAGCAAACACCAGGGATCAGGGCCTTTACCCAGTAAACTATCAGAGAATCAGCACAGACCGGGGATCAGGGCCTTTACCCAGTAAACTATCAGTGAATCAGCACAGACCAGGGATCAGGGCCTTTACCCAGTAAACTATCAGAGAATCAGCACAGACCAGGGATCAGGGCCTTTACCCAGTAAACTATCAGTGAATCAGCACAGACCGGGGATCAGGGCCTTTACCCAGTAAACTATCAGTGAATCAGCACAGACCAGGGATCAGGGCCTTTACCCAGTAAACTATCAGACAATCAGCCAAGACCAGGGATCAGGGCCTTTACCCAGTAAACTATCAGTGAATCAGCACAGACCGGGGATCAGGGCCTTTACCCAGTAAACTATCAGTGAATCAGCACAGACCAGGGATCAGGGCCTTTACCCAGTAAACTATCAGTGAATCAGCACAGACCAGGGATCAGGGCCTTTACCCAGTAAACTATCAGTGAATCAGCACAGACCAGGGATCAGGGCCTTTACCCAGAAAACTATCAGTGAATCAGCACAGACCAGGGATCAGGGCCTTTACCCAGTAAACTATCAGTGAATCAGCACAGACCAGGGATAAGGGCCTTTACCCAGTAAACTATCAGTGAATCAGCACAGACCGGGGATCAGGGCCTTTACCCAATAAACTATCAGTGAATCAGCACAGACCAGGGATCAGGGCCTTTACCCAGTACACTATCAGTGATTCAGCACAGACCAGGGATCAGGGCCTTTACCCAGTAAACTATCAGAGAATCAGCACAGACCAGGGATCAGGGCCTTTACCCAGTAAACTATCAGTGAATCAGCACAGACCAGGGATCAGGGTCTTTACCCAGTAAACTATCAGAGAATCAGCACAGACCAGGGATCAGGGCCTTTACCCTGTAAACTATCAGAGAATCAGCAAAGACCAGGGATCAGGGCCTTTACCCAGTAAACTATCAGAGAATCAGCACAGACCGGGGATCAGGGCCTTTACCCAGTAAACTATCAGTGAATCAGCACAGACCAGGGATCAGGGCCTTTACCCAGTAAACTATCAGTGAATCAGCACAGACCAGGGATAAGGGCCTTTACCCAGTAAACTATCAGTGAATCAGCACAGACCGGGGATCAGGGCCTTTATCCAGTAAACTATCAGTGAATCAGCACAGACCAGGGATCACGGCCTTTACCCAGTAAACTATCAGTGAATCAGCACAGACCGGGGATCAGGGCCTTCACCCAGTAAACTATCAGTGAATCAGCACAGACCGGGGATCAGGGCCTTTACCCAGTAAACTATCAGTGAATCAGCACAGACCAGGGATCAGGGCCTTTACCCAGTAAACTATCAGAGAATCAGCACAGACCGGGGATCAGGGCCTTTACCCAGTAAACTATCAGAGAATCAGCACAGATCGGGGATCAGGGCCTTTACCCAGTAAACTATCAGAGAATCAGCACAGACCGGGGATCAGGGCCTTTACCCAGTAAACTATCAGAGAATCAGCACAGACCAGGGATCAGGGTCTTTACCCACTAAACTATCAGTGAATCAGCACAGACCAGGGATCAGGGCCTTTACCCAGTAAACTATCAGTGAATCAGCACAGACCAGGGATCAGGGCCTTTACCCAATAAACTATCAGTGAATCAGCACAGACCAGGAATCAGGGCCTTTACCCAGTAAACTATCAGTGAATCAGCACAGACCAGGGATCAGGGCCTTTACCCAATAAACTATCAGTGAATCAGCACAGACCAGGGATCAGGGTCTTTACCCAGTAAACTATCAGTGAATCAGCACAGACCAGGGATCAGGGCCTTTACCCAGTAAACTATCAGTGAATCAGCACAGACCAGGGATCAGGGCCTTTACCCAATAAACTATCAGTGAATCAGCACAGACCAGGAATCAGGGCCTTTACCCAGTAAACTATCAGTGAATCAGCACAGACCAGGGATCAGGGCCTTTACCCAATAAACTATCAGTGAATCAGCACAGACCAGGGATCAGGGCCTTTACCCAGTAAACAATCAGTGAATCAGCACAGACCGGGGATCAGGGCCTTTACCCAATAAACTATCAGTGAATCAGCACAGACCAGGGATCAGGGACTTTACCCAGTAAACTATCAGTGAATCAGCACAGACCAGGGATCAGGGTCTTTACCCAGTAAACTATCAGAGAATCAGCACAGACCAGGGATCAGGGCCTTTACCCTGTTAACTATCAGAGAATCAGCAAAGACCAGGGATCAGGGCCTTTACCCAGTAAACTATCAGTGAATCAGCACAGACCAGGGATCAGGGTCTTTACCCAGTAAACTATCAGAGAATCAGCACAGACCAGGGATCAGGGCCTTTACCCTGTAAACTATCAGAGAATCAGCAAAGACCAGGGATCAGGGCCTTTACCCAGTAAACTATCAGAGAATCAGCACAGACCGGGGATCAGGACCTTTACCCAGTAAACTATCAGTGAATCAGCACAGACCAGGGATCAGGGCCTTTACCCAGTAAACTATCAGAGAATCAGCACAGACCAGGGATCAGGGCCTTTACCCAGTAAACTATCAGTGAATCATCACAGACCGGGGATCAGGGCCTTTACCCAGTAAACTATCAGTGAATCAGCACAGACCAGGGATCAGGGCCTTTACCCAGTAAACTATCAGAGAATCAGCACAGACAAGGGATCAGGGCCTTTACCCAGTAAACTATCAGTGAATCAGCACAGACCAGGGATCAGGGTCTTTACCCAGTAAACTATCAGTGAATCAGCACAGACCAGGGATCAGGGCCTTTACCCAGTAAACTATCAGAGAATCAGCACAGACCGGGGATCAGGGCCTTTACCCAGTAAACTATCAGAGAATCAGCACAGACCAGGGATCAGGGCCTTTACCCAGTGAACTATCAATGAATCAGCACAGGCCAGGGATCAGGGCCTTTACCCAGTAAACTATCAGAGAATCAGCACAGACCAGGGATCAGGGCCTTTACCCAGTAAACTATCAGTGAATCAGCACAGACCAGGGATCAGGGCCTTTACCCAGTAAACTATCAGTGAATCAGCACAGACCAGGGATCAGGGCCTTTACCCAGTAAACTATCAGAGAATCAGCACAGACAAGGGATCAGGGCCTTTACCCAGTAAACTATCAGTGAATCAGCACAGACCGGGGATCAGGGCCTTTACCCAGTAAACTATCAGAGAATCAGCACAGACCAGGGATCAGGGCCTTTACCCAGTAAACTATCAGAGAATCAGCACAGGCCAGGGATCAGGGCCTTTACCCAGTAAACTATCAGAGAATCAGCACAGGCCAGGGATCAGGGCCTTTACCCAGTAAACTATCAGAGAATCAGCACAGACCGGGGATCAGGGCCTTTACCCAGTGAACTATCAATGAATCAGCACAGACCAGGGATCAGGGCCTTTACCCAGTAAACTATCAGAGAATCAGCACAGACCAGGGATCAGGGCCGTTACCCAGTAAACTATCAGAGAATCAGCACAGGCCAGGGATCAGGGCCTTTACCCAGTAAACTATCAGAGAATCAGCACAGGCCAGGGATCAGGGCCTTCACCCAGTAAACTATCAGAGAATCAGCACAGACCAGGGATCAGGGCCTTTACCCAGTAAACTATCAGAGAATCAGCACAGACCGGGAATCAGGGCCTTTACCCAGTAAACTATCAGTGAATCAGCACAGACCAGGGATCAGGGCCTTTACCCAGTAAACTATCAGTGAATCAGCACAGACCAGGGATCAGGGCCTTTACCCAGTAAACTATCAGTGAATCAGCACAGACCAGGGATCAGTCCCTTTACCCAGAAAACTATCAGAGAATCAGCACAGACCAGGGATCAGGGCCTTTACCCAGTAAACTATCAGAGAATCAGCACAGACTGGGGATCAGGGCCTTGAACCAGTAAACTATCAGTGAATCAGCACAGACCGGGGATCAGGGCCTTTACCCAGTAAACTATCAGAGAATCAGCACAGACCAGGGATCAGGGCCTTTACCCAGTAAACTATCAGTGAATCAGCACAGACCAGGGATCAGGGTCTTTACCCAGCAAACTATCAGAGAATCAGCACAGACCGGGGATCAGGGCCTTTACCCAGTAAACTATCAGTGAATCAGCACAGACCAGGGATCAGTCCCTTTACCCAGTAAACTATCAGAGAATCAGCACAGACCGGGGATCAGGGCCTTTACCCAGTAAACTATCAGAGAATCAGCACAAACCAGGGATCAGGGCCTTTACCCAGTAAACTATCAGTGAATCAGCACAGACCGGGGATCACGGCCTTTACCCAGGAAACTATCAGAGAATCAGCACAGACCAGGGATCAGGGCCTTTACCCAGTAAACTATCAGTGAATCAGCACAGACCGGGGATCAGGGCCTTTACCCAGTAAACTATCAGTGAATCAGCACAGACCAGGGATCAGGGCCTTTACCCAGTAATCTATCAGTGAATCAGCACAGACCAGGGATCAGGGCCTTTACCCAGTAAACTATCAGTGAATCAGCACAGACCAGGGATCAGGGCCTTTACCCAGTAAACTATCAGTGAATCAGCACAGACCAGGGATCAGGGCCTTTACCCAGTAAACTATCAGTGAATCAGCACAGACCAGGGATAAGGGTCTTTACCCAGTAAACTATCAGTGAATCAGCACAGACCGGGGATCAGGGCCTTTATCCAGTAAACTATCAGTGAATCAGCACAGACCAGGGATCAGGGCCTTTACCCAGTAAACTATCAGTGAATCAGCACAGACAAGGGATCAGGGCCTTTACCCAGTAAACTATCAGAGAATCAGCACAGACCGGGGATCAGGGCCTTTACCCAGTAAACTATCAGAGAATCAGCACAGATCGGGGATCAGGGCCTTTACCCAGTAAACTATCAGAGAATCAGCACAGACCGGGGATCAGGGCCTTTACCCAGTAAACTATCAGAGAATCAGCACAGACCAGGGATCAGGGCCTTTACCCAGTAAACTATCAGAGAATCAGCACAGACCAGGGATCAGGGTCTTTACCCAGTAAACTATCAGTGAATCAGCACAGACCAGGGATCAGGGCCTTTACCCAGTAAACTATCAGTGAATCAGCACAGACCAGGGATCAGGGCCTTTAACCAATAAACTATCAGTGAATCAGCACAGACCAGGAATCAGGGCCTTTACCCAGTAAACTATCAGTGAATCAGCACAGACCAGGGATCAGTGCCTTTACCCAGTAAACTATCAGAGAATCAGCACAGACCAGGGATCAGGGCCTTTACCCAGTAAACTATCACAGAATCAGCACAGACCAGGGATCAGGGCCTTTACCCAGTAAACTATCAGTGAATCAGCACAGACCAGGGATCAGGGTCTTTACCCAGTAAACTATCAGAGAATCAGCACAGACCAGGGATCAGGGCCTTTACCCAGTAAACTATCAGTGAATCAGCACAGACCAGGGATCAGGGCCTTTACCCAGTAAACTATCAGAGAATCAGCGCAGACCAGGGATCAGGGCCTTTACCCAGTAAACTATCAGTGAATCAGCACAGACCAGGGATCAGGGCCTTTACCCAATAAACTATCAGTGAATCAGCACAGACCAGGGATCAGGGCCTTTACCCAGTAAACAATCAGTGAATCAGCACAGACCGGGGATCAGGGCCTTTACCCAATAAACTATCAGTGAATCAGCACAGACCAGGGATCAGGGCCTTTACCCAGTAAACTATCAGTGAATCAGCACAGACCAGGGATCAGGGCCTTTACCCAGTAAACTATCAGAGAATCAGCACAGACCAGGGATCAGGGCCTTTACCCAGTAAACTATCAGTGAATCAGCACAGACCAGGGATCAGGGTCTTTACCCAGTAAACTATCAGAGAATCAGCACAGACCAGGGATCAGGGCCTTTACCCTGTAAACTATCAGAGAATCAGCAAACACCAGGGATCAGGGCCTTTACCCAGTAAACTATCAGAGAATCAGCACAGACCGGGGATCAGGGCCTTTACCCAGTAAACTATCAGTGAATCAGCACAGACCAGGGATCAGGGCCTTTACCCAGTAAACTATCAGAGAATCAGCACAGACCAGGGATCAGGGCCTTTACCCAGTAAACTATCAGTGAATCAGCACAGACCGGGGATCAGGGCCTTTACCCAGTAAACTATCAGTGAATCAGCACAGACCAGGGATCAGGGCCTTTACCCAGTAAACTATCAGACAATCAGCCAAGACCAGGGATCAGGGCCTTTACCCAGTAAACTATCAGTGAATCAGCACAGACCGGGGATCAGGGCCTTTACCCAGTAAACTATCAGTGAATCAGCACAGACCAGGGATCAGGGCCTTTACCCAGTAAACTATCAGTGAATCAGCACAGACCAGGGATCAGGGCCTTTACCCAGTAAACTATCAGTGAATCAGCACAGACCAGGGATCAGGGCCTTTACCCAGAAAACTATCAGTGAATCAGCACAGACCAGGGATCAGGGCCTTTACCCAGTAAACTATCAGTGAATCAGCACAGACCAGGGATAAGGGCCTTTACCCAGTAAACTATCAGTGAATCAGCACAGACCGGGGATCAGGGCCTTTACCCAATAAACTATCAGTGAATCAGCACAGACCAGGGATCAGGGCCTTTACCCAGTACACTATCAGTGATTCAGCACAGACCAGGGATCAGGGCCTTTACCCAGTAAACTATCAGAGAATCAGCACAGACCAGGGATCAGGGCCTTTACCCAGTAAACTATCAGTGAATCAGCACAGACCAGGGATCAGGGTCTTTACCCAGTAAACTATCAGAGAATCAGCACAGACCAGGGATCAGGGCCTTTACCCTGTAAACTATCAGAGAATCAGCAAAGACCAGGGATCAGGGCCTTTACCCAGTAAACTATCAGAGAATCAGCACAGACCGGGGATCAGGGCCTTTACCCAGTAAACTATCAGTGAATCAGCACAGACCAGGGATCAGGGCCTTTACCCAGTAAACTATCAGTGAATCAGCACAGACCAGGGATAAGGGCCTTTACCCAGTAAACTATCAGTGAATCAGCACAGACCGGGGATCAGGGCCTTTATCCAGTAAACTATCAGTGAATCAGCACAGACCAGGGATCACGGCCTTTACCCAGTAAACTATCAGTGAATCAGCACAGACCGGGGATCAGGGCCTTCACCCAGTAAACTATCAGTGAATCAGCACAGACCGGGGATCAGGGCCTTTACCCAGTAAACTATCAGTGAATCAGCACAGACCAGGGATCAGGGCCTTTACCCAGTAAACTATCAGAGAATCAGCACAGACCGGGGATCAGGGCCTTTACCCAGTAAACTATCAGAGAATCAGCACAGATCGGGGATCAGGGCCTTTACCCAGTAAACTATCAGAGAATCAGCACAGACCGGGGATCAGGGCCTTTACCCAGTAAACTATCAGAGAATCAGCACAGACCAGGGATCAGGGTCTTTACCCACTAAACTATCAGTGAATCAGCACAGACCAGGGATCAGGGCCTTTACCCAGTAAACTATCAGTGAATCAGCACAGACCAGGGATCAGGGCCTTTACCCAATAAACTATCAGTGAATCAGCACAGACCAGGAATCAGGGCCTTTACCCAGTAAACTATCAGTGAATCAGCACAGACCAGGGATCAGGGCCTTTACCCAATAAACTGTCAGTGAATCAGCACAGACCAGGGATCAGGGTCTTTACCCAGTAAACTATCAGTGAATCAGCACAGACCAGGGATCAGGGCCTTTACCCAGTAAAC
Organism: Heptranchias perlo; assembly: GCF_035084215.1. Taxonomy (NCBI): domain Eukaryota; kingdom Metazoa; phylum Chordata; class Chondrichthyes; order Hexanchiformes; family Hexanchidae; genus Heptranchias; species Heptranchias perlo. The sequence continues at coordinate 3,450,183 of NW_027139612.1, read as the reverse complement.
TATCAGTGAATCAGCACAGACCAGGGATCAGGGCCTTTACCCAATAAACTATCAGTGAATCAGCACAGACCAGGAATCAGGGCCTTTACCCAGTAAACTATCAGTGAATCAGCACAGACCAGGGATCAGGGCCTTTACCCAATAAACTATCAGTGAATCAGCACAGACCAGGGATCAGGGCCTTTACCCAGTAAACAATCAGTGAATCAGCACAGACCGGGGATCAGGGCCTTTACCCAATAAACTATCAGTGAATCAGCACAGACCAGGGATCAGGGACTTTACCCAGTAAACTATCAGTGAATCAGCACAGACCAGGGATCAGGGTCTTTACCCAGTAAACTATCAGAGAATCAGCACAGACCAGGGATCAGGGCCTTTACCCTGTTAACTATCAGAGAATCAGCAAAGACCAGGGATCAGGGCCTTTACCCAGTAAACTATCAGTGAATCAGCACAGACCAGGGATCAGGGTCTTTACCCAGTAAACTATCAGAGAATCAGCACAGACCAGGGATCAGGGCCTTTACCCTGTAAACTATCAGAGAATCAGCAAAGACCAGGGATCAGGGCCTTTACCCAGTAAACTATCAGAGAATCAGCACAGACCGGGGATCAGGACCTTTACCCAGTAAACTATCAGTGAATCAGCACAGACCAGGGATCAGGGCCTTTACCCAGTAAACTATCAGAGAATCAGCACAGACCAGGGATCAGGGCCTTTACCCAGTAAACTATCAGTGAATCATCACAGACCGGGGATCAGGGCCTTTACCCAGTAAACTATCAGTGAATCAGCACAGACCAGGGATCAGGGCCTTTACCCAGTAAACTATCAGAGAATCAGCAAAGACCAGGGATCAGGGCCTTTACCCAGTAAACTATCAGTGAATCAGCACAGACCGGGGATCAGGGCCTTTACCCAGTAAACTATCAGTGAATCAGCAGAGACCAGGGATCAGGGCCTTTACCCAGTAAACTATCAGTGAATCAGCACAGACCGGGGATCAGGGCCTTTACCCAGTAAACTATCAGAGAATCAGCAAAGACCAGGGATCAGGGCCTTTACCCAGTAAACTATCAGTGAATCAGCACAGACCGGGGATCAGGGCCTTTACCCAGTAAACTATCAGTGAATCAGCAGAGACCAGGGATCAGGGCCTTTACCCAGTAAACTATCAGTGAATCAGCACAGACCAGGGATCAGGGCCTTTACCCAGTAAACTATCAGAGAATCAGCACCGACCAGGGATCAGGGCCTTTACCCAGTAAACTATCAGAGAATCAGCAAAGACCAGGGATCAGGGCCTTTACCCAGTAAACTATCAGAGAATCAGCACAGACCAGGGATCAGGGCCTTTACCCAGTAAACTATCAGTGAATCAGCACAGACCAGGGATCAGGGCCTTTACCCAGTAAACTATCAGAGAATCAGCACAGACCAGGGATCAGGGCCTTTACCCAGTAAACTATCAGTGAATCAGCAGAGACCAGGGATCAGGGCCTTTACCCAGTAAACTATCAGAGAATCAGCACAGACCAGGGATCAGGGTCTTTACCCAGTAAACTATCAGAGAATCAGCACAGACCAGGGATCAGGGCCTTTACCCAGTAAACTATCAGAGAGTCAGCACAGACCGGGGATCAGGTCCTTTACCCAGTAAACTATCAGAGAATCAGCACAGACCGGGGATCAGGGCCTTTACCCAGTGAACTATCAGTGAATCAGCACAGACCAGGGATCAGGGCCTTTACCCAGTAAACTATCAGTGAATCAGCACAGACCAGGGATCAGGGCCTTTACCCAGTAAACTATCAGAGAATCAGCACAGGCCAGGGATCAGGGCCTTTACCCAGTAAACTATCAGTGAATCAGCACAGACCAGGGATCAGGGTCTTTACCCAGTAAACTATCAGAGAATCAGCACAGACCAGGGATCAGGGCCTTTACCCAGTAAACTATCAGAGAATCAGCACAGGCCAGGGATCAGGGTCTTTACCCAGTAAACTATCAGAGAATCAGCACAGACCGGGGATCAGGGCCTTTACCCAGTAAACTATCAGAGAATCAGCACAGACCGGGGATCAGGGCCTTTACCCAGTAAACTATCAGAGAATCAGCACAGGCCAGGGATCAGGGCCTTTACCCAGTAAACTATCAGTGAATCAGCACAGACCAGGGATCAGAGCCTTTACCCAGTAAACTATCAGAGAATCAGCACAGAGCAGGGATCAGGGCCTTTACCCAATAAACTATCAGAGAATCAGCACAGACCAGGGATCAGGGCCTTTACCCAGTAAACTATCAGTGAATCAGCACAGACCAGGGATCAGGGCCTTTACCCAGTAAACTATCAGTGAATCAGCACAGACCAGGGATCAGGGCCTTTACCCAGTAAACTATCAGAGAATCAGCACAGACCAGGGATCAGGGCCTTTACCCAGTAAACTATCAGAGAATCAGCACAGACCAGTGATCAGGGCCTTTACCCAGTAAACTATCAGTGAATCAGCACAGACCAGGGATCAGGGCCTTTACCCGGTAAACTATCAGAGAATCAGCACAGACCAGGGATCAGAGCCTTCACCCAGTAAACTATCAGTGAATCAGCACAGACCGGGGATCAGGGCCTTTACCCAGTAAACTATCAGTGAATCAGCACAGACCAGGGATCAGAGCCTTCACCCAGTAAACTATCAGAGAATCAGCACAGACCAGGGATCAGGGCCTTTACCCAGTAAACTATCAGTGAATCAGCACAGACCAGGGATCAGGGCCTTTACACTGTAAACTATCAGTGAATCAGCACAGACCAGGGATCAGGGCCTTTACCCAGTAAACTATCAGAGAATCAGCACAGACCAGGGATCAGGGCCTTTACCCTGTAAACTATCAGAGAATCAGCAAAGACCAGGGATCAGGGCCTTTACCCAGTAAACTATCAGAGAATCAGCACAGACCGGGGATCAGGGCCTTTACCCAGTAAACTATCAGTGAATCAGCACAGACCAGGGATCAGGGCCTTTACCCAGTAAACTATCAGAGAATCAGCACAGACCAGGGATCAGGGCCTTTACCCAGTAAACTATCAGTGAATCAGCACAGACCGGGGATCAGGGCCTTTACCCAGTAAACTATCAGTGAATCAGCACAGACCAGGGATCAGGGCCTTTACCCAGTAAACTATCAGAGAATCAGCAAAGACCAGGGATCAGGGCCTTTACCCAGTAAACTATCAGTGAATCAGCACAGACCGGGGATCAGGGCCTTTTCCCAGTAAACTATCAGTGAATCAGCAGAGACCGGGGATCAGGGTCTTTACCCAGTAAACTATCAGTGAATCAGCACAGACCAGGGATCAGGGCCTTTACCCAGTAAACTATCAGTGAATCAGCACAGACCGGGGATCAGGGCCTTTACCCAGTAAACTATCAGTGAATCAGCACAGACCAGGGATCAGGGCCTTTACCCAGTAAACTATCAGTGAATCAGCACAGACCAGGGATCAGGGCCTTTACCCAGTAAACTATCAGTGAATCAGCACAGACCAGGGATCAGGGCCTTTACCCAGTAAACTATCAGAGAATCAGCACAGACCAGGGATCAGGGCCTTTACCCAGTAAACTATCAGAGAATCAGCAAAGACCAGGGATCAGGGCCTTTACCCAGTAAACTATCAGTGAATCAGCACAGACCAGGGATCAGGGCCTTTACCCAGTAAACTATCAGAGAATCAGCACAGACCAGGGATCAGGGCCTTTACCCAGTAAACTATCAGTGAATCAGCACAGACCAGGGATCAGGGCCTTTACCCAGTAAACTATCAGAGAATCAGCACAGACCAGGGATCAGGGTCTTTACCCAGTAAACTTTCAGAGAATCAGCACAGACCAGGGATCAGGGCCTTTACCCAGTAAACTATCAGAGAATCAGCACAGACCGGGGATCAGGGCCTTTACCCAGTAAACTATCAGAGAATCAGCACAGACCGGGGATCAGGGCCTTTACCCAGTGAACTATCAGTGAATCAGCACAGACCAGGTATCAGGGCCTTTACCCAGTAAACTATCAGTGAATCAGCACAGACCAGGGATCAGGGTCTTTACCCAGTAAACTATCAGAGAATCAGCACAGACCAGGGATCAGGGCCTTTACCCAGTAAACTATCAGAGAATCAGCACAGGCCAGGGATCAGGGTTTTTACCCAGTAAACTATCAGAGAATCAGCACAGACCGGGGATCAGGGCCTTTACCCAGTAAACTATCAGAGAATCAGCACAGACCGGGGATCAGGGCCTTTACCCAGTAAACTATCAGAGAATCAGCACAGGCCAGGGATCAGGGCCTTTACCCAGTAAACTATCAGTGAATCAGCACAGACCAGGGGTCAGAGCCTTTACCCAGTAAACTATCAGAGAATCAGCACAGAGCAGGGATCAGGGCCTTTACCCAGTAAACTATCAGAGAATCAGCACAGACCAGGTATCAGGGCCTTTACCCAGTAAACTATCAGAGAATCAGCACAGACCAGGGATCAGGGCCTTTACCCAGTAAACTATCAGTGAATCAGCACAGACCAGGGATCAGGGCCTTTACCCGGTAAACTATCAGAGAATCAGCACAGACCAGGGATCAGAGCCTTCACCCAGTAAACTATCAGTGAATCAGCACAGACCAGGGATCAGGGCCTTTACCCAGTAAACTATCAGTGAATCAGCACAGACCAGGGATCAGAGCCTTCACCCAGTAAACTATCAGAGAATCAGCACAGACCAGGGATCAGGGCCTTTACCCAGTAAACTATCAGTGAATCAGCACAGACCAGGGATCAGGGCCTTTACAATGTAAACTATCAGTGAATCAGCACAGACCAGGGATCAGGGCCTTTACCCAGTAAACTATCAGAGAATCAGCACAGACCAGGGATCAGGGTCTTTACCCAGTAAACTATCAGTGAATCAGCACAGACCAGGGATCAGGGCCTTTACCCAGTAAACTATCAGTGAATCAGCACAGACCGGGGATCAGGGCCTTTACCCAGTAAACTATCAGAGAATCAGCACAGACCAGGGATCAGGGCCTTTACCCAGTAAACTATCAGTGAATCAGCACAGACCAGGGATCAGGGCCTTTACCCAGTAAACTATCAGAGAATCAGCACAGACCAGGGATCAGGGCCTTTACCCAGTAAATTATCAGAGAATCAGCACAGACCAGGGATCAGGGCCTTTACCCAGTAAACTATCAGAGAATCAGCACAGACCGGCGATCAGGGCCTTTACCCAGTAAACTATCAGAGAATCAGCACAGACCAGGGATCAGGGCCTTTACCCAGTAAACTATCAGAGAATCAGCACAGACCAGGGATCAGGGCCTTCACCCAGTAAACTATCAGTGAATCAGCACAGACCGGGGATCAGGGCCTTTACCCAGTAAACTATCAGTGAATCAGCACAGACCAAGGATCAGGGCCTTTACCCAGTAAACTATCAGTGAATCAGCACAGACCAGGGATCAGGGCCTTTACCCAGTAAACTATCAGAGAATCAGCACAGACCGGGGATCAGGGCCTTTACCCAGTAAAGTATCAGAGAATCAGCACAGACCGGGGATCAGGGCCTTTACCCAGTAAACTATCAGTGAATCAGCACAGACCAGGGATCAGGGCCTTTACCCAGTAAACTATCAGTGAATCAGCACAGACCAGGGATCAGGGCCTTTACCCAGTAAACTATCAGTGAATCAGCACAGACCAGGGATCAGGGCCTTTACACAGTAAACTATCAGAGAATCATCACAGACCGGGGATCAGGGCCTTTACCCAGTAAACTATCAGTGAATCAGCACAGAGCAGGGATCAGGGCCTTTACCCAGTAAACTATCAGAGAATCAGCACAGAACAGGGATCAGGGCCTTTACCCAGTAAACTATCAGAGAATCAGCACAGACCAGGGATCAGGGCCTTTACCCAGTAAACTATCAGTGAATCAGCACAGACCAGGGATCAGGGCCTTTACCCAGTAAACTATCAGAGAATCAGCACAGAACAGGGATCAGGGCCTTTACCCAGTAAACTATCAGAGAATCAGCACAGACCAGGGATCAGGGCCTTTTCCCAGTAAACTATCAGAGAATCAGCACAGACCAGGGATCAGGGTCTTCACCCAGTAAACTATCAGTGAATCAGCACAGACCGGGGATCAGGGCCTTTACCCAGTAAACTATCAGAGAATCAGCACAGACCGGGGATCAGGGCCTTTACCCAGTAAACTATCAGTGAATCAGCACAGACCGGGGATCAGGGCCTTTACCCAGTAAACTATCAGAGAATCAGCACAGACCAGGGATCAGGGCCTTTACCCAGTAAACTATCAGAGAATCAGCACAGACCGGGGATCTGGGCCTTTACCCAGTAAACTAACAGTGAATCAGCACAGACCAGGGATCAGGGCCTTTACCCAGTAAACTATCAGTGAATCAGCACAGACCAGGGATCAGAGCCTTTACCCAGTAAACTATCAGAGAATCAGCACAGACCAGGGATCAGGGCCTTTACCCAGTAAACTATCAGTGAATCAGCACAGAGCAGGGATCAGGGCCTTTACCCAGTAAACTATCAGAGAATCAGCACAGACCAGGGATCAGGGCCTTTACCCAGTAAACTATCAGTGAATCAGCACAGAGCACGGATCAGGGCCTTTACCCAGTAAACTATCAGTGAATCAGCACAGACCAGGGATCAGAGCCTTTACCCAGTAAACTATCAGAGAATCAGCACAGACCAGGGATCAGGGCCTTTACCCAGTAAACTATCAGAGAATCAGCACAGACCAGGGATCAGGGTCTTTACCCAGTAAACTATCAGAGAATCAGCACAGACCAGGGATCAGGGCCTTTACCCAGTGAACTATCAGAGAATCAGCACAGACCAGGGATCAGGGCCTTTACCCAGTAAACTATCAGTGAATCAGCACAGACCAGGGATCAGGGCCTTTACCCAGTAAACTATCAGAGAATCAGCACAGACCGGGGATCAGGGCCTTTACCCAGTAAACTATCAGAGAATCATCACAGACCAGGGATCAGGGCCTTTACCCAGTAAACTATCAGTGAATCAGCACAGACCAGGGATCAGGGCCTTCACCCAGTAAACTATCAGAGAATCAGCACAGACCAGGGATCAGGGTCTTTACCCAGTAAACTATCAGAGAATCAGCACAGACCAGGGATCAGGGCCTTTACCCAGTGAACTATCAGAGAATCAGCACAGACCAGGGATCAGGGCCTTTACCCAGTAAACTATCAGTGAATCAGCACAGACCAGGGATCAGGGCCTTTACCCAGTAAACTATCAGAGAATCAGCACAGACCAGGGATCAGGGCCTTTACACAGTAAACTATCAGTGAATCAGCACAGACCAGGGATCAGGGCCTTTACCCAGTAAACTATCAGAGAATCAGCACAGACCAGGGATCAGGGCCTTTACCCAGTAAACTATCAGTGAATCAGCACAGACCAGGGATCAGGGCCTTTACCCAGTAAACTATCAGAGAATCAGCACAGACCAGGGATCAGGGCCTTTACCCAGTAAACTATCAGTGAATCAGCACAGACCAGGGATTAGGGTCTTTACCCAGTAAACTATCAGTGAATCAGCACAGACCAGGGATCAGGGCCTTTACCCAGTAAACTATCAGTGAATCAGCACAGACCGGGGATCAGGGCCTTTACCCAGTAAACTATCAGAGAATCAGCACAGACCAGGGATCAGGGCCTTTACCCAGTAAACTATCAGTGAATCAGCACAGATCGGGGATCAGGGCCTTTACCCAGTAAACTATCAGAGAATCAGCACAGACCGGGGATCAGGGCCTTTACCAGTAAACTATCAGTGAATCAGCACAGACCAGGGATCAGGGCCTTTACCCTGTAAACTATCAGTGAATCAGCAAAGACCAGGGATCAGGGCCTTTACCCAGTAAACTATCAGTGAATCAGCACAGGCCAGGGATCAGGGCCTTTACCCAGTAAACTATCAGTGAATCAGCACAGACCAGGGATCAGGGCCTTTACCCTGTAAACTATCAGTGAATCAGCAAAGACCAGGGATCAGGGCCTTTACCCAGTAAACTATCAGTGAATCAGCAAAGACCAGGGATCAGGGCCTTTACCCAGTAAACTATCAGAGAATCAGCACAGACCAGGGATCAGGGCCTTTACCCAGTAAACTATCAGAGAATCAGCACAGACCAGGGATCAGGGCCTTTACCCAGTAAACTATCAGAGAATCAGCACAGACCAGGGATCAGGGCCTTTATCCAGTAAACTATCAGAGAATCAGCACAGACCAGGGATCAGGGCCATTACCCAGTAAACTATCAGAGAATCATCACAGACCGGGGATCAGGGCCTTTACCCAGTAAACGATCAGTAATTCAGCACAGACCAGGGATGAGGGCCTTTACCCAGTAAACTATCAGTGAATCAGCACAGACCAGGGATCAGGGCCTTTGCCCAGTAAACTATCAGAGAATCAGCACAGACCAGTGATCAGGGCCTTTACCCAGTAAACTATCAGAGAATCAGCACAGACCAGGGATCAGGGCCTTTACCCAGTAAACTATCAGTGAATCAGCACAGACCAGGGATCAGGGCCTTTACCCAGTTAACTATCAGTGAATCAGCACAGACCAGGGATCAGGGCCTTTACCCAGTAAACTATCAGTGAATCAGCACAGACCAGGGATCAGGGCCTTTACCCAGTAAACGATCAGTGAATCAGCACAGACCAGGGATCAGGGCCTTTACCCAGTAAACTATCAGTGAATCAGCACAGACCAGGGATCAGGGCCTTTACCCAGTAAACTATCAGTGAATCAGCACAGACCAGGGATCAGGGCCTTTACCCAGTAAACTATCAGATAATCAGCACAGACCAGGGATCAGGGCCTTTACCCAGTAAACTATCAGAGAATCAGCACAGACCAGGGATCAGGGCCTTTCCCCAGTAAACTATCAGAGAATCAGCACAGACCAGGGATCAGGGCCTTTTCCCAGTAAACTATCAGAGAATCAGCACAGGCCAGGGATCAGGGCCTTTATGCAGTAAACTATCAGTGAATCAGCACAGACCAGGGATCAGGGCTTTAACCGAGGAAACTATCAGAGAATCAGCACAGATCGGGGATCAGGGCCTTTACCCAGTAAACTATCAGAGAATCAGTACAGACCAGGGATCAGGGCCTTTACCCAGTAAACTATCAGAGAATCAGCACAGACCAGGGATCAGGGCCTTTACCCAGTAAACTATCAGAGAATCAGCACAGACCGGGGATCAGGGCCTTTACCCAGTAAACTATCAGTGAATCAGCACAGACCAGGGATCAGGGCCTTTACCCAGTAAACTATCAGAGAATCAGCACAGACCAGGGATCAGGGCCTTTTCCCAGCAAACTATCAGTTAATCAGCACAGACCAGGGATCAGGGCCTTTACCCAGTAAACTATCAGTGAATCAGCACAGACCAGGGATCAGGGCCTTTACCCAGTAAACTATCAGTGAATCAGCACAGACCAGGGATCAGGGCCTTTGCCCAGTAAACTTTCAGAGAATCAGCACAGACCAGGGATCAGGGCTTTTACCCAGTAAACTATCAGAGAATCAGCACATACCAGGGATCAGGGCCTTTACCCAGTAAACTATCAGTGAATCAGCACAGACCAGGGATCAGGGCCTTTACCCAGTAAACTATCAGTGAATCAGCACAGACCGGGGATCAGGGCCTTTACCCAGTAAACTATCAGAGAATCAGCACAGACCAGGGATCAGGGCCTTTACCCAGTAAACTATCAGTGAATCAGCACAGACCAGGGATCAGGGCCTTTACCCAGTAAACTATCAGAGAATCAGTACAGACCGGGGATCAGGGCATTTACCCAGTAAACTATCAGAGAATCAGCACAGACCAGGGATCAGGGCCTTTACCCAGTAAACTATCAGTGAATCAGCACAGACCAGGGATCAGGGCCTTTACCCAGTAAACTATCAGTGAATCAGCACAGACCAGGGATCAGGGTCTTTACGCAGTAAACTATCAGAGAATCAGCACAGGCCAGGGATCAGGGTCATTTCCCACTAAACTATCAGAGAATCAGCACAGACCATGGATCAGGGCGTTTACCCAGTAAAGTGTCAGTGAAACATCACAGACCAGGGATCAGGGTCTTTAACCAGTAAACTATCAGAGAATCAGCACAGACCGGGAATCAGAGCCTTTACCCAGTAAACTATCAGTGAATCAGCACAGACCGGGAATCAGAGCCTTGACCCAGTAAACTATCAGAGAATCAGCACAGACCAGGGATCAGGGCCTTTACCCAGTAAACTATCAGAGAATCAGCACAGACCAGGGATCAGGGCCTTTACCCAGTAAACTATCAGTGAATCAGCACAGACCGGGAATCAGAGCCTTTACCCAGTAAACTATCAGAGAATCAGCACAGACCAGGGATCAGGGCCTTTACCCAGTAAACTATCAGAGAATCAGCACAGACCGGGGATCAGGGCCTTTACCCAGTAAACTATCAGTGAATCAGCACAGACCAGGGATCAGGGCCTTTACCCAGTAAACTATCAGTGAATCAGCACAGACCAGGGATCAGGGCCTTTACCCAGTAAACTATCAGAGAATCAGCACAGACCAGGGATCAGGGCCTTTACCCAGTAAACTATCAGAGAATCAGCACAGACCAGGGATCAGGGCCTTTACCCAGTAAACTATCAGTGAATCATCACAGACCAGGGATCAGGGTCTTTCCCCAGTGAACTATCAGTGAATCAGCACAGACCAGGGATCAGGGCCTTTACCCAGTAAACTATCAGTGAATCAGCACAGACCAGGGATCAGGACCTTTACCCAGTAAACTATCAGTGAATCAGCACAGACCAGGGATCAGGGCCTTTACCCAGTAAACTATCAGAGAATCAGCACAGACCGGGGATCAGGGCCTTTACCCAGTAAACTATCAGTGAATCAGCACAGACCAGGGATCAGGGCCTTTACCCAGTAAACTATCAGTGAATCAGCACAGACGGGAATCAGGGCCTTTACCCAGTAAACTATCAGTGAATCAGCACAGAACAGGGATCAGGACCTTTGCCCAGTAAACTATCAGTGAATCAGCACAGACCAGGGATCAGGGCCTTTACCCACTAAATTATCAGTGAATCAGCACAGACCAGGGATCAGGGCCTTTACCCACTAAATTATCAGTGAATCAGCACAGACCAGGGATCAGGGCCTTTACCCCGTAAACTATCAGTGAATCAGCACAGACCAGGGATAAGGACCTTTACCCAGTAAACTATCAGAGAATCAGCACAGCCCGGGATTCAGAGCCTTGACCCAATAAACTATCAGAGAATCATCACAGACCAGGGATCAGGGCCTTTACCCAGTAAACTATCAGAGAATCAGCACAGACCAGGGATCAGGGCCTTTACCCAGTAAACTATCAGTGAATCAGCACAGACCAGGGATCAGGGCCTTTACCCAGTAAACTATCAGAGAATCAGCACAGACCAGGGATCAGGGCCTTTACCCTGTAAACTATCAGAGAATCAGCACAGACCAGGGATCAGGGCCTTTACCCAGTAAACTATCAGAGAATCAGTACAGACCGGGGATCAGGGCCTTTACCCAGTAAACTATCAGAGAATCAGCACAGACCAGGGATCAGGGCCTTTACCCAGTAAACTATCAGAGAATCAGCACAGACCAGGGATCAGGGCCTTTACCCAGTAAACTATCAGTGAATCAGCACAGACCAGGGATCAGGGGCTTTACCCAGTAAACTATCAGTGAATCAGCACAGACCAGGGATCAGGGCCTTTACCCAGTAAACTATCAGAGAATCAGCACAGACCAGGGATCAGGGCCTTCACCCAGTAAACTAACAGAGAATCAGCACAGACCGGGGATCAGGGCCTTTACCCAGTAAACTATCAGAGAATCAGCACAGACCAGGGATCAGGGCCTTTACCCAGTAAACTATCAGTGAATCAGCACAGACCAGGGATCAGGGCCTTTACCCAGTAAACTATCAGAGAATCATCACAGACCGGGGATCAGGGCCTTTACCCAGTAAACGATCAGTAATTCAGCACAGACCAGGGATGAGGGCCTTTACCCAGTAAACTATCAGTGAATCAGCACAGACCAGGGATCAGGGCCTTTGCCCAGTAAACTATCAGAGAATCAGCACAGACCAGTGATCAGGGCCTTTACCCAGTAAACTATCAGAGAATCAGCACAGACCAGGGATCAGGGCCTTTACCCAGTAAACTATCAGTGAATCAGCACAGACCAGGGATCAGGGCCTTTACCCAGTTAACTATCAGTGAATCAGCACAGACCAGGGATCAGGGCCTTTACCCAGTAAACTATCAGTGAATCAGCACAGACCAGGGATCAGGGCCTTTACCCAGTAAACGATCAGTGAATCAGCACAGACCAGGGATCAGGGCCTTTACCCAGTAAACTATCAGTGAATCAGCACAGACCAGGGATCAGGGCCTTTACCCAGTAAACTATCAGTGAATCAGCACAGACCAGGGATCAGGGCCTTTACCCAGTAAACTATCAGATAATCAGCACAGACCAGGGATCAGGGCCTTTACCCAGTAAACTATCAGAGAATCAGCACAGACCAGGGATCAGGGCCTTTCCCCAGTAAACTATCAGAGAATCAGCACAGACCAGGGATCAGGGCCTTTTCCCAGTAAACTATCAGAGAATCAGCACAGGCCAGGGATCAGGGCCTTTATGCAGTAAACTATCAGTGAATCAGCACAGACCAGGGATCAGGGCTTTAACCGAGGAAACTATCAGAGAATCAGCACAGATCGGGGATCAGGGCCTTTACCCAGTAAACTATCAGAGAATCAGTACAGACCAGGGATCAGGGCCTTTACCCAGTAAACTATCAGAGAATCAGCACAGACCAGGGATCAGGGCCTTTACCCAGTAAACTATCAGAGAATCAGCACAGACCGGGGATCAGGGCCTTTACCCAGTAAACTATCAGTGAATCAGCACAGACCAGGGATCAGGGCCTTTACCCAGTAAACTATCAGAGAATCAGCACAGACCAGGGATCAGGGCCTTTTCCCAGCAAACTATCAGTTAATCAGCACAGACCAGGGATCAGGGCCTTTACCCAGTAAACTATCAGTGAATCAGCACAGACCAGGGATCAGGGCCTTTACCCAGTAAACTATCAGTGAATCAGCACAGACCAGGGATCAGGGCCTTTGCCCAGTAAACTTTCAGAGAATCAGCACAGACCAGGGATCAGGGCTTTTACCCAGTAAACTATCAGAGAATCAGCACATACCAGGGATCAGGGCCTTTACCCAGTAAACTATCAGTGAATCAGCACAGACCAGGGATCAGGGCCTTTACCCAGTAAACTATCAGTGAATCAGCACAGACCGGGGATCAGGGCCTTTACCCAGTAAACTATCAGAGAATCAGCACAGACCAGGGATCAGGGCCTTTACCCAGTAAACTATCAGTGAATCAGCACAGACCAGGGATCAGGGCCTTTACCCAGTAAACTATCAGAGAATCAGTACAGACCGGGGATCAGGGCATTTACCCAGTAAACTATCAGAGAATCAGCACAGACCAGGGATCAGGGCCTTTACCCAGTAAACTATCAGTGAATCAGCACAGACCAGGGATCAGGGCCTTTACCCAGTAAACTATCAGTGAATCAGCACAGACCAGGGATCAGGGTCTTTACGCAGTAAACTATCAGAGAATCAGCACAGGCCAGGGATCAGGGTCATTTCCCACTAAACTATCAGAGAATCAGCACAGACCATGGATCAGGGCGTTTACCCAGTAAAGTGTCAGTGAAACATCACAGACCAGGGATCAGGGTCTTTAACCAGTAAACTATCAGAGAATCAGCACAGACCGGGAATCAGAGCCTTTACCCAGTAAACTATCAGTGAATCAGCACAGACCGGGAATCAGAGCCTTTACCCAGTAAACTATCAGAGAATCAGCACAGACCAGGGATCAGGGCCTTTACCCAGTAAACTATCAGAGAATCAGCACAGACCAGGGATCAGGGCCTTTACCCAGTAAACTATCAGTGAATCAGCACAGACCGGGAATCAGAGCCTTTACCCAGTAAACTATCAGAGAATCAGCACAGACCAGGGATCAGGGCCTTTACCCAGTAAACTATCAGAGAATCAGCACAGACCGGGGATCAGGGCCTTTACCCATTAAACTATCAGTGAATCAGCACAGACCAGGGATCAGGGCCTTTACCCAGTAAACTATCAGTGAATCAGCACAGACCAGGGATCAGGGCCTTTACCCAGTAAACTATCAGAGAATCAGCACAGACCAGGGATCAGGGCCTTTACCCAGTAAACTATCAGAGAATCAGCACAGACCAGGGATCAGGGCCTTTACCCAGTAAACTATCAGTGAATCATCACAGACCAGGGATCAGGGTCTTTCCCCAGTGAACTATCAGTGAATCAGCACAGACCAGGGATCAGGGCCTTTACCCAGTAAACTATCAGTGAATCAGCACAGACCAGGGATCAGGACCTTTACCCAGTAAACTATCAGTGAATCAGCACAGACCAGGGATCAGGGCCTTTACCCAGTAAACTATCAGAGAATCAGCACAGACCGGGGATCAGGGCCTTTACCCAGTAAACTATCAGTGAATCAGCACAGACCAGGGATCAGGGCCTTTACCCAGTAAACTATCAGTGAATCAGCACAGACGGGAATCAGGGCCTTTACCCAGTAAACTATCAGTGAATCAGCACAGAACAGGGATCAGGACCTTTGCCCAGTAAACTATCAGTGAATCAGCACAGACCAGGGATCAGGGCCTTTACCCACTAAATTATCAGTGAATCAGCACAGACCAGGGATCAGGGCCTTTACCCACTAAATTATCAGTGAATCAGCACAGACCAGGGATCAGGGCCTTTACCCCGTAAACTATCAGTGAATCAGCACAGACCAGGGATAAGGACCTTTACCCAGTAAACTATCAGAGAATCAGCACAGCCCGGGATTCAGAGCCTTGACCCAATAAACTATCAGAGAATCATCACAGACCAGGGATCAGGGCCTTTACCCAGTAAACTATCAGAGAATCAGCACAGACCAGGGATCAGGGCCTTTACCCAGTAAACTATCAGTGAATCAGCACAGACCAGGGATCAGGGCCTTTACCCAGTAAACTATCAGAGAATCAGCACAGACCAGGGATCAGGGCCTTTACCCTGTAAACTATCAGAGAATCAGCACAGACCAGGGATCAGGGCCTTTACCCAGTAAACTATCAGAGAATCAGTACAGACCGGGGATCAGGGCCTTTACCCAGTAAACTATCAGAGAATCAGCACAGACCAGGGATCAGGGCCTTTACCCAGTAAACTATCAGAGAATCAGCACAGACCAGGGATCAGGGCCTTTACCCAGTAAACTATCAGTGAATCAGCACAGACCAGGGATCAGGGGCTTTACCCAGTAAACTATCAGTGAATCAGCACAGACCAGGGATCAGGGCCTTTACCCAGTAAACTATCAGAGAATCAGCACAGACCAGGGATCAGGGCCTTCACCCAGTAAACTAACAGAGAATCAGCACAGACCGGGGATCAGGGCCTTTACCCAGTAAACTATCAGAGAATCAGCACAGACCAGGGATCAGGGCCTTTACCCAGTAAACTATCAGTGAATCAGCACAGACCAGGGATCAGGGCCTTTACCCAGTAAACTATCAGTGAATCAGCACAGACCAGGGATCAGGGCCTTTACCCAGTAAACTATCAGAGAATCAGCACAGACCGGGGATCAGGGCCTTTACCCAGTAAACTATCAGAGAATCAGCACAGACCAGGGATCAGGGCCTTTACCCAGTAAACTATCAGTGAATCAGCACAGACCAGCGATCAGGGCCTTTACCCAGTAAACTATCAGAGAATCAGCACAGACCAGGAATCAGGGCCTTTACCCAGTAAACTATCAGTGAATCAGCACAGACCAGGGATCAGGGCCTTTACCCAGTAAACTATCAGAGAATCAGCACAGACCGGGGATCAGGGCCTTTACCCAGTAAACTATCAGAGAATCAGCACAGACCAGGGATCAGGGCCTTTACCCAGTAAACTATCAGTGAATCAGCACAGATCGGGGATCAGGGCCTTTACCCAGTAAACTATCAGAGAATCAGCACAGACCGGGGATCAGGGCCTTTACCAGTAAACTATCAGTGAATCAGCACAGACCAGGGATCAGGGCCTTTACCCTGTAAACTATCAGTGAATCAGCAAAGACCAGGGATCAGGGCCTTTACCCAGTAAACTATCAGTGAATCAGCACAGGCCAGGGATCAGGGCCTTTACCCAGTAAACTATCAGTGAATCAGCACAGACCAGGGATCAGGGCCTTTACCCTGTAAACTATCAGTGAATCAGCAAAGACCAGGGATCAGGGCCTTTACCCAGTAAACTATCAGTGAATCAGCAAAGACCAGGGATCAGGGCCTTTACCCAGTAAACTATCAGAGAATCAGCACAGACCAGGGATCAGGGCCTTTACCCAGTAAACTATCAGAGAATCAGCACAGACCAGGGATCAGGGCCTTTACCCAGTAAACTATCAGAGAATCAGCACAGACCAGGGATCAGGGCCTTTATCCAGTAAACTATCAGAGAATCAGCACAGACCAGGGATCAGGGCCATTACCCAGTAAACTATCAGAGAATCATCACAGACCGGGGATCAGGGCCTTTACCCAGTAAACGATCAGTAATTCAGCACAGACCAGGGATCAGGGCCTTTACCCAGTAAACTATCAGTGAATCAGCACAGACCAGGGATCAGGGCCTTTGCCCAGTAAACTATCAGAGAATCAGCACAGACCAGGGATCAGGGACTTTAGACAGTAAAATGTCAGAGAATCAGCACAGACCGGGGATCAGGGCCTTCACCCAGTAAACTATCAGAGAATCAGCACAGACCAGGGATCAGGGCCTTTACCCAGTAAACTATCAGTGAATCAGCACAGACCAGGGATCAGGGCCTTTACCCAGTAAACTATCAGAGAATCAGCACAGACCAGTGATCAGGGCCTTTACCCAGTAAACTATCAGAGAATCAGCACAGACCAGGGATCAGGGCCTTTACCCAGTAAACTATCAGTGAATCAGCACAGACCAGGGATCAGGGCCTTTACCCAGTTAACTATCAGTGAATCAGCACAGACCAGGGATCAGGGCCTTTACCCAGTAAACTATCAGTGAATCAGCACAGACCAGGGATCAGGGCCTTTACCCAGTAAACGATCAGTGAATCAGCACAGACCAGGGATCAGGGCCTTTACCCAGTAAACTATCAGTGAATCAGCACAGACCAGGGATCAGGGCCTTTACCCAGTAAACTATCAGTGAATCAGCACAGACCAGGGATCAGGGCCTTTACCCAGTAAACTATCAGATAATCAGCACAGACCAGGGATCAGGGCCTTTACCCAGTAAACTATCAGAGAATCAGCACAGACCAGGGATCAGGGCCTTTCCCCAGTAAACTATCAGAGAATCAGCACAGACCAGGGATCAGGGCCTTTTCCCAGTAAACTATCAGAGAATCAGCACAGGCCAGGGATCAGGGCCTTTATGCAGTAAACTATCAGTGAATCAGCACAGACCAGGGATCAGGGCTTTAACCGAGGAAACTATCAGAGAATCAGCACAGATCGGGGATCAGGGCCTTTACCCAGTAAACTATCAGAGAATCAGTACAGACCAGGGATCAGGGCCTTTACCCAGTAAACTATCAGAGAATCAGCACAGACCAGGGATCAGGGCCTTTACCCAGTAAACTATCAGAGAATCAGCACAGACCGGGGATCAGGGCCTTTACCCAGTAAACTATCAGTGAATCAGCACAGACCAGGGATCAGGGCCTTTACCCAGTAAACTATCAGAGAATCAGCACAGACCAGGGATCAGGGCCTTTTCCCAGCAAACTATCAGTTAATCAGCACAGACCAGGGATCAGGGCCTTTACCCAGTAAACTATCAGTGAATCAGCACAGACCAGGGATCAGGGCCTTTACCCAGTAAACTATCAGTGAATCAGCACAGACCAGGGATCAGGGCCTTTGCCCAGTAAACTTTCAGAGAATCAGCACAGACCAGGGATCAGGGCTTTTACCCAGTAAACTATCAGAGAATCAGCACATACCAGGGATCAGGGCCTTTACCCAGTAAACTATCAGTGAATCAGCACAGACCAGGGATCAGGGCCTTTACCCAGTAAACTATCAGTGAATCAGCACAGACCGGGGATCAGGGCCTTTACCCAGTAAACTATCAGAGAATCAGCACAGACCAGGGATCAGGGCCTTTACCCAGTAAACTATCAGTGAATCAGCACAGACCAGGGATCAGGGCCTTTACCCAGTAAACTATCAGAGAATCAGTACAGACCGGGGATCAGGGCATTTACCCAGTAAACTATCAGAGAATCAGCACAGACCAGGGATCAGGGCCTTTACCCATTAAACTATCAGTGAATCAGCACAGACCAGGGATCAGGGCCTTTACCCAGTAAACTATCAGTGAATCAGCACAGACCAGGGATCAGGGTCTTTACGCAGTAAACTATCAGAGAATCAGCACAGGCCAGGGATCAGGGTCATTTCCCACTAAACTATCAGAGAATCAGCACAGACCATGGATCAGGGCGTTTACCCAGTAAAGTGTCAGTGAAACATCACAGACCAAGGATCAGGGTCTTTAACCAGTAAACTATCAGAGAATCAGCACAGACCGGGAATCAGAGCCTTTACCCAGTAAACTATCAGTGAATCAGCACAGACCGGGAATCAGAGCCTTTACCCAGTAAACTATCAGAGAATCAGCACAGACCAGGGATCAGGGCCTTTACCCAGTAAACTATCAGAGAATCAGCACAGACCAGGGATCAGGGCCTTTACCCAGTAAACTATCAGTGAATCAGCACAGACCGGGAATCAGAGCCTTTACCCAGTAAACTATCAGAGAATCAGCACAGACCAGGGATCAGGGCCTTTACCCAGTAAACTATCAGAGAATCAGCACAGACCGGGGATCAGGGCCTTTACCCAGTAAACTATCAGTGAATCAGCACAGACCAGGGATCAGGGCCTTTACCCAGTAAACTATCAGTGAATCAGCACAGACCAGGGATCAGGGCCTTTACCCAGTAAACTATCAGAGAATCAGCACAGACCAGGGATCAGGGCCTTTACCCAGTAAACTATCAGAGAATCAGCACAGACCAGGGATCAGGGCCTTTACCCAGTAAACTATCAGTGAATCATCACAGACCAGGGATCAGGGTCTTTCCCCAGTGAACTATCAGTGAATCAGCACAGACCAGGGATCAGGGCCTTTACCCAGTAAACTATCAGTGAATCAGCACAGACCAGGGATCAGGACCTTTACCCAGTAAACTATCAGTGAATCAGCACAGACCAGGGATCAGGGCCTTTACCCAGTAAACTATCAGAGAATCAGCACAGACCGGGGATCAGGGCCTTTACCCAGTAAACTATCAGTGAATCAGCACAGACCAGGGATCAGGGCCTTTACCCAGTAAACTATCAGTGAATCAGCACAGACGGGAATCAGGGCCTTTACCCAGTAAACTATCAGTGAATCAGCACAGAACAGGGATCAGGACCTTTGCCCAGTAAACTATCAGTGAATCAGCACAGACCAGGGATCAGGGCCTTTACCCACTAAATTATCAGTGAATCAGCACAGACCAGGGATCAGGGCCTTTACCCACTAAATTATCAGTGAATCAGCACAGACCAGGGATCAGGGCCTTTACCCCGTAAACTATCAGTGAATCAGCACAGACCAGGGATCAGGACCTTTACCCAGTAAACTATCAGAGAATCAGCACAGCCCGGGATTCAGAGCCTTGACCCAATAAACTATCAGAGAATCATCACAGACCAGGGATCAGGGCCTTTACCCAGTAAACTATCAGAGAATCAGCACAGACCAGGGATCAGGGCCTTTACCCAGTAAACTATCAGTGAATCAGCACAGACCAGGGATCAGGGCCTTTACCCAGTAAACTATCAGAGAATCAGCACAGACCAGGGATCAGGGCCTTTACCCTGTAAACTATCAGAGAATCAGCACAGACCAGGGATCAGGGCCTTTACCCAGTAAACTATCAGAGAATCAGTACAGACCGGGGATCAGGGCCTTTACCCAGTAAACTATCAGAGAATCAGCACAGACCAGGGATCAGGGCCTTTACCCAGTAAACTATCAGAGAATCAGCACAGACCAGGGATCAGGGCCTTTACCCAGTAAACTATCAGTGAATCAGCACAGACCAGGGATCAGGGGCTTTACCCAGTAAACTATCAGTGAATCAGCACAGACCAGGGATCAGGGCCTTTACCCAGTAAACTATCAGAGAATCAGCACAGACCAGGGATCAGGGCCTTCACCCAGTAAACTAACAGAGAATCAGCACAGACCGGGGATCAGGGCCTTTACCCAGTAAACTATCAGAGAATCAGCACAGACCAGGGATCAGGGCCTTTACCCAGTAAACTATCAGTGAATCAGCACAGACCAGGGATCAGGGCCTTTACCCAGTAAACTATCAGTGAATCAGCACAGACCAGGGATCAGGGCCTTTACCCAGTAAACTATCAGAGAATCAGCACAGACCGGGGATCAGGGCCTTTACCCAGTAAACTATCAGAGAATCAGCACAGACCAGGGATCAGGGCCTTTACCCAGTAAACTATCAGTGAATCAGCACAGACCAGGGATCAGGGCCTTTACCCAGTAAACTATCAGTGAATCAGCACAGACCAGGGATCAGGGCCTTTACCCAGTAAACTATCAGAGAATCAGCACAGACCAGGAATCAGGGCCTTTACCCAGTAAACTATCAGTGAATCAGCACAGACCAGGGATCAGGGCCTTTACCCAGTAAACTATCAGAGAATCAGCACAGACCAGGGATCAGGGCCTTTACCCAGTAAACTATCAGAGAATCAGCACAGACCAGGGATATGGGCCTTTCCCCAGTAAACTATCAGAGAATCAGCACAGACCAGGGATATGGGCCTTTCACCAGTAAACTATCAGTGAATCAGCACAGACCGGGGATCAGGGCCTTTACCCAGTAAACTATCAGAGAATCAGCACAGACCAGGGATCAGGGCCTTTACCCAGTAAACTAACAGAGAATCAGCACAGACCAGGGATCAGGGCCTTTACCCAGTGAACTATCAGTGAATCAGCACAGACCAGGGATCAGGGCCTTTACCCAGTAAACTATCAGAGAATCAGCACAGACCAGGGATCAGGGCCTTTACCCAGTAAACTATCAGAGAATCAGCACAGACCAGGGATCAGGGCCTTTACCCAGTAAACTATCAGAGAATCAGCACAGATCCTGGGATCAGGGCCTTTACCCAGTAAACTATCAGTGAATCAGCACAGACCGGGGATCAGGGCCTTTACCCAGTAAACTATCAGAGAATCAGCACAGACCAGGGATCAGGGCCTTTACCCAGTAAACTATCAGTGAATCAGCACAGACCAGGGATCAGGGCCTTTACCCAGTAAACTATCAGTGAATCAGCACAGACCAGGGATCAGGGCATTTACCCAGTAAACTATCAGAGAATCAGCACAGACCGGGGATCAGGGCGTTTACCCAGTAAACTATCAGTGAATCAGCACAGACCAGGGATCAGGGCCTTTACCCAGTAAACTATCAGAGAATCAGCACAGACCGGGGATCAGGGCCTTTACCCAGTAAACTATCAGAGAATCAGCACAGACCAGGGATCAGGGTCTTTACCCAGTAAACTATCAGTGAATCAGCACAGACCAGGGATCAGGGCCTTTACCCAGTAAACTATCAGAGAATCAGCACAGACCGGGGATCAGGGCCTTTACCCAGTAAACGATCAGAGAATCAGCACAGACCAGGGATCAGGGTCTTTACCCAGTAAACTATCAGTGAATCAGCACAGACCGGGGATCAGGGCCTTTACCCAGTAAAGTGTCAGTGAATCAGCACAGACCGGGGATCAGGGCCTTTACCCAGTAAACTATCAGAGAATCAGCACAGACCGGGGATCAGGGCCTTTACCCAGTAAACTATCAGAGAATCAGCACAGACCAGGGATCAGGGCCTTTACCCAGTAAACTATCAGTGAATCAGCACAGACCAGGGATCAGGGCCTTTACCCAGTAAACTATCAGTGAATCAGCACAGACCAGGGATCAGGGCCTTTACCCAGTAAACTATCAGAGAATCAGCACAGACCAGGAATCAGGGCCTTTACCCAGTAAACTATCAGTGAATCAGCACAGACCAGGGATCAGGGCCTTTACCCAGTAAACTATCAGAGAATCAGCACAGACCAGGGATCAGGGCCTTTACCCAGTAAACTATCAGAGAATCAGCACAGACCAGGGATATGGGCCTTTCCCCAGGAAACTATCAGAGAATCAGCACAGACCAGGGATATGGGCCTTTCACCAGTAAACTATCAGTGAATCAGCACAGACCGGGGATCAGGGCCTTTACCCAGTAAACTATCAGAGAATCAGCACAGACCAGGGATCAGGGCCTTTACCCAGTAAACTAACAGAGAATCAGCACAGACCAGGGATCAGGGCCTTTACCCAGTGAACTATCAGTGAATCAGCACAGACCAGGGATCAGGGCCTTTACCCAGTAAACTATCAGAGAATCAGCACAGACCAGGGATCAGGGCCTTTACCCAGTAAACTATCAGAGAATCAGCACAGACCAGGGATCAGGGCCTTTACCCAGTAAACTATCAGAGAATCAGCACAGATCCTGGGATCAGGGCCTTTACCCAGTAAACTATCAGTGAATCAGCACAGACCGGGGATCAGGGCCTTTACCCAGTAAACTATCAGAGAATCAGCACAGACCAGGGATCAGGGCCTTTACCCAGTAAACTATCAGTGAATCAGCACAGACCAGGGATCAGGGCCTTTACCCAGTAAACTATCAGTGAATCAGCACAGACCAGGGATCAGGGCATTTACCCAGTAAACTATCAGAGAATCAGCACAGACCGGGGATCAGGGCATTTACCCAGTAAACTATCAGTGAATCAGCACAGACCAGGGATCAGGGCCTTTACCCAGTAAACTATCAGAGAATCAGCACAGACCGGGGATCAGGGCCTTTACCCAGTAAACTATCAGAGAATCAGCACAGACCAGGGATCAGGGTCTTTACCCAGTAAACTATCAGTGAATCAGCACAGACCAGGGATCAGGGCCTTTACCCAGTAAACTATCAGAGAATCAGCACAGACCGGGGATCAGGGCCTTTACCCAGTAAACGATCAGAGAATCAGCACAGACCAGGGATCAGGGTCTTTACCCAGTAAACTATCAGTGAATCAGCACAGACCGGGGATCAGGGCCTTTACCCAGTAAAGTGTCAGTGAATCAGCACAGACCGGGGATCAGGGCCTTTACCCAGTAAACTATCAGAGAATCAGCACAGACCGGGGATCAGGGCCTTTACCCAGTAAACTATCAGTGAATCAGCACAGACCGGTGATCAGGGCCTTTACCCAGTAAACTATCAGTGAATCAGCACAGACCAGGGATCAGGGCCTTTACCCAGTAAACTATCAGTGAATCAGCACAGACCGGGGATCAGGGCCTTTACCCAGTAAACTATCAGTGAATCAGCACAGACCGGGGATCAGGGCCTTTAGCCAGTAAACTATCAGAGAATCAGCACAGACCGGGGATCAGGGTCTTTACCCAGTAAACTATCAGAGAATCAGCACAGACCAGGGATCAGGGCCTTTACCCAGTGAACTATCAGTGAATCAGCACAGACCGGGGATCAGGGCCTTTACCCAGTAAACTATCAGAGAATCAGCACAGACCGGGGATCAGGGCCTTTACCCAGTAAACTATCAGTGAATCAGCACAGACCAGGGATCAGGGCCTTTACCCAGTAAACTATCAGTGAATCAGCACAGACCGGGGATCAGGGCCTTTACCCAGTAAACTATCAGAGAATCAGCACAGACCAGGGATCAGGGTCTTTACCCTGGAAACTATCAGAGAATCAGCACAGACCAGGGATCAGGGCCTTTACCCAGTAAACTATCAGTGAATCAGCACAGACCGGGGATCAGGGCCTTTACCCAGTAAACTATCAGTGAATCAGCACAGACCGGGGATCAGGGCCTTTACCCAGTAAACTATCAGAGAATCAGCACAGACCAGCGATCAGGGTCTTTACCCAGTAAACTATCAGAGAATCAGCACAGACCAGGGATCAGGGCCTTTACCCAGTAAACTATCAGTGAATCAGCACAGACCAGGGATCAGGGCCTTTACCCAGTAAACTATCAGTGAATCAGCACAGACCGGGGATCAGGGCCTTTATCCAGTAAACTATCAGTGAATCAGCACAGACCAGGGATCAGGGCCTTTATCCAGTAAACTATCAGTGAATCAGCACAGACCAGGGATCAGGGCCTTTATCCAGTAAACTATCAGTGAATCAGCACAGACCAGGGATCAGGGCCTTTACCCAGTAAACTATCAGTGGATCAGCACAGACCAGGGATCAGGGCCTTTACCCAGTAAACTATCAGTGAATCAGCACAGACCAGGGATCAGGGCCTTTATCCAGTAAACTATCAGTGAATCAGCACAGACCAGCGATCAGGGCCTTTACCCAGTAAACTATCAGAGAATCAGCACAGACAAGGGATCAGGGCCTTTACCCAGTAAACTATCAGTGAATCAGCACAGACCAGGGATCAGGGCCTTTACCCAGTAAACTATCAGTGAATCAGCACAGACCGGGGATCAGGGCCTTTACCCAGTAAACTATCAGAGAATCAGCACAGACCAGGGATCAGGGCGTTCACCCAGTAAACTATCAGTGAATCAGCACAGACCGGGGATCAGGGCCTTTACCCAGTAAACTATCAGAGAATCAGCACAGACCAGCGATCAGGGCCTTTACCCAGTAAACTATCAGTGAATCAGCACAGACCAGGGATCAGGGCCTTTATCCAGTAAACTATCAGTGAATCAGCACAGACCAGCGATCAGGGCCTTTACCCAGTAAACTATCAGAGAATCAGCACAGACAAGGGATCAGGGCCTTTACCCAGTAAACTATCAGTGAATCAGCACAGACCAGGGATCAGGGCCTTTACCCAGTAAACTATCAGTGAATCAGCACAGACCGGGGATCAGGGCCTTTACCCAGTAAACTATCAGAGAATCAGCACAGACCAGGGATCAGGGCGTTTACCCAGTAAACTATCAGTGAATCAGCACAGACCGGGGATCAGGGCCTTTACCCAGTAAACTATCAGAGAATCAGCACAGACCAGCGATCAGGGCCTTTACCCAGTAAACTATCAGTGAATCAGCACAGACCAGGGATCAGGGCCTTTATCCAGTAAACTATCAGAGAATCAGCACAGACCAGGGATCAGGGCCTTTACCCAGTAAACTATCAGTGAATCAGCACAGACCGGGGATCAGGGCCTTTACCCAGTAAACTATCAGTGAATCAGCACAGACCGGGGATCAGGGCCTTTACCCAGTAAACTATCAGAGAATCAGCACAGACCAGCGATCAGGGCCTTTACCCAATAAACTATCAGAGAATCAGCACAGACCAGGGATCAGGGTCTTTACCCAGTAAACTATCAGTGAATCAGCACAGACCAGGGATCAGGGCCTTTATCCAGTAAACTATCAGTGAATCAGCACAGACCAGGGATCAGGGCCTTTACCCAGTAAACTATCAGAGAATCAGCACAGACCGGGGATCAGGGCCTTTACCCAGTAAACTATCAGTGAATCAGCACAGACCAGGGATCAGGGTCTTTACCCAGTAAACTATCAGAGAATCAGCACAGACCAGGGATCAGGGCCTTTACCCAGTAAACTATCAGTGAATCAGCACAGACCGGCGATCAGGGCCTTTACCCAGTAAACTATCAGTGAATCAGCACAGACCAGGGATCAGGGCCTTTACCCAGTAAACTATCAGTGAATCAGCACAGACCAGGGATCAGAGCCTTTACCCAGTAAACTATCAGAGAATCAGCACAGACCAGGGATCAGAGCCTTTACCCAGTAAACTATCAGTGAATCAGCACAGACCGGGGATCAGGGCCTTTACCCAGTGAACTATCAGAGAATCAGCACTGACCAGGAATCAGGGCCTTTACCCAGTAAACTATCAGAGAATCAGCACTGACCAGGAATCAGGGTCTTTACCCAGTAAACTATCAGTGAATCAGCACAGACCGGGGATCAGGGCCTTTACCCAGTAAACTATCAGTGAATTAGCACAGACCAGGGATCAGGGCCTTTACCCAGTAAACTATCAGAGAATCAGCACAGACCAGGGATCAGGGCCTTTACCCAGTAAACTATCAGTGAATCAGCACAGACCAGGGATCAGGGCGTTTACCCAGTAAACTATCAGTGAATCAGCACAGACCGGGGATCAGGGCCTTTACCCAGTAAACTATCAGAGAATCAGCACAGACCGGGGATCAGGGCCTTCACCCAGAAAAGTATCAGTGAATCAGCACAGACCAGGGATCAGGGCCTTTACCCAGTAAACTATCAGTGAATCAGCACAGACCAGGGATCAGGGCCTTTATCCAGTAAACTATCAGAGAATCAGCACAGACCAGGGATCAGGGCCTTTACCCAGTAAACTATCAGTGAATCAGCACAGACCAGGGATCAGGGCCTTTACCCAGTAAACTATCAGAGAATCAGCACAGACCGGGGATCAGGGCCTTTACCCAGTAAACTATCAGAGAATCAGCACAGACCAGGGATCAGGGTCTTTACCCAGTAAACTATCAGAGAATCA
This sequence comes from Heptranchias perlo, assembly GCF_035084215.1. NCBI lineage: Eukaryota > Metazoa > Chordata > Chondrichthyes > Hexanchiformes > Hexanchidae > Heptranchias > Heptranchias perlo. Next base: position 3,423,174 of record NW_027139612.1, on the reverse strand, counting down.
GCACAGACCAGGGATCAGGGTCTTTACCCAGTAAACTATCAGTGAATCAGCACAGACCAGGGATCAGGGCCTTTACCCAGTAAACTATCAGTGAATCAGCACAGACCAGGGATCAGGGCCTTTACCCAGTAAACTATCAGAGAATCAGCACAGACCATGGATCAGGGCCTTTACCCAGTAAACTATCAGTGAATCAGCACAGACCAGGGATCAGAGCCTTTTCCCCGTAAACTATTAGTGAATCAGCACAGACCAGGGATCAGGGTCTTTACCCAGTAAACTATCAGTGAATCAGCACAGACCAGGGATCAGGGCCTTTACCCAGTAAACTATCAGTGAATCAGCACAGACCAGGGATCAGGGTCTTTACCCAGTAAACTATCAGAGAATCAGCACAGACCAGGGATCAGGGCCTTTACCCAGTAAACTATCAGTGAATCAGCACAGACCAGGGATCAGGGCCTTTATCCAGTAAACTATCAGTGAATCAGCACAGACCAGGGATCAGGGCCTTTATCCAGTAAACTATCAGTGAATCAGCACAGACCAGGGATCAGGGCCTTTACCCAGTAAACTATCAGAGAATCAGCACAGACCAGGGATCAGGGCCTTTACCCAGTAAACTATCAGAGAATCAGCACAGACCAGGGATCAGGGCCTTTACCCAGTAAACTATCAGAGAATCAGCACAGGCCAGGGATCAGGGTCTTTACCCAGTAAACTATCAGAGAATCAGCACAGACCAGGGATCAGGGCCTTTACCCAGTAAACAATCAGAGAATCAGCACAGACCAGGGATCAGGGCCTTTACCCAGTAAACTATCAGAGAATCAGCACAGACCAGGGATCAGGGCCTTTACCCAGTAAACTATCAGAGAATCAGCACAGACCAGGGATCAGGGCCTTTACCCAGTAAACTATCAGAGAATCAGCACAGACCGGGGATCAGGGCCTTTACCCAGTAAACAATCAGAGAATCAGCACAGACCAGAGATCAGGGCCTTTACCCAGTAAACTATCAGAGAATCAGCACAGACCAGGGATCAGGGCCTTTACCCAGTAAACTATCAGAGAATCAGCACAGACCAGGGATCAGGGCCTTTACCCAGTAAACTATCAGTGAATCAGCACAGACCGGGGATCAGGGTCTTTACCCAGTAAACTATCAGTGAATCAGCAAAGACCAGGGATCAGGGCCTTTACCCAGTAAACTATCAGTGAATCAGCACAGACCAGGGATCAGGGCCTTTACCCAGTAAACTATCAGTGAATCAGCACAGACCAGGGATCAGGGCCTTTACCCAGTAAACTATCAGAGAATCAGCACAGACCTGGGATCAGGGCCTTTACCCAGTAAACTATCAGAGAATCAGCACAGACCAGGGATCAGGGCCTTTACCCAGTAAACTATCAGTGAATCAGCACAGACCGGGGATCAGGGTCTTTACCCAGTAAACTATCAGTGAATCAGCACAGACCAGGGATCAGGGCCTTTACCCAGTAAACTATCAGAGAATCAGCACAGACCAGGGATCAGGGCCTTTACCCAGTAAACTATCAGTGAATCAGCACAGACCAGGGATCAGGGCCTTTACCCAGTAAACTATCAGATAATCAGCACAGACCAGGGATCAGGGTCTTTACCCAGTAAACTATCAGAGAATCAGCACAGACCAGGGATCAGGGTCTTTACCCAGTAAACTATCAGTGAATCAGCAAAGACCAGGGATCAGGGCCTTTACCCAGTAAACTATCAGTGAATCAGCACAGACCAGGGATCAGGGCCTTTACCCAGTAAACTATCAGTGAATCAGCACAGACCAGGGATCAGGGCCTTTACCCAGTAAACTATCAGAGAATCAGCACAGACCAGGGATCAGGGCCTTTACCCAGTAAACTATCAGAGAATCAGCACAGACCGGGGATCAGGGCCTTTACCCAGTAAACTATCAGTGAATCAGCACAGACCAGGGATCAGGGCCTTTCCCCAGTAAACTATCAGAGAATCAGCACAGACCAGGGATCAGGGCCTTTACCCAGTAAACTATCAGTGAATCAGCACAGACCAGGGATCAGGGCCTTTCCCCAGTAAACAATCAGAGAATCAGCACAGACCGGGGATCAGGGCCTTTACCCAGTAAACTATCAGTGAATCAGCACAGACCGGGGATCAGGGCCTTTACCCAGTAAACTATCAGTGAATCAGCACAGACCGGGGATCAGGGCCTTTACCCAGTAAACTATCAGAGAATCAGCACGGACCAGGGATCAGGGCCTTTACCCAGTAAACTATCAGTGAATCAGCATAGACCGGGGATCAGGGCCTTTACCCAGTAAACTATCAGTGAATCAGCACAGAACAGGGATCAGGGCCTTTACCCAGTAAACTATCAGAGAATCAGCACAGACCGGGGATCAGGGCCTTTACCCAGTAAACTATCAGTGAATCAGCACAGACCAGGGATCAGGGCCTTTCCCCAGTAAACTATCAGAGAATCAGCACAGACCGGGGATCAGGGCCTTTACCCAGTAAACTATCAGAGAATCAGCACGGACCAGGGATCAGGGCCTTTACCCAGTAAACTATCAGTGAATCAGCACAGACCAGGCATCAGGGCCTTTACACAGTAAACAATCAGAGAATCAGCACAGACCAGGGATCAGGGCCTTTACCGTGTAAACTATCAGAGAATCAGCACAGACCAGGGATCAGGGCCTTTACCCAGTAAACAATCAGTGAATCAGCACAGACCGGGGATCAGGGCCTTTACCCAGTAAACTATCAGAGAATCAGCACAGACCAGGGATCAGGGCCTTTACCCAGTAAACTATCAGAGAATCAGCACAGACCAGGGATCAGAGCCTTTACCCAGTAAACTATCAGTGAATCAGCACAGACCGGGGATCAGGGCCTTTACCCAGTAAACTATCAGAGAATCAGCACAGACCAGGGATCAGGGCCTTTACCCAGTAAAATATCAGTGAATCAGCACAGACCAGGGATCAGGGCCTTTACCCAGTAAACTATCAGAGAATCAGCACAGACCGGGGATCAGGGCATTTACCCAGTAAACTATCAGAGAATCAGCACAGACCAGGGATCAGGGCCTTTACCCAGTAAACTATCAGAGAATCAGCACAGACCAGGGATCAGGGCCTTTACCGTGTAAACTATCAGAGAATCAGCACAGACCAGGGATCAGGGCCTTTACCCAGTAAACAATCAGTGAATCAGCACAGACCGGGGATCAGGGCCTTTACCCAGTAAACTATCAGAGAATCAGCACAGACCAGGGATCAGGGCCTTTACCCAGTAAACTATCAGAGAATCAGCACAGACCAGGGATCAGAGCCTTTACCCAGTAAACTATCAGTGAATCAGCACAGACCAGGGATCAGAGCCTTTACCCAGTAAACTATCAGAGAATCAGCACAGACCAGGGATCAGGGCCTTTACCCAGTAAACTATCAGAGAATCAGCACAGACCAGGGATCAGGGCCTTTACCCAGTAAACTATCAGAGAATCAGCACAGACCAGGGATCAGGGCCTTAACCCAGTAAACTATCAGTGAATCAGCACAGACCAGGGATCAGAGCCTTTACCCAGTAAACTATCAGTGAATCAGCACAGACCAGGGATCAGGGCCTTTACCCAGTAAACTATCAGAGAATCAGCACAGACCAGGGATCAGGGCCTTTACCCAGTAAACTATCAGTGAATCAGCACAGACTAGGGATCAGGGCCTTTACCCAGTAAACTATCAGTGAATCAGCACAGACTAGGGATCAGGGCCTTTACCCAGTAAACTATCAGTGAATCAGCACAGACCAGGGATCAGGGCCTTTACCCAGTAAACTATCAGTGAATCAGCACAGACAGGGGATCAGGGCCTTTACCCAGTAAACTATCAGAGAATCAGCACAGACCAGGGATCAGGGCCTTTACCCAGTAAAATATCAGTGAATCAGCACAGACCAGGGATCAGGGCCTTTACCCAGTAAACTATCAGAGAATCAGCACAGACCGGGGATCAGGGCATTTACCCAGTAAACTATCAGAGAATCAGCACAGACCAGGGATCAGGGCCTTTACCCAGTAAACTATCAGAGAATCAGCACAGACCAGGGATCAGGGCCTTTACCCAGTAAACTATCAGAGAATCAGCACAGACCGGGGATCAGGGCCTTTATCCAGTAAACTATCAGAGAATCAGCACAGACCAGAGATCAGGGCCTTTACCCAGTAAACTATCAGAGAATCAGCACAGACCAGGGATCAGGGCCTTTACCCAGTAAACTATCAGAGAATCAGCGCAGACCAGGGATCAGGGCCTTTACCCAGTAAACTATCAGTGAATCAGCACAGACCGGGGATCAGGGCCTTTACCCAGTAAACTATCAGTGAATCAGCACAGACCAGGGATCAGGGCCTTTACCCAGTAAACTATCAGAGAATCAGCACAGACCAGGGATCAGGGCCTTTACCCAGTAAACTATCAGAGAATCAGCACTGACCGGGGATCAGGGCCTTTACACAGTAAACTATCAGAGAATCAGCACAGACCAGGAATCAGGGCCTTTACCCAGTAAACTATCAGAGAATCAGCACAGACCAGGGATCAGGGCCTTTACCCAGTAAACTATCAGTGAATCAGCACAGACCAAGGATCAGGGCCTTTACCCAATAAACTATCAGTGAATCAGCACAGACCGGGGATCAGGGCCTTTATCCAGTAAACTATCAGTGAATCAGCACAGACCGGGGATCAGGGCCTTTACCCAGTAAACTATCAGAGAATCAGCACAGACCAGGGATCAGGGCCTTTACCCAGTACACTATCAGAGAATCAGCACAGACCAGGGATCAGGGCCTTTATCCAGTAAACTATCAGAGAATCAGCACAGACCAGGGATCAGGGCCTTTACCCAGTAAACTATCAGAGAATCAGCACAGACCGGGGATCAGTGCCTTTACCCAGTAAACTATCAGAGAATCAGCACAGACCAGGGATCAGGGCCTTTACCCAGTAAACTATCAGAGAATCAGCACAGACCAGGGATCAGGGCCTTTACCCAGTAAACTATCAGAGAATCAGCACAAACCAGGGATCAGGGCCTTTACCCAGTAAACTATCAGTGAATCAGCACAGACCGGGGATCAGGGCCTTTACCCAGTAAACTATCAGTGAATCAGCACAGACCGGGGATCAGGGCCTTTACCCAGTAAACTATCAGAGAAACAGCACAGACCAGGGATCAGGGCCTTTACCCAGTAAACTATCAGAGAATCAGCACAGACCGGGGATCAGGGCCTTTACCCAGTAAACTATCAGTGAATCAGCACAGACCAGGGATCAGGGCCTTTACCCAGTAAACTGTCAGTGAATCAGCACAGACCGGGGATCAGGGCCTTTACCCAGTAAACTATCAGAGAATCAGCACAGACCAGGGATCAGGGCCTTTACCCAGTAAACTATCAGTGAATCAGCACAGACCAGGGATCAGGGCCTTTACCCAGTAAACTATCAGTGAATCAGCACAGACCAGGGATCAGGGCCTTTACCCAGTAAACTATCAGAGAATCAGCACAGACCAGGGATCAGGGCCTTTTCCCAGCAAACTATCAGTGAATCAGCACAGACCAGGGATCAGGGCCTTTACCCAGTAAACTATCAGAGAATCAGCACAGACCAGGGATCAGGGCCTTTACCCAGTAAACTATCAGTGAATCAGCACAGACCAGGGATCAGGGCATTTACCCAGTAAACTATCAGAGAATCAGCACAGACCGGGGATCAGGGCCTTTACCCAGTAAACTATCAGTGAATCAGCACAGACCAGGGATCAGGGCCTTTACCCAGTAAACTATCAGAGAATCAGCACAGACCAGGGATCAGGGCCTTTTCCCAGTAAACTATCAGTGAATCAGCACAGACCAGGGATCAGGGCCTTTACCCAGTAAACTATCAGTGAATCAGCACAGACTAGGGATCAGGGCCTTTACCCAGTAAACTATCAGAGAATCAGCACAGACCAGGGATCAGGGCCTTTACCCAGTAAACTATCAGTGAATCAGCACAGACTAGGGATCAGGGCCTTTACCCAGTAAACTATCAGTGAATCAGCACAGACTAGGGATCAGGGCCTTTACCCAGTAAACTATCAGTGAATCAGCACAGACCAGGGATCAGGGCCTTTACCCAGTAAACTATCAGTGAATCAGCACAGACCGGGGATCAGGGCCTTTACCCAGTAAACTATCAGAGAATCAGCACAGACCAGGGATCAGGGCCTTTACCCAGTAAAATATCAGTGAATCAGCACAGACCAGGGATCAGGGCCTTTACCCAGTAAACTATCAGAGAATCAGCACAGACCGGGGATCAGGGCATTTACCCAGTAAACTATCAGAGAATCAGCACAGACCAGGGATCAGGGCCTTTACCCAGTAAACTATCAGAGAATCAGCACAGACCAGGGATCAGGGCCTTTACCCAGTAAACTATCAGAGAATCAGCACAGACCGGGGATCAGGGCCTTTATCCAGTAAACTATCAGAGAATCAGCACAGACAAGGGATCAGGGCCTTTACCCAGTAAACTATCAGAGAATCAGCACAGACCAGGGATCAGGGCCTTTACCCAGTAAACTATCAGAGAATCAGCGCAGACCAGGGATCAGGGCCTTTACCCAGTAAACTATCAGTGAATCAGCACAGACCGGGGATCAGGGCCTTTACCCAGTAAACTATCAGTGAATCAGCACAGACCAGGGATCAGGGCCTTTACCCAGTAAACTATCAGAGAATCAGCACAGACCAGGGATCAGGGCCTTTACCCAGTAAACTATCAGAGAATCAGCACTGACCGGGGATCAGGGCCTTTACACAGTAAACTATCAGAGAATCAGCACAGACCAGGAATCAGGGCCTTTACCCAGTAAACTATCAGAGAATCAGCACAGACCAGGGATCAGGGCCTTTACCCAGTAAACTATCAGTGAATCAGCACAGACCAAGGATCAGGGCCTTTACCCAATAAACTATCAGTGAATCAGCACAGACCGGGGATCAGGGCCTTTATCCAGTAAACTATCAGTGAATCAGCACAGACCGGGGATCAGGGCCTTTACCCAGTAAACTATCAGAGAATCAGCACAGACCAGGGATCAGGGCCTTTACCCAGTACACTATCAGAGAATCAGCACAGACCAGGGATCAGGGCCTTTATCCAGTAAACTATCAGAGAATCAGCACAGACCAGGGATCAGGGCCTTTACCCAGTAAACTATCAGAGAATCAGCACAGACCGGGGATCAGTGCCTTTACCCAGTAAACTATCAGAGAATCAGCACAGACCAGGGATCAGGGCCTTTACCCAGTAAACTATCAGAGAATCAGCACAGACCAGGGATCAGGGCCTTTACCCAGTAAACTATCAGAGAATCAGCACAAACCAGGGATCAGGGCCTTTACCCAGTAAACTATCAGTGAATCAGCACAGACCGGGGATCAGGGCCTTTACCCAGTAAACTATCAGTGAATCAGCACAGACCGGGGATCAGGGCCTTTACCCAGTAAACTATCAGAGAAACAGCACAGACCAGGGATCAGGGCCTTTACCCAGTAAACTATCAGAGAATCAGCACAGACCGGGGATCAGGGCCTTTACCCAGTAAACTATCAGTGAATCAGCACAGACCAGGGATCAGGGCCTTTACCCAGTAAACTGTCAGTGAATCAGCACAGACCGGGGATCAGGGCCTTTACCCAGTAAACTATCAGAGAATCAGCACAGACCAGGGATCAGGGCCTTTTCCCAGCAAACTATCAGTGAATCAGCACAGACCAGGGATCAGGGCCTTTACCCAGTAAACTATCAGAGAATCAGCACAGACCAGGGATCAGGGCCTTTACCCAGTAAACTATCAGTGAATCAGCACAGACCAGGGATCAGGGCATTTACCCAGTAAACTATCAGAGAATCAGCACAGACCGGGGATCAGGGCCTTTACCCAGTAAACTATCAGAGAATCAGCACAGACCAGGGATCAGGGCCTTTTCCCAGTAAACTATCAGTGAATCAGCACAGACCAGGGATCAGGGCATTTACCCAGTAAACTATCAGAGAATCAGCACAGACCGGGGATCAGGGCCTTTACCCAGTAAACTATC